>NC_135086.1:7753124-8078124 GCF_051107435.1 Chaetodon auriga
TGCTGAATGGGGGAGTGGGAGTTTTACTGAATAATTAAAAACTGGATTTAAGAGAACAGAGAGAAAGTTCACACCTGTCCTGAGTCCTGATGTTGACAGTGTTAACAGATTACTCCTACTTGTGACTGATGGTGTGAATACCCGCTTTGAGTGAGGGGAAGCACGAATGATCAGAATGAAGTAATCATTCGGATTTAGTGCACTTTGTGTGCAGTTGTCGCGCGTCGCTTGTAACGAATAATTTAAGAACAACGGAGAATATAAGTGCAACATAAAAACAGGGTTCAGTGAGATGATATTTTGTTTATTCTGCTGCCTGTTTGAAGCAACATGGCTGCAGATGGTGAGAGAACTGAAGCTCGTGATGAAGCACACAAGGTGTAAAACTTCTCATTTACATGCAAGGGATTTGTGGCTTGTTAAAAAATATGGAGCACTCATATTGTTATGCTGCTTTCAAAATGCCAAGCCAAAAAAAAAAAAAATGGTTTAAAGTCCCAGCAAAACAGATCCCAGGGTACGCGGCATTCATTCAGTAAGTACTGCATTTCAAACATTGTTAAGAAATGATGAATGCAAAAGTACTTGACCAACTGTGATGTTATCATGTGGCACTTATGTAGCTTGTCATGGCCACACTGAAGGTTCATCGTGGCTCGGTTTGTGATGCAGGTTTGGTGAATGCTTTCTAAATTACAGAGCAGGTACAGTGAGCCACAGTTATTTTGGAAATCACAAACAACAGTGATTATAGCACCTTTAGCAACGCTGCACTTATTATGGAAAAAATGGTTTCTGGCCGTCGCTCCTTTCCAGACTGTTTCATCTGTCAGGTTGTTACTGCTCGCTCAAACGTAGCTTGGATCAGGATTTTTGGAGGTGTGATGGGCCTTTGGAACGCGTCACCTGCAGCTGTTGGTGCTCATAAAATGTACTGCATGATGTCCTCTAATTCACATCATTTGCTCTCACATCAAATCGGTGCTGCTGGGTTCTTGCATTAATTTAAGGCACAATGAAGACTTACATCAGATCCTGCTAATGAGTTTGTGTCTCCCGTGTTAGTGATTATAGAGGGACAGGGATCATTTGTTTGTACCTTCAGTCTCCTTCTCTGTATTGTGTGGGAATAAGATCTGCACAGCCGTGAAAATCATCACTTGTTTGTATAGAAGCTAGCTCCATATTTAATATCACTGCTTCACAGCTTGTTTTTATGTTGGTCAAGCATAATCAGGTCACAAGAGCAACATATGTGGAGTCTGACATTGTTAATCCTTCCCATTAAATTTCGAACCATTAAAAGAAATGACCGAGGCAACTTTTGGCATGCAGTTGCACGTCTTTGCTAGTCCAGATGTCTGGATTATACTGTGGATTAAGTTATTTGGGACATTTCATCAACTATATCATAATAAATGATAACAAATGGGGACATCATTAGTAATACCACAAGATGAACCTATGAATTTGAATTCTTATAAAGCATTATCTGTTATCATACACATGTAAAAGCAGCTCCAGGTTGCAAAAAGTCTCAGTGTTTGTCTTTTATCCAATGAGGGTTTGGCTGCCTCTGAAGCAGTGATTCCCAGCCTTTTTGACTTACAGCCTCATATAAAAGCAGTTTCTGGTTTGGGCCCCTTGTCACATTTCAGTGAGGTCAATGAGTTGTTAGCAGTTCCACCAAAGAGAGATTTTCTCTTCATACTTCTCAGATGGTTTCATTTAAACGCTTGCCTGAGGCTCAAAGAGCTAAAGAAAAAAAGCAAAAATTCAGTTCAGGTCCAAACGAATTTGTGTTGTAGAACCTTTTTCTCTTCTTTCATACCCTGCTGATCATCTCACAACTCCTCAGATTTATTTTGCGACCCTCTGGGCATCGCTGCTCCAAAGGATGCTGCACCTCCAACACAGAAATTTCAAAATAAAAGCTGTAATACAGGCAGGAAGTACTAGCATGAGAATCAGAAGGCATATGTGTTTAAAACCTACTAATGAGAGCAGCCGGGGCTCAGGAGGTGGAGAGGTCCACCAGTCAGAAGGTCGGCGGTCGATCCCCGCCTCCTGCAAGTCTGCATGTCAAAGTGTCCTCGGGCACTGAACCCCAAATTGCTCCCGATGCTGTGTCATTCAAATCCGCGAGGATGAGTATCTTCACTCAGATGCAGATCATCTGCGTCCTTCAGCACTAATGAACAAATATCCTTATTTGATCATCAACACTTCATATCTAATTGTTCATGAAAGAATGAACAGGGGCTTGACATATATGAAGGGGCTTCATCTTATTATAAGGAGTGGAACTGACTGACTTTTCCATTACGCTGTTAACCACAGTGGCTCTTTTGTACAATAGATACTCTCCTCACTCTTGTTAAAAGGCAAGGAAAATAGGAGACGGTTCAAAGAGGCGTTCTTTCTTCCTCCCTCTGGCAGTCATTTGTGCTGCAGTGTGAAGCTGTTGATCGTTTGGGTATTACAGCCGCACAGTGCAGGTACAAGAAGCATGGCGTGTTGTTCCATGACAGTCCAAATAGGTTTGCTTTCTTCTCCTGACAGTGAGAATAGAAGCAATACACTCCTCAGTGCTAAAGTGATGGACATAATACCAAAAATGGCAACATGGCCAAATTTGATATTTGCATGATCCAGAGTCACGGTTCAACTTTGGTTTACTTTGATATGAATTTCTCCCCAGCAGGCGATGGCCATTTTCCTGCAGTCGCATATGTGCGACCGTGGCCTAATTCTTCCCAATTTCTAGTGTATTTATCTGCACTGATGGTGCACCAGTACAGTATGTATTGATACATATTGGTACAAGGGTGTAATTTTAATGTTAAAGAGGGATTGGAAGTGTTTCATCATAAATGAATCATGATTTTCTTTACGCTGGTGTTTTCGCCCCTGACCCTCAGACAGCCTGAGTCTGGTTTGACCTACTGAGCAACAGTCTGGCCTTTGGGAAGAATTTAAAGAGAATTGATAGTTTAAGTATATTTAACCAGTGGGCCTCCATTCCAGTGTGAGCACACAGGTCACACGTGTGTGGCGGCTGACACTTTCTTCCATGCAGCTGCTGTTCAGAGACGTTGTGTTTAGATGTCTGCCTGTGGTTTTGGCATCAGGTCGGCTCGGTCATGGGTGCAAGTTGAATTAGTTTGAAAGTTATGAGAGGAACCATAGCTCGTTGAACCCTAGAGTGTTTGCTTCCTTTACCGTTGATGTCAGTAACATAAAAATCATCCTCTGCAACTCAGCTGTATCACAACTATTCTCCATTACAACAATGAACAGCACCTGTGTAACAACACCATCAAGCCACATAAAGCTGCACCACCCGGCTGCTGAAGTCCCCTTTAAGTAAAATGTTGTTTCCCACACTGTAAGTAGGCCTACATTACAGCACCGTAACATATAAGCTCTGAGCCAACAGTATGTTGCTGACAATGCTCTTTAGCCTGGACCTCGGTTTGCTCCAAAACAAAAGTGTACCCTGCAGTAATTTAGGAACTGTGTCATTTGCCTATGCTCATGTTTTTATCATCTGTCCCCAGTTGGTAAGTAGCATACGATAATGTTGAAATAAATCACAGCAGATCCATAAAATGCTACGTAGAACTCATTATCCCACCCCTCCCCAAACAAGTGTTGCTGAGTAGGACATACTGTACTTTGCAATAATAGAGTAGATGCCCAGTGCTTGAAAAATATCTACAGTATTAATTCTTTTTAACTTCCCAGATTTTTGCCACCTTATTTCCTCACGTCACATCTTGTTCCCTTGTACCTGCATGAATAATGTGGAGTAAATGTCACTTGTTTATAAAAGATGAGGTTTGTTCCTCTAGAACTTTTTACAGCTAATTTTAAACATTGCAGAGTTGTTCTGACAAAGATTTAACTAATGCTCTGATACTTTGTTAGAATGAAGAAATGAACACAAATAATTCTAAAGCTATTCATTAACTCTGCTGATAACTGAGGCTGACAGCTGACGACTGTCAATACTCACCACTGAATGAAGTCTGTAGCGTGTGAGTACTAATGATGCAGAGAGCAGCCAGCGGCGGACTGTCTGCAGAATACCAAGACTGCCATCCCATGGTCAAAGCGTGAACACGCCTCCCCCGTGAGGCGCACCATGCAGACAGCAGGATGTGGCACAGTCGCTAAAATAGGAGTTATTCTCTGTCCATTGCATTTATCTTACAGGTCGAGCACAATTCCACCGAGCCTGTTTCTCTTTCTGTATAATGAAGGACTGTGATGGTGCTTTATCACTTGAACATCCTCATCCCCAACATTAGCTCAGATATAATGAGGGTTACTCAGAGGACGTGGGCCCTCTCTACAGAATGATAAAAGACCCGAGAGTGCGCCGGTGACACTGCATCGGTCATTAGCCTGGCTCACTTTGCCCTTTCATATATTTCTAAATAACTGCCTTCCTGTGGGTTTAACGGACCACCTAATCTGCCTACTTAGAGGTGCAGGGGAAGAGCGGAAATCCAGAGAGGTGAGTGTCACGCAGGTAAACGTGCTTATCAGAGCTGTGACATGTTTAGCCTCTCTGGTGGATGTGCTGCCACAGGCTTTAAAAACCCTGTAGGTTTCACCACTGATATAAACTGAGGAAGGATTAGTTTATGCGAGGCGTGCAGTAAATGTGCCTTTAATGTTACAGGAGCACAGCGTTCCTCTCTCCACTCTCCCTTCTAAAGGTGAACACCGAATTTAAGAATGCGCCTGGTGTTGGCCTGTCTGATCAATACTTAATAAATAAACAACTCTCTCCAAAAGGCCAGAGAAGTTACAGTCTTATCTCTGATGCAGTTAAAATGCACAGCCGGGAGCTGCTGCAGTGCCAATAAATGGCCGATTGATTCGAAGACATCGGGGTATCTGAGTGTTGGCAGCAAAGGGGACTTAAAGCTACAATAGTGCTGGAAACGATCTTTCCATTCGCCCATTCGTCAGCCAAATAGAAATATGACAGCAAATCATCCATCCCTGCAGGAATACTGGCACTTATGCGCCGCTGCACTTCTTTTAAAATGCTGTATTTGACTTGATTTTATGCACTCTATTTTAAACTTTATGATTAGTCAGTGGTTTTATTTTCCATCTTATGCTGTGCATTGTCTGTATTCTATTTCCATCCTTTATTATCAAGTGGGCTTTATTCTCCATATGTTAATTATGGCCTTCTGTCCCTGTTCTTAAGCATCTTCATCTTATTTTTCTGTTATAACCAAGCTGGTTTTATTTTTCAGTCAGCTTTTATGTTCATTCCATGACTTTGGTGCATACAATTTCTTCGTTGTAAATCACTTTGAGCTGCACTTCTTGTATGAAAGGTGCTACACAAATCAAGTTTATTATAATTAAAGCAGAATAAGGCCATTAGGACTCCTGAGTAAGAGAGACACATAAGTGCCTACAGGAGTACTACAGGAATATAAAAGTTTTTTGAAGTTGGTACACAAACAACTCTCTCATGTTTAGCTGTGGTGGACAGAAAGTCAGACTAAAGTCAGTGGTATTTCCTCCCTCCTCCATAACTCAGGGAAAAATATTTTTAAAGTGATACATTGTGAGTCTCTGCCTGGTCATGTGACCCTGTTCTCACATTGTAAAATGCATTTCACTGACCCGACCATCGCGGGTTCAGCAGTGACAGCCAACGACTGGTTCATCTTGAGGGTGACGTTACGCTCATCCTGCCATGTAAGATAAGCCTGTAATGCTAATAACAAACAGTGCTGGTGTATCACTGTCAAATTCAAGAAAAACAGGCCGTTGGCACTCTTTTCTAGATGGCAGAGGAACAATCAATGCAAAGTGAGTAACTGCTGGGTTATTTGACTAAACTGGGGCACAGAATGCCCCAAAGGGAACAGGAAATGACAACCATAACATTTCACTTCTGTGGCTAGTGCCAAACGAACTGTACTGTGTCCATACAGTGAAGTGAGAGAGCAGCTCCACTGCCTCCACCAGCCAGCGGAGGGCAAGATGCAGCACGAACTCTCCTGGTGGGAGCCAATTCACATTCAGTTTCCGCACACACTTTATGCTTTAAGGGTTTTCAGAGACAAAATAACACCCAGTATTTACAAAGAAGAAAGCATTTATTCAGCAGCGCTCGCTGCAGAGAGATAATAGCATACCTACAGCTGTAGGGAGAAAGGGAGGACATGTTACAAAGCACATACACTCAGTTAACATACATACTGTACATCCACAAACATAGCTTGATTTTTTGTGTGTGTGTGTGATTTTGTTGGCACAAATTGTTTAAAAATCTCCAGCGTGACTCAATTCGGCATGAAGTCCACTTCTTAGGTATCTGAAAATGTAGTGCATGTTATTAAAAAGACCAAGAAATAAAAAAAAGATCTGAACTTTTGAGCACAATAAGACGTTATTGGATTGAATGCCACCGTGGACCAGAGGCACCGCGGCCTCTGGGATTGTCAACACCTGTCTCACAGGGCAGACTCCAAACCTCAACAGTCATGTAGAACAGGAAGTAATCTGCACGGCGAGACGGTGAGAGGGGCCAGATTACATGAACATGGCAGAGCACCATTAAGAAGAACAGTTCTACTCTCTCCTCCACTGCTCATTCACCGAAACACAACACTACGAACCACATTACAACCTTCTTCTTACAGCCTAAAAATATCTAAAATGTTAAAATATCTAGATGAAGCTCTGAAGTGACCACACATTGTTTTTTTTTCCTGTGATTTACAGTCACCATAGACGTTATCTTGCAGCAGCTGAAAAACAGCAAAGCACGTTATGATTGATTAGTGGTAATCATGTAAGGCCTGATGAAAATGGAATAAAATAACCCTGTTTGGCAACAAGTTCTCTGATTGCACGGTTTGATTTCCTGTGGTCAGAAAATCACAAATCATTGGATGACTTTCAAAAAAACAAAAGGAACATAAAAACAGCAACCTCGAGGGCTGAAAAAAGAAAACTGAAACTTCCAGTTTCAACAGTCATTCCAAACATGCTCTGAAGTCGCAGAGATCAGAGCACGGACAGACGAATGAACGAGGCCGACAGCTTCAACAGACGAGACATCGAGTGTCTTCGTAAATGATTACAAATATGACAGACAGCAGCATTAGAGTTCCTTGTAAATTGATGAACACGGAGGGTCTACGCTAACAAGGACTAAGAATTATGCAGGTTAAGAATAAGAGCAGGTAAAGAAATTAAGAGCACTGTTTACTTGACAAAGACAATTCTGGTGTAAAACCCAAGTCAAAGGCAGTATCATCGCTGAGTTAAACAGTGGAGAATGTCTTGAGCAGCAGAGTTAGTGTCAGTGGCAGTTTGGTCATTGGCCGACTACGAGCCATCAAGCACTGCGGTCCGAGTCACAGTCACAACAGTGGTCATCTTCCAATGAAACGGCAACTCAGATTTCATTAATTACAAATGGCAAACAAAGTGGTTGAGATTGTTCTAAACACTAAACTATAACCAGCTATTAAAAAAAGATCAAATTTCATTTGAATGACAATGGCAAGGACGCTCTGCTTTGTTCCCCAACATAACAGTTGTATTGTGGGTTGTTAAGGTCCATGAGGAGTTCAGAGTAAACAGCATCTTTCTCTGAAGCTCTTCTTGTTCTTCTTGTTCTTTCCTTTTCCGTTCTTGTCTTTGTTTTCTGACATTTTCTTGCCTCGTACTTCACGCATCAGGTCAAAGAATACCTGGAGAGGGAGAGAGAGCAGGAATCCGTTAAGCACTTTCACTGAATTTGAAAATGCATCAGGGCTGAGTGTGACTTATGTTGACGCACCTTGTCCACATTGGCCCTGGTTTTGGCTGATGTCTCCACATACTGGACGCCCCACTCCTCGGCCTTCCCTCGGGCCTCGTCCACAGATACCTGCCTACGCTCCTCCAGGTCCGACTTGTTCCCCACCAGCAGAAGAGGGATCTTGTCCTCTTCCGCCTTTACCCTCAAGATCTGCTCCCTGTCAGGACAGCACAGACTGTAAATGACCCCTTTGTTTCCTGTAGCCTGAAAATATCAAATAACAAACCCTAGACTGACAGCATATGACAGTCCCTTTAATTCGAGTGCAGCAAGTAGTCTAGTTTGCAGGTGTACATGATTCTGCAGCGCCGTTGACTGAATCTCCATCTGAGCTTCAGTATTTTGTTCATGCCAATGCTGAAGAGAGGCTGTCTAAATCCAAACCTTCCTGTCACAACAGATCCACGCTGACACTGTCTGTCTCTCCAAATATTACATAACACACCATAGAAAACCATAAAAGAAGGGCTGTGGCGCAGGGTTATTTCTCTTCTTATAGGGATTTACATTACGTATTTGAGAAATGGTTCAGGCGGACGCTCGTATGAAAGTCCTTGCACTGGGATTGGGGGCAAAGAAAGACAAGAAAAAGTTTCCGGTCCCACATGATAGAGTACCTGAACTCCACAGTGGCAGTGAAGGACTCATGCTCTGTGATGGAGAAGACCAGCAGGAAGCCCTCCCCGCTGCGGAAATAGTTGTCCCTGATGGCAGCGTAGTCTTCCTGGCCGGCTGTGTCCAGAATGTCAATCTGGACCTCCTCCCCGTCCAGAACCACCTTCTTCCTGTAGCTGTCTGCCTTGGTGGGCTCGTAGTCCTCTACAAACTGGGATAAAGCATCAGTAAAGCATGTGTGCAGACGGCCACGCTGGGTAAAGTGGAAGTGTGTCTGTGGCATCTAATGGACATGAGACAGATGACTGAAAAATGCAGCTGATTTGTTGCTTGGTAGCAGATCCAAACTGTGACTGTGTCTGCTCTCAGCTGAGTGCTGGATTCACAGTAAACAACATCTGCGGGTTAGAGAAAAGTGTCCTTTTTACAAAAAATCCAGACAGTGACTTTTTAGTAGTTTTACAGCACCTGTGCGATGTAGGAGCCACTGTTGTTTCCCACAATCCTGTTCTTACTTTCATGTAACCGCAGCTTCGATTTTCTGACCCAATCTGAATTGAACACTTCTTGCAACTGCTTCACATTAAAAGCTTTTCACTGGTGAATCAGTGAAAGGAGGCTTTAAATTTGAAACTTTTAGAGCAAATAACGCATAAACGATAATAATTAGAAAATAACTGTTTAGACAAGAGGCACAAGTGACCTTCTCCACCTGCTACCAGGTCACCTTGAACCCACGGCAGTTTTCAGTTGTTTATAGGGGTGTGCTGACTCACCTCATCGTACATGAACTGCAGGGTGAGGGCTGACTTCCCCACGCCTCCACTGCCAACCATTATCACCTTGTGCAGAGCCAGAGAGCTCTGGTTTTTACTTTTACTGGTAGCCATCACTGGATTCGTCTTTGTGTCTCTTCACACACTCACACACATGCGCGCACACACACACACCCACGCATACGCTTCTCTGCACCCGGACACTCTCTGACCTGTGAATGACAAAAGTGGAAACATATCAATACCTACAGTAAATAGCCTCCATACGCAGAGAACACAAGTGAGTGGACGAGTGCGAGGACAGATGGCAGTTGTTACTTAACAGCTTTCACTGCGACAGTAACTTGCTGTGCCAAGGCGCTCGGCTTTGCTCCAACAAATCTTGAATCCTTACCCCCACCCTTCCCATTAAAGTGCCAAATTGTCCACTCATGAATCCTAGAACTTTATAAAGTTCGTCATCAAAAGGTCATTGCGGCTGATCAGAAGTAATGAAGCTATCATTCTCCGCTGCAAGACGCCATTTAGGAACGCATTAAAATAGGGCATCGTGCGCTAACCTCGTTATAACGAAGGGAGACGTCGTCGGCCATCTATCTGCACTATGTGGGACCTGCCCTCAGAGGGTGAAAGCTCAGAGTCAAGTGCTTTTGCCTGACTTCCATATCTTCTGTCTCTGTCAGACACAACTGAGTAAAAATTGACTACGCTGCAAATGCCTGTCCGTCATGTTTTAACTTGCACAGCCTTGGGTGGACGTGAAACGATTGCATCAAGAGTATCAGGTGTGCACAGATTTATCAGAAGACAAGACAGCAATCTGCCTTTAGTCGCCATCTATTGGCAGGATATATTTCAACCAAGACTGCGTGTGCTATATTGGTTGTTACTGTACATCTTTGATGAGAAGGGGCAACTAATCTAACCAATGAGTTTGAATTAGGGAGGCACAATGCATCTGTCAGCTTATTGATAGGGTAATAACAGCTCAAAAATAGATCTACGGCAGCACATCTGACATCACAATGATGCCTAATATTATACAGACATTTCTCTTAACCACAATAAACTCGTCATAGTTTATTGTGACAATCACCAGACACATTTGAATAGACAGAAGTTAAATATTTGGCTCAAATTTTTGCTAACATCTAAAAACTGAACAAAGCAGATATCCACACATGCACCTTGCTGTCACTTAAAGCAATAGGTGATCTTATTTATGGGAGAGCATACTTTCTCTTCCATAGAAAGTATGTTTTGAGCATTTGAGCTGGAAGTAAGTGGCATTCATGTACACTGATTGCAGACCATCACAGTTTCTGTATGGTAGATTACCTCGACTTGATGGGAGCAGACTTGGGGTCTTATTGCAAAGAAATGAGGAATATTTAAAGCTGTAACTGCTGAAATTACCATAAACAATGATTAGATATTGGCAAATATTTCAATACTGAGCATCCCTAGTTTGACTGTAATTGTACACTGCATTAAAACGGTCATTAAAACAGCCATTGATGGACTTTTTCAAGATCATTTAAGCCTTCGGAGACAGAGCCTCTGAAGGAGACCTGGCATTTTGCCTTTGACTGTAATGGTCGATAGCTGTGCGTGAGTGACAGAAAATGAGAAAAAAGTGCATCTTAGCCTGCTGAGACAGACTATCTCTGGGAGATCAAACAAACAGCCAGTATCCTGTGTTCTTCTGACGCAGCAGAAATCCAGGCCAATCTTTTCCTGTGGACTAGCCTACTGACACAATTCTTCTGCCTTCTGTCTGATTAATACTAATGACACTTAACCCTTGGGCACATCCTGAACCTAATGTTTTAGGTGTTAGCACTCAGTGTGGTTATCTGGGCTCCACCCTATGCAATGTAAGCAACCAGTAACCCAACACCCAGCCATTATTCACCTCACTATGAACAGTGAAATCCACAGTAAAACATCGGATAATGTCAACAGCTGTCAGGTTATATAAATGCAAACTAATGTCATCTTGAGCCCAGAAGCAACAGAGCAAGAGTTGTGACAGACCCTTTTGGCTTGGTATCCTGAAAGTCTGTCTCTGCCAGATGACGAAATACTGTTGCTGTAACATCACAGTACACAGTCACATCACCTCTTCCTTCCACCCATAATTTTATCTCCATCTGTAGAGAGAAGGATTTCTTCCCTCCTCTTGGGATGTCACACTAATGGGAGCGCTGAGGTGATTCATAGCAAAGCCAAATCTGCTCCTCCCCAACAGTAAACATTTCACTTCAGCTCATACAGTGAGATGAGTGTGCACAGACAGTTCACCAGACAAGGCTGAGGACAGAAAAAAAGTTCCCCCCGATGGTAGAAAAAAACTGTACCTCCAAATCTGCCGATGTTTGTGCTTCTACATTATGGTTTTTATTTTAAATATAGAGAAATGTCACAATCCCAGTTAAGCCCATGAAAGCAGCTAAAGGCCCTGCAAGACTTCCACAGCTGCTGTTTCATATAAGCATTACAAACTCCTGATGTAAAAGTAGATATCAACAATTTCCACATAAATGTGCAATTGTGCATGTGAGTATTTGTTGCAGCATCTTCACAAAAGCAGAGAAGAACATGTGGTTTGCATCAAATTAGCATACACTTCAGCATTCCAGCTACATCTGTGGACGCTGAGGAAGTGGCATCATGGTTCCCCTCTCCCTGACCAGGAAGTGGAGTCTGACCTGTGCTCTTCCTGTCTTTGTTATCAGTAACCAGGCCAGTTGAAGGGCTCATAGGCAGGATAACCACACAAACATACACACACAGTTACACACCTCCTGAAAGAACCTATGCCAAACTCAGCACTTATGCACAGGGGTCACCTTTTAAATTATTCACTTATAACCCACTTCCCTGTGCATGCACACACACAGGCCCCGGGGCTATAAATAAAGCAATCATAGTTAGTAAACTAAAGGCAAATACATATATATACACCATATATGCTTAGCACAAGAAAGTGCTCAGTTCAACTTTTCCAAAGGAAGGTCAGACCTCAGGGGAGGGGATGGTGCAGATGGTGCAGTTCACCATAAGTTGAATGCAGAGCTATAATGGAAGGCACTGGCAAAAGAAAATTAATATTTAGGCCTGACCCAGATATAGAGCTGGAGTCTGCTTGGTGCTGGTCCTTTTTAGGGGAGTGGGATTATGGAGAGGGTGGGTATAGGCTAACAGACCACTCCGGTTGCTAAGCTCCTGAAATATAGATGACACCAGTGCAGTGATGCAAAGATCCCCTTTGGAGAAAAGGCCAGTGCTCCCTCCCGGCTCATCTTAACACTTTGGCAAGGATGTACCAAGGTTTACCAGGACTCACACAGACACGAATAAAAGATTACAGTGGACAGATAGAGCCAAAGAACCCGTGCTGATGCTACCAAGCCTTGCAAATTGGTAATTAACCTGACATAGAACATGACCACCAATCGTTTATGCTCTTATCTGGGTATGCTTAAACTGATTAGGCACTGATCAAAGTAAGATAATGTCCATTACAATTATTTTATTATGCAATTGGCTGCCTCTAATGACAATAACATTATAGCTGCTATTTGAACATATTCCCATTTTCATTCACTGTTCATAAAAGCGCAGCTCTCATTCTTTAGCTATGATCTACCATTGAAACCTCTTTCAACATGTGCAGAAGCTAAGAGTTAAACCGGCACAAACAAACCAACTGTTAGCATTGTGATGGCCAAATTTAGTGTCATGCACCAAGATGTCCAGAATCCACTCTGAGCATGTGTGTGTGTGGAAATTCAAGCTAACTAAGCCATAGCTGAACCTTGTGAATCTCTCTGCATTCCAGAGGTCACGGGGGTGAGGGGGATTTCCTCTTCCTATCTGATGGAGAAAGCAGGGGATTTTCTGGCCCAATTACAACCCACCTAATTCCAAAGATCTGAGAAGGAGATTAGCTTAGTGTGGCTGTTTCTCTCATCATCAGTACCGCTAAACCGAGTAGACCAAAACAATCTGAGGTGGCCGAGACTTGCTATGGTTGGACTGAAACACGGCGGTGTTGCATTAATGCTGTGCGAGTATCCAACAGATGTTACAGGATGTGATATCATTTGAGGGAAGAAAATTATGGTGAAATTCCACCCAACAATATTGTGATATTCATCCGACTTGCAAAACTTGTTTTTCCCTCTTACACCACTAACTCTAGTTATATCTAAACAGATCCTCCCTTGATAGTTCTGCTGCCAGCAACACACAACTCCCTCACTGAGGCACCAGCTGCAAATCAAAACTCTTGATGTGCCTCATCCCATTTCTACCACTCCCAGACTGAAGATGGTCTTCATTAGTACCCCAGCGCATGTGAAGGGGGGGCTGAGCACTTTACTTCAGCGACCTATCTCACTAGACATAATTATAGGTCACTGTGGTGAAAACAGTCTCAGTTAAATGAGTCACCTCAGTCATGAGGTATGTGTAAGAATGGGTGTTCTGTAATATGCAAACAAGTGGGATTGTAAGGTTTGCAATGCAAGAACAATGCAAGATAGATCACTGCCACTGGAGGTCAAGAAATGATTTTGTCCACTCTAAAAGACGGTATACAGCAGCAAGAAAGAAATTTACAAAAAGCACCCCATCGTGCATACTAACAACCCTCGGTCGGGGAGCGCACAGAGGAGCCTTTGACGAAACCGGGCAGCCGGCCGGGTAGCAGGGAACTAAATCCGCTCTGCGGTACAATCCTTCCTACTTCAGGAGCACTAAGTGAGCTGCTTTTTCAAATACATCTCAATTCTAAACCTTTTTTTCTTTCTCATTCATATGGAAAGTATCATCAAAGTGTAAATGTAGCGCGGTCTTCAGTGATCCAGTTCAGCTGTCAGAACAATGACTCCAGAAAAACATGACACCGTTTTGCAAACGCTTTTTGGGATTTAGTCAATAACACACTCAACCTTTCTATCCTCCCTGCAGCTGACCCTGATGATCTTATTCAGACACACATCTTTCCCATTACTTAAGCATTCCACTGGACTGATTCGGTTTACATCTCAGCATGCGTTCACTAACAAATGTATTCGTTCCTGTCGAGTAACTCCCAACTGCCCGGTACAAATCTCCTACTTGCTATGTATTTTTTTCATTTGCCTACAGGAAACACAATTAGCTCAGTTACATACCACCTACGCCATACTAACAACCTGCAAGCGCTACCACGGTTTATGGTTTGGGGAGTTGTAAACTGTGTAAGCGCCACAGACAGATCTACCCACGATCCTCTCCGTCACAGTTCAGATGTGTTCATGGGGAATATGGTTATCATTTATGTTGCCTGTTAACCTCCCTCCTTGGGGCTTTCTGTACCATTTTGAAAAGCTTGGACTGTCAACCTCATTCTGCCATGAAATACTTACATACTTTAGCATAAACAGAAACATAGGATGAATGAGAAGGAAGGGTGAGTAAACTGTTCAGTAAAATCTTTCTGGCTTCGTCACAAATTTAAACAGAACTGGGAACACAGTACTACATTTATGGGCTGAGACACCCCTTTCACTGCATGATGGTGTAATTATGGCCTTGTCTGGAAGGGTACAGGGCACATTCAGAGTGCAGATAAGTGTCAATGGGTAGATCAGCTGTGGGGCAGAGTGGAGGAAAAAGAGGCTGAGTGAAATGGTGTGAGTGATGAGAGGCATCACAGATCTCTGCACACATCCTCTATGCACCCGAATTGTGTGCCATAAATCACATGGCATTGACGGCTAACTCATGCTTAGTCATATTAGCAACCTTTGGCGTTGCCTCCACCCCTGCCTACTTGCCTGCATCCAGCAGGAATCTGATGGAAAAAAAAGACTTCAAAGACAACACAGCATAGTTTGACACCACGACCACTGCCAGAGGATGTGATGGGGAAACAAAACTGGAAAATCCTCGTGCTTTCCTGACGTTACTGGTGTGGCGACATTTTGCCTGTTGTGTCAACAACAAACTACAACTTTGCTACTACTACTACTACTACTACTACTACTTGTAGGCTATGCTACATATACACACTGCTACACACACCCACAGGGAATAAAACAATGGTCTAAATGTCCAAATCAAAAAATAAATTGTGACCTTGAAACTGAAAGTCTAATCGAACCATTGATTTGAAGAAATGTGACACTCCAACTGGCCACTCAATGCCAGCAGAGGGTTAAGAGGAATTGATTGGTTATCATAGTACTCTGCAAGCAAATATTTGCATAACTTGTTCCTCTTCGTAGTGGGAAACAGGATGCACTACTTTTCATAATTGGCCCCTCACACATCGCAGTAACATCTACTGTATGTACAGCTGTCAAATTGGCTGCCTTGGTGGGGGAGACGAATCATTCTACACTGACAGTAATTCACATCCCTGCGAGTGGGGAAAAGGGTGTAATTGTCTGATTCACATACTGTATCCTGGAAAGGGAATGGCAGTATTTGCAGTAAGCAGTTCACATTGTCAAACTTTCATTGATCATCAGGATTTTATTCTTCCTTTTTTGAGTCATTTTTCTGTTTTTTTCTATAAGTAACAAGCAAACTAGAGGGGGAAAATTCTCCTAAGAGTCTCTTTAACAAGGTGCGCTCTAGAGCACATATTTTGTCAGATGACTGCTGGGATCTGCAAATATCTGCTGGATGAGCACAAGCAGTTTAGGCCTGAGTTAATGACAGCTCCCTGCATATTCTGCAAGGGCCACATGGGCAAAAATTCCACAAGCACGGTTCATACAGTATTTAAATGACATTCACACAAAATATATAAACCTCCCTTCCTCCCTGCTGACAGAAAGCAGACAATTGATGGCGGCTAGGTATGCACTTATCTACATCCCTATCTCCTGCACATAATCACTCACTTTCCAAGTCAAGAAAGAACGGTGAGACTGCCAACATCATTAGCAGATGGTTTTCTGACTTCAGTGGTATTACACACCAAGAACCCAGCTCATTTGGGAACCTCATCAGAGAATGAAAAACTGATCAGAGCAGCAGATGGAGCTCTTTGATAGGAGTCAGCCAGGTTAGGTCTGAAATTAGGGAAATAAAGTCTTGCAGAAAATACTTGTCAGTGTTATGGGAAAGAACCAGAGGGCTTAGCGTTGAGAAAACCAAGCGTAGAAGTAGAGAACATGGTTAGAGCCACTGAGATATACATGCAGACAAAGAGAAAGAGGAGGAATGTAGGGCCAGTCCAGGCTCATTCCCAAGCCCTTTCTCCATCGCTGGAGTCTTTTGACTGCTAGGAGTCTACAACTATGCAGTTAACTGTACTGTTGCCAGAGCTGATCACAATCCTGCTGTGCTGTTAGGGTTTGCATTTAAGTGGCTACAGTGTTGCTAATGTTGGTCGATGCCAATCTAGCAAGTGACCTATTTCATTAGTTTGAATTTCACTGGAGAGCTTTCACTTCCTCTGAGGGTCTAAATGTTGTTTCAGGCATTTTCCTGAAAAGCCTGAAACAGCATTTAGTTGATTATATGGTACTGTGGTAAAAGCACTAGACTTGGACAATGTAGTTATAAAAAATACCAGCCATTAATAGTTCCACAATGAAACCATCTGTATCAGATTTTTAAAATCCTGGAGGATGCTGGTGGTGCCGGTTAAGACTGCCAAACAATTCCTGCAATGGTTTCCCTCAACACACTCAGACTGAGCTGCAATCAGCATTGTGCTCATGAGTTGTTTACGAGGAGGTCGAATGCATGTCATTCCAGACGTGTTAACTGTGATATTCAGCAACACTCACTGACTTGAACTTAACTCATGGGTTTAAGCTAATTTGTTGATTACTTTCTTGATTAAGCGATTAGTTGTTTGGTCTATAACAGAATGTCTGTCAGTGTATCCCAAAACCTAGTATAATGTTCTATATATTCAGATATTCACATAACTGTCATAGTGGAGTTAACCCCCCCCCCACCACCACCCCCCCAAAAAAAACCCAAATATAATCACATTTAAGAAGCTAGAATCAGAGAATTTTATTTATTTTTTCTTTAAAAATTACTCAAACCAATGGCTCGGTTATAAAAAAAAAAGTTGCCAATTAATTTAATTCAATTCAATTTAAAAGCTGCCAAGTAATCGATTAATCATTGCAGCTCTAAATAAGAGTGCCTTAGAGGTTAACAAGCACTGACCGGGTGATCAATTATTCTTTCACAGCTCATCTTGAAAAATCTGGAGTGGAGCACATCCCAAATGTATTTCTGAAACACAAAATCCTGTGTTTATTCAGCAAAGACGGCTATAAAGAAAAGAAAACAGACAGTTTCAGTATTTTTTAAGGTAGTTTAAACTAGGCCTCATTCACCCATGAGACACACAATTCTGGATGATGAATTATATTTGTCATTTTCCCCAGATACCAAAAGAAGAGAAGAAGTATTATTAATGAGATGGAGTGTGTTGCTTTGCCAACACTATTCTCACTCCCCTAAACCTGTCTGCAAACAAAAAAGGCTGATAAGAGCTGAAAACGTTACAGCCATCAGCAAAATGGAGCATCAGTAAACACCACCTGGTTACACAGCACCCACATGCTCTATGCAGGGAAAACATTCTCTTCAGGCACTCAACTAAGTTACCTAAGAAAAGCACTATTTTGCCCTCCTTACATTTTGCACAATTAACCACATTTCTTGGCTACCTTTAGGGGATTAAAAAGCCCCCAATGCAGTGTCCACGGGTCAGCAGACACCCTCCTTCATGAAGTTTCAATGTGCTGTTTGCAGTCACAAGACATTAAATTTAGATGGAGGGCCAGAAATGAAAACTTCAATGGACAAGATGAAGGATTTAGACGTCGTTCGACACTAGAAAACAAATGAAAGCATACAAAAGTATGGAGGCATGAAACTTTCTTGTTAGCAGTTGGGTCCACCCCCTCAGTACAACAGTTCTCCGGGATGATTGTCATTTTGTTTTTTCAAGGGTGCGTAGCTTTTATTGTCCTGTGGATTAACCAAACAACAAGCATTAAGAGCTGCGGTGCTGAATGTTACGTTTATGTTAAGGTTGTTTGCTTGGCTTGGTTAACCACTCACAAAGGTCCAGCCAAACGCCACTAACGACGTGGATTGTCGCAAAACAAGACAGGGTATGCTACTTACATTCACCTGTCTTATATGAAACTGTTAACGCTGATTTAACAAGTGTTAGTTGTGTTGCTTGTATTTTTGACTTTGACATTTAGAGTGTTGTAACGCTTCCAATGTTGAAAATCACTTCCGGCCCTCCATCTGCAGTTCACGCCACAACAAAATAGTGACGTGACGTCATGTGCAAACAACCTATATCCCCCCTGGAAAATAAGAGATGTAACTTCACTAGATTGGACATAGAGTAAATACTGTGTGGTGATACCCGCATTAGACCCCCCATACTTAACTAATACAAGCTAAAATGGTGGGGTGGAGAAGTACTCCGTTACAGGATAACACCAACGTTAACGGAGGAAAGCACGAGCCAGCCTGGGTGTGTCACCTCCTCAGGGACCAAACTTTTCAGCACAAACCAGTCTGAGTAACTCTCGACGGGAAAATAACGTTAAATTACAACAGTTAATTTTAATAACGAACTCGACGAGTATTTTGTTAGCTCGACTAAAACCCTCGCAACCGCCAACGTCAGCTTACAGCTATCAAACACGTAATGTAACTTAGCTAACTCCTGAGTTTACGTTGCACCAAGTTAGCTTAGTCTGCTAACGCTGGTGTCTCACGGCAGCTGATCATCAACATAAAAGCTCATAAACATGGACTTCGTAATACGACTCCTTCACTGCAGCAACACACCGTTAATTATACGATTACAACCACATCAGTTCATATCTTTCATTAAAAAAGGAAGCAACGCCACATTGACGGAGTGCCAACAAATTAATGCTAATTATCTCTGCATCAGTAACGTTAGCTAACCTAAAGATAACTTACCAGCGATTATTCACTGACGTCCAATGTTGCCGTTATGTTAGACTCATATCACAATGGCATACACTATACGTCAACTACGACACGAAAGCGGATATTTAAACTAGTTAGCTAAACGCAAAGACGAACTAGGAGTTTATTTGCATCTTATTTTAAGCGGTTACCCTTTCTCTGTCCATTGGTCGCTCGTCCTTCCTTAAAACAGGTGTGGTACTTTTTTAACCAACTCTCTAACGTCGGTGTCAACAAACACATAATTATTCCCCTCCATTAAACCAGCTCTGAAGCCTTACCCAAAGCAGGATCTGGATATCTGTCCACGGCTGATGTTATCTTGATGGCTGCATTAATAGAGCATTTCGAGGCATTGGTTCTCTAAGTGCAAACCTCTCCTGCAACAAAAGCCCCACCTTCCGGATGTAAAAAGTGCACATGACAGGATGTGACGTCACCAACGTTTCATTCAGTCTGTCGTCTAGTGATGGGAAATCCGGCTCTTTTTAATGAGTCATAACATTTGACTCAGCTCAGTAAGAGCCTGCTCTTTCGGCTCCCTAACGGCTCTTCATTTAATAACACTTCTGGCTTGTATAATTTAACCAAATGTAGTGTTTTCATCTATGATTGTTGTGTGTGTTCATATATCACTTCAATTATTCAATGTAATTACACTAAACCTTATAGTTTTCAGAATACCACAGTTTTACATTACGCTTGGTCTAAAAACCTTAGATAATGTATAAACATCAAATACTCCAACACAACTGTTTTGTATGTTGACACAACATATATAGAGAGCTATAGAACAAAATTTCCAAAACTCAGTAGCTGAGTTTGCATAATGGTACGAATAACCTGTCGTAGCTGAATGCAAAACCACTGGTATGGCTTTTTAACATTAAAATGATAAAGCAATGAACCTTCATCTTTGGCTAAACATTACCACTGTTAACCTGCAACCCTCCCCCGAGTCCAATTTCAAATATGCCAATAAAATGATGTGCACTGTTCTGTGCTGCAAAGTCAGCATGTCCAAAACACTAACATGTGAGATATGTTTCAGCAAGTTAACTCTTTCTGCCTTCAACACTGGCATTATTTTGTCAAAACATTTTTTTCCATCATCAATTTTCTCTTGAAATCATAGCTGTAGACTTGACTAAGAAGCCAAAGACACTTTTGTGACAATACAATAGATGAAGTCATGTTAAAATGTATAAAATGGAGCTGGTAAAGCTCTGTAATGTGCCACAGTACAGCCAGTGCAGTTTTTTATTGCGGTGCAGTAACAGTGCCCTCCTTGACCGTGAATGAGAGTAAGTAAGTATATAAAGTAAATGGCTGGATGGTAATGGTACAACTGGGGGCTCTTTCAAGTCATATTTATAGAGTTGAATAAAACACTCTGCTCTCCCAACAGAATTTGTTAGCACAGACACGTAGACATTGGCCTCAAACATGAAAAATACAAAGGTGTGCACTCCCACTATGCTTTTCTTTCTGTATTAATTACAGCAGGGGGAAAGAGCACATAGAGAGCGCAGACATGCAGTGTGTTTCATGTCTCAGCCCTCTGGCATATGGAACTGATGACAGGCAGTTTATGCTCTAAAGGATTTCTCACATGCATTATTAGACGCAGACATTAAAAGAGCATAAACCACACTCCTGATGAAGACTGTGTATTTTCTCCCAGCTTAAATACCTAAAGAAAAAAAAACCCCTACATCTCCACATTGAGGAGCAGAACTTATATTTGACTTGACGTCGTGAGGATATCTGAACTTTAACAGGATTACATCACCCATTGTTAGATATTTTCATGTTACAGAACACATTGAATGCATTGGGACTGAAAGCCCTTGCGTACAAGGGACAGACAAAAATATTGTACTGGTGGCACTGTTTATATTCCCACTCTGGCCTTAATGAGGATTTCAACCTTGCTCCATTGTCTCTACTTGTTTTCCCACTTTAGTCATGGGATTGGTACAATTTTATGCCTGGCATCCATGAGCTATTGGAGACCAGGTTGAGTAATAGATGGCATTACAAGGGCTCGATGCACTAAGTTGGCCTCTACGGCTCTACTTTGCTTTTTCTTTTTTGTCTCTGTGGAGGTAATGATGTGACTGATTTAATACACCTCTAAGTATAAATGTTGAGAATCCCGACATGCCATGCTGCACCAAAGCTGAGACCTGAAACATGCTCTATTCCCCTGCTGCTATTAAAGTGGAGGGGAAATAAATTGAAGTACAGCACACTGGGAGCGCAGACCTACATAGTCTCTCTCCTGTTTTAGGTCATATTATGCCCGCTGGCCATAACTGATGCACTTGCAGAATCCCTGGAGATTCACCCATTCCAACAAAATAATGTACAGTTCTAGCACTGAGGCCACATGGAATCATGTATTTACAATTATATGCTATTAAATACCTCTTGGTTAACAGGAGACAGATGGGGTGTCCCACAAACTGTCGTCTCCCTACTTTAAGCTGAGGCAGCAGCCGGTGCTGAAGACTTGCTGCCTCAGCCAGATGATGACGCAGGCTCTGAAGGTGTACACCTCAAAAAAAAAAGACATAAACCAGAGTGATGCTATTGGCCTACCAGTTCTGTAACTGGGTGCTGTTTATTAATTAAAAGCAGAAAGGTCAAACTCATTTTTTGTGCAGTGCGTTAAAAAACAGTTTTTTTATCCTCAGTATTTAAAGTAATAAGAACATTTTCAACACTTGCTTTCACTCCTACGAAGGAAAAGATTTACAACAGGAGAATTGCTTTTCTTCACTTTCTGTTGCAGATAATAGCTGTGAAGTGTTTGCAGTTCATCAGAGTGCACAGAGAACTGTGAACATTGCAGTTGAGGTGAAATCAAATTGGACCTCGCATCAAGTGTAAATATCTGGATACTGATAGCACTTGGCACAGTCACTCCAACTGCATGCAGAGGAAAAAAACCTCTGACTTCCTATGTACCCGTGTACGCAGAATGTCGGCATTCACGGCTTTATCTCTGCTCTTTTTCACTCACTGCAGGCGAGTACAAAAGTTGACCTTGACTGGCTGCTTTAGATGAAACTCAGAAAGCACAGGAATCTACAGACTTGTATGCGCAAATAAAGCTGGTGGGCTGATGCGAGACCATAACTCAACCCAGTCAGGCTCAGTGAGGGGGAAGAAAACTGCACCGTTGTATTTGTGCAGATGGGAGGATTGTGTCGTCTTTGGCAGAGGATGATAAGAAAGTGGGCAGCAAAACCACAGGCTGCAACAAAACCAACCCTTTAGCTTCTAGTATGGAGCGCAGCCTCCACTCCTGAGCAATCATGTGTCACTGTGGACTAAGATACACGCATGGTTTCGATGTGGTGCCACTTAGCTCATATAATAAGCTTAAAAGGCCTGGAGCTGAGACCACCCTGCCCACTGCATGTCACTGCCAGGCTGCTCTCTGTCCATATGAGCACTCACAGCCTCTGCAGGCACAAACTTGATCCTAGAGAAGATTGACACCTCTGCTTTCATGCGAGGTTGAGGGTTTCATTTTATATTCTCTGAGAACTATCAAGCATGGAACTCATCACTGAGTGCATCCATTTAATAACTCCACCAGGTGGAGCCAGAAACACCATCAGAGCTTTGACAAGCTGCTCAGTTTCCTCCATCGGTGTCACATCATCTCAAAAGCCTCTTTTAGACATTGCATCTGTAACATCGATGGCTTTTACCACTTAAAATGGACTCATTCGCATTATCCACGGTCCATTAAACTGATTTTGTTTTGTCGTGTGTAAGAAACGGTGTGTTATGATACTGTAGTGCTGTCTTAAGAGGGTGGAAAAAGATGTGCACTTAATAGCTGTAATAATGGCTTTTCGCCGTGTGTGTGCGGTAGCTGGCAGGAGGAAGTGTCTGAGAGGGGATGACGCCTCATTTGGTGTTGAGTACCATAGAACTGGAACAGCACAAGCTCACCTCATTTCATCACGAAGCAACCCCTTCCTCATTTGACACCAACTGTAACTGTTCAGGTCAGATGCTCATATCTCTAAAAACAGTTACTGGAACTGGTTTTTGGACCAGTATAATTTAACATTCACACAATGTCCAATCAGTAGATTTCATTACTCATTTGAACCAATTTGTTTCCTTGGATGTGTCCGATTCCAAAGTGTCACAAACCCACAGAGGCAAATATATCATCTATGTCGTCATGGTCATCATGGTCGTCATGGTCGTCATGGTCAGTGGTCTGAGACGTCGCCTCGTATGTCGTCCTGTTTCTCTGGTCGTCCCCTGACAGTCCAGACGCTGATAACTCCGTCCTCTTCCTTCGTCTCTTCAGCGGTTTCTTTTTGACTTCAGCTCTCATGGCCGCAGACTTGAATCGACTCCTGAGTGAATGGAAACGAGTTCTGAGGAGAGAATTCCTCCTCGCTGCGGCAGAAGACCGACAGGTGCTCGGCACCGACCCTTGAGGGGAAGAGGCCCAACAAGCTTCCTGTCTGAAGATCCGCAACTTCCTCTGGACACTGGAGATCATAGAAATATGCACAAGTATTAGCAACTGTGAGAATTTGTGACAGAGCTGTTGTGTTGAATTGCAGTGCACAGCTGTCCTTAATAAAGTGGCGACTGAGCATCTATTCTGCTGTGTTGCTCTTACTTGTAACCTGCTGCTTCCAGGCATTTCATCCTTTGGCACTTTAAACGCAGGTAGGTCAAGCGGCGTTTCTCCTTTTCCATCTTTTGGGATTTGAACCATTTGATCATTTCCTCCAGATGGGCCACCATGTCTGTGAAAGAAGTAGACTCTCTCACTTGTTTCTTGAACCTTTCTGTCTTACCAGCCGTGTGTCTGTCCTGTGGGACGGATTATCAGATCATTGGAGAAGACAATTAGATAACAACACTTAGCGATGAATATTGTGTCAATAATACGTGAATAAAATAAAACACTTCGTCTGGTTTGCACACACACCTCAGTAAAGTTCCTGAAAACCTTGAGAAAAGGCTTCAGGTCAGTGTCGAGAACTCTATCTGAAAAAAAAGAAAGAAACAGTTGTGTCAGTACAGTTGTAATGTGATTCACTCTGTGTGGTGAACACAAAACAATGAAAAAGCTCCACACCTCTCTCAACAGCAACACCCAGATCCTCTTTAAGCTTCCTTCTCTGTCCCTGGTGCTCGACTTTAACGGATCTGTTCCTCCTCTGCTGCCTCTCCATGAGGTCTTTGGCATGGAGAACGCGTGCTGACTGTTTGGTCAGTAAAAGTGCATCAGAGGGACCCAGGAACTGGGTCATATCCGCTGGCAGGGAGAAGTCTGTGAGGTAGGGCATGGGCTTGGCGTCGGCTACTTCTCTGAGGAGCTCCAGGAGGTGCTGGTACAGAGAGGACAGGCTGACCAGGACGCCGCGGCAAATCACCCTGTGAAAGAAACACAAGTGCAACTATTTAAATCCAGATTTTAATTGTGCACCTGCTTTTCTCAGCCTTTTTAAATGCGACAGCGAGGAGCAGCACTCACCAGAGACGACTGAGCATGCTGGTTAACACCACATTCAAGACAATGAACTCCTCCCATTTCATGTGCTGCTTTGAGAGTCTGAAGCGAATATCTGTTAAGGACAAAACCACAAGGTGACATCAAGAAGGCCAAAACGGCCAAGCTTAAATCAGACAGCAGGTCCACGGCTGCAAAGACACTTCTGTCAGATTATTGTTCGTGTCTCTGAAAGGATACGTGAAAGCTCTGCTGCAGCGATTCAGTGTGCAGCTCATCAGCTGGGCGGCTCCCAGCACTTTGAGACACAGCCACTCCAGCATCGGCTGACTGGGAACATCGCACTCCCCGGCCTCGATGCTCAGTTGTCTGGACACGCACGGGACACAAACACCTCATTACAGTGAATAAACGGAGAATTACAGCCCCCACATTCAGCTAAATGCATCACCGATCAGAGACTTGATAGAGACACATGTGATAGTTAAGTCATGTGTCATAAACAGCAAAGCCTGTGTTTGATGCTGGCCTGCGTGCTCCTGAACGACGGGCAGAAACAGCACTGCATCACTCTCTCTACCTACCTTTGAATTTTATTGGGACACAGATCTGTCAGCTCCTGCAGAGCAACATCAAGCTTCATGTCCTTCAGCCTGTTCATGCATTGTTCAACCTGAGAGAGACGAGGCAACATATATAACATGCTAATACACATACACATCAATTAATCAGCCTGAAGGAACGTTTCCCATCACCAGCACTAAAACAGATCGACCATCACACACCCTGCAGAGGCCAGGTGAGGCAGAACAAGTGTTCACGTGCATTACCTCAGGAAGAATACTCAAAATATAAACTGCAGTCTGGAAAACAACACACATGTTCTGAATGCAAAAATCTTAATTTGTAAAGGAACTAAAGGAGCTTGCAGTGAATGCAGTGAAGTGTCATGACATCACAGAGTACAAGTACCTCTGCATGGTACTTGATGACGTTTAGCTCTCACCTGCTTTAAGCCTTTGAGCGTCTTGTTGCCTCTGAAGCTGTTATTCAGGACGTACAGCAGACTGTACAGAACTCGCACCTCCGTTTGAAGAATCCGACTCCGGGTTAACTTCAGCACCTTCTCGTTTTCCACCAGCAGGGCTTTAACACGCGCATCTGCGGAACAGAAACAACACTCAAAACACCACCGTGCATTCAGCGCTGGTGATAACCCACATCAGCACTGCGGAGGGTGGATCCATGCCCTCACACGTGGGCTGCAAACGGCGCGTTCAGGCGTCTTAACCCGGAGTTTTACCCCAGACAGCACGTAACTAAGTCGGCATAATTAGCTTATTACTCTCCGACCAAAGGACCGTACCTGTGGTTGAGCTGAAGTGTACACGGACACTGGAAACGGCACCGGGAAACGGAATGTTTACCCTGTTCCACAGGTCTCCTGCCATGCTTTCCTGCAGAAGACATGCGGAAGTCAACCAGCCAATTGCATTGGAGTAAATACATACGTCACGAGTCACGTTAAAGGCGCAGCGAACACAGCTGGAATTAACCTGAATTCATAGATACATAAGATTTTTATTCAAAGCGATAGACTGTGTCGGTCTAGAATAATATTCAAGCAGAATTTTGATTATCATGGCTGCTTTCAATCATCTCATAACTGTGCATTTACATCGCAGACAATGATTTTATTTTATTCTGAATGTAAGACCTGACTTTGGTATTCTGCATGGCTGACAGACAACATTAAGCAATGTCTTTTATGTAGAAATCCTAAACAGACTCAATATTATGGCTTATATTGGCGGGCAACAACAGAAACATGAGAGAAATAAATCTACAGTAATGTGATAAATTGCACATATAGAAAAGATCTCTCTCTCTCTCTCTCTCTCTCTCTCTCTCACACACACACACACACACACACACACACACACACACACACACACACACACACACACACACACACACACTAACTCCTTGACAAAAACGAACTTTCGTGGCTTTCTGGATTTTTTGGCTAATATTAAACCAGCAAAACAGGCTTAATATTAAAGGTGCGTGTTTTTGGTTGTGCTGAATAATTTCTTCTTTTTGTTGTGAACAATTTCTGATAAAAAAGAGACGAAACCATTTGTAAAAATATATATCCTTTATTTAAGTACAACAAACATATCAACAACAGCTACATAAACAAGTCTATGCTCCCTGCTCACTCAACCAGGTGATGACTTGTAAGTTCACTTCATCCAACACAGAATCCTCCGACCTTCCCTTCACTGTCAGTCCATGGCTGCCTCCTTCCAGCCAGAAAACCTCAACTTGTGCTTTCATTTCTTTTATCATCCCGTCAAAAAGGACCTGAAATCATAATGAGAAAAATCAGAAAGCAAAATCACTACGACAGCAATCTCTAAGACATAAAAACAGAGTAACATAAAGCTTCAGAGTGTAGATTACAACTGAGGATGTGAGTGAATGACACTAAGTAACTTAACGCACATAAATACAAAATGAAAATCCTGTAACTGTATGAATGAAGGTCGTGACCACCCTCACCCTGTCACACATGCTGTCCTCAGTGCCTGACACAAATAGCACGGGCATGCGTTCAGGCAGCCCCCTGAGATCTTCACTGCGTTGGCGATGGGTGTGTGTCTGTGCTGGGGGGTGCAGAGGGAAAGACAGGCAGATGACACCCTGCACCGCATCCTCTGACTCACCACTCAGCTGTCTGGCTAAAGCTGCAGCAGCACGACAGCCCATTGACCTGCCTGAGGACAGGTCACAGACATACTGAGATGTTATTATGAGTAATTCTGATTATGATGATACAACCTTGATTCAAAAAACGCTGGGACGCTGTGTTTGCACACAGAAAAACTATTGATGCTTACCTCCAATGAATATCTGCTTTATGTTAAACTTCTGTAGTGATTTCAAGTAGTCCTAAAGGGGAAACACAAGTGTGCACAGCATCTTATGGAGTCTAGCAGCACAGAAATAGTACTGTATGGATAAAACAGTGACTGCTATGTCTTGGATGAATGAAAACGCTTACCCACACAGCACGGAAAGCCTTCACTCTGTAACCTAAGTTTAAACCTTTGCATGTGAAACGGAGGCAGAGGAAGCCATCTGAAGCTAAGGCACGTGCCAGAGAGACCAGATGTTTGAAGTTCATGTCTCCACCAGCCCCATGCGTGAGAATCACGGCCCTATGAGCGTGTTTCACCGAGGCGGGGAAACACAAGGCAGCGTCCAGATACTTTGTTCCAAACGGCACCTTCACTGTGTCCTGAAAGTCAGCGAGCAGTCAGTGAGCACCGCCTCTCCTCTGGTCCTGTAAATTCTTATCATGCAGGGCATAAACATCTGTGGGAGCTGAGTTCAAGTGATTTTTTTTACTGAATTTTTTGAGCTTAGCCCTTAAAATTAGTTCTCTTTTTTACGAATAAAGCTGAAATAATTCATTGTGGCGAGAAGCGAACAAACTATAGCAACTACAGTGAAACAGTTAACGTTGTTTTTATACCGAGCTAGCTGGTTAGCCGTGTGTCATTCAGACTGAAGTGTTGAATTACAGGTGATGTATGAGGTTTAAATACTGCCCAAAACGGCACAAAACACCCTGCGACTGAAACTCTCCATACTTAATTTAACTCGTGTTACAGACTGTGATTCACAGCTGCCATCGTTTCATATTTACCTCCTCAAACTTGTCCATAACGACGTTTCTTCTCTGAGATCCCCTGAGTGGAACCTGCCTGCAGCTGACTGTTGCCACCTAGCGTTTGGGAGTGCTCATTGCAGCTCCAGTAATCCAACAATAGCTTGGCTGAGCACTGCAGTGATGGAGGAGGTATTCAGATCATATAATTAAGTACATGTACTAATACCACACAGTAAAAATACTCCACTACAAGTAAAAGTCTTGCACTGAAAATATTCATTAAGTAAAAGTATATAAGTACAATCAGAAAATGTACAAGTATTAAAAGACAAATGGCCATTGATTGGTGTATTATTAATTTTTGTTATTCATGTATTAATATAAAACTAACATTTTGCTGTTGTAGTTGGTTGAGGTGGAGCTAATTTTTAAGTATGCTGTGCACAACTGCAACAAAAGATTATTTCCATTATGGTTTAATCTTATCATTTTCTCCATTAATCGACTGCTTGGTTTGGAAAAATTCTGAAAATAGTGATAAATGTCGTCAGTTACACAGGCACCAAAGTCACACCTTCACAAGGCAACCAATACAACAGCAATAAATAAATAAATTTAAATGATTCAAACTATTAGAAGGAGAAGCAGCAAATTCTCATATTTGAGAAACTGTAACCATGAAATGTTTTGGATGTACTTTGCTTTGGTTACATTCAGCTACTGATTTTCTGCACAACGCCCTTCAAAAAAACAGCAAGTTTTCCAGTGGGTTTGAGTGTACGTGTATAACACAAGAGAACAATCACTTTCAACATACAAAAGGACAATTATTTATTTAAAAAATGAGATAACGTGTGGATTCATATCATAATCATTCATTCACGCTGAAATATGAGCCGGCAGTATATCAGATATGAAGGACTGCTCTGTAACTGGCAGCAGCAGCAGGTCGATCAGAGTTCATCCTTTGCCTGAAAAACAAACATAAACATGAATATTCACTATGAACTTGCATGAAACAAACAAGTCGATTGGAAAATTGTGTTAAAGCTCCCACAACTCTAACAGGCGTTTTCACTTCTGTTGCCTGATCAGACCTCTGCTCAGGGCTGTGCGGATGCATGCAAACTAACCCTGAATGACATCTCTCACACTCTCCTGGTAGCTGTGTTGCACCCGTTGGGGCCGGACAATTTCCGCCATTATCATTCAGCGTGGAGAGTTTGGTGACATCACATAATTTCCTGCCTTCAGCCTGACTAGAGGTCTAATCAGCCAGAGTAACTGAAAACACCTGTGTGAGCATGCAGGGTCTTTTCCAGATCATTATGTTCAACTCGCATTCATTTGGGCAGGTGCAGTGGCACTTTCCAGACACTAGAGGGAGTCTATCATTGCAAGCAATGCAGGCTTGTGATTTCGGAAACAGCAGCAACCCTGCAGAACACTAAGCAACAGCTCTCTGCTGGGGTAATCCTGCAAACTGAGGTGAAGTGAAACAACACAGAGTCACTCTGATGAGAGGGAAACTTGGTGGTGTCCCTTACCCTCGTCCTGTGGCAGAAACATGGGAACATGTCGTCACCGGGCTGCTCTACAAGCTCCATGCCTTCACGAATCTTGGGCTCTGTGACCTGCAGTTTGGCATACTCCTAAAAGAAGAGCGTTGAAGTTACAGAGAGAATTTCATCCAAAGTCACATCAGTCAGGTCATATAGAGCCATATGACCCCCTGTAGTGCTGATTATACATTATGTAGTACTTCAAGTTTTTCAATACATCAATTTATATATTTTCTGCAACTGCTGAAATGTTACCTGGAAAAGTTTGTAGTAGTAACAAAATATTTTGTCTCCCATTAGATGATTGCGGGCAAACTGCTGACCCGCCAGTGCAATTTTATGAACCTGAAAGAGAGGAAGAAACGTGGTTATTTTTTAATCACAGGCAGGAGAATATTCCCTCCATTTTGAAGCTCTTCATTGCTAAAGAGGACTTTACAGTCATCACATGCTGTGGCATTTACTGCCGAACGTAACAGCCACAATCATGACTGTCATCACCTCTTCATCGTGATCACGAGCCCACTGGATCTTTTCCAGCAGGTCTCCGAGGTCCGCCCTGATGGGGATGTAGTGCTCCCACGGCCGCAGCTCGTTGTAGAAATGCTCGTAGTAGCTCGAATCCTGCTTTAACACCACGCTGTCTCCTGCCAAGAGGTAAGGCAGTCGATACGCCGCCACAGTGCCGTCAATGTTTATCTGGTACTTGTACTGGTGATGGACATGGAATAGAAATAATTATGAGCTGAATTTCTTCAAAATCACCTCCTGAAACCTGCTCGGTAATGTCAGGTAGAATAAAATGAAAACCAATAAGGCCTAAGAGTGAGTCTTGGCACACTTTGGCTGATCAACGTGTGTGTTCATGCCTCAGTTTAACACAAGCAGCAGACATAAAGCTACATGAGCATCTCATTGGATATTTGTTGTTTGTTTTTGGCAACCCAGATAATGTACATTCATCTGGTCTGGGTCTTTACTGTCCTCAGCAGACGCTGGTTTACTTTGGTCTTCTGCTCTTCTGTGCTCAGCAAGCGCTCAGCTTGTCTGAGCTTGTTTGCCAAAAATGCCATTCTGTGGCTGTAAATCAATTAGCTAAGAGCTCCAAACTGCTGCAGTTACATGTTAACTCTGACTGGCTCTGGCAGTACGAGCATCTCTCTTCCATTACTTGGTATTATTCATTTCAAAGTTATCAGAAAAATATCACCTCGTGCACAGATGCATAATATAATCCATTTTTTGCATGCAAGAGATTTTACATAACAATAAAATCAATAAACTCACTTTGAAAAAGTCAAAGAAGGACACATGTTTGACGAGCGGCCCATAGAGGCTCTCATCATGTTTGAAGAAGAAGAAGTTGGTGAAGGCAGCATCGATCATACTGGGGTGAGCCCTCGAAAGCTTGACCAGCTCCAGGCGCTCCTGACGGCTGTCCCGGCCCCTCCAGAAGGCTGTGGAGTTCTTCTCTGGCCACGCTGGCCCCGTGTTGGCCTGCACTGACATCATGTCCAGACTTACTCTGTTCATTGGATGCACAGCATGTTGGCAACATTATTAATCTCAGCATCTGTCAAAGTTATGGACTCATATGCACAGATGATGACACTCAGAATCATCAGGTGGACAGAAAGACAGCAATCATCACCTCACAGTCATGCAAATGTACTTTAGCTTAATCAAGAGTTACAGATGCACAGCCATACCTTCCCATGGTCTCAAGGACAGACTCAGTCAGGTCATAGGTGGGCATGACGATATCTCTGGTATTGTTAGAGCCACACCAGGAAAAGATAGGATGAATCCTCTCAGTGGGTTTCCTCTTCTCCAGCGGCCAGTCACCCAGGTTAACGAAAAACTCCATATCAGGGAGCCGCACCTGGGCCAGACCGCAGAGAGGGAAAATAATGTCACGCAACAGAAGAACAGTGCTGTCTGCTCTCGCCTGCAAACTCCTGACCATGTTGTGCTTTCTTGAAGACCTTCTTGTGAATCCCTCTTAAGCTTCATAACCTCCCAGTGAAAGGTTAAATGCAATATGGAAGTGGAAACATTCTGAATTTCCCTCCCCTAGTTTTCTAAAAACAAGTGACAAAGCAAACTTTTTGAAACTGCTTCAGGAGTGCACAGATGTTCATGAGGAGCTTACCTTTCTGGAGAGTGACAGGAGGATGGAATCCATAAAGATTCTGAAACCTACGTGCTCTCCGAACGTTTTAACGTGGACCTACAGAGAATAAAAAGAAGTAAAAACATCACAGGAGTTCGGGCATTAAATTTTGTGCGAAACTGTGAGCTCCACTTGCTGATGAAGATCATGTGATGAGGTTGAAAGCTCTGGCAAACTGGTGTTTCCGGGGTTAAGAACAGAATTTCATGCATATTACAGAAGTTATTTCACAGTTGAATGTGTTCATTCACAATTTATAACTACCAAAATTTGTGTGTTTTGGGGGTTTTAAACAGGTCGTACTTTGTAAGTGAACACTCAACCTGCCACAAAAGCAGAAAGTGTAAATCACAGCGGGACTATAAATCATTAATTACTACATGTTCCCATGTAATGCTAGCACTGTGACTTTAGGCGTATCGCTGTCACAGGAACCTGGATTGACGTCCACAGTGGTATTTTGAGAAGACTGTACCCTTGAACACCTGGTTCACAGACTGTTCTTACAGGTGTGTCACATAGCTCCAGGCTCTCCTGGCCGACTTGACTTTATTACACGGCCCTAATTACTTTTCAGACAAGAGAAATACTACACTTTATTACTATACTACCCCTTTGGTGATGATGGTATTTGAAAGAGGAACCAGGGAATTTTTGTAAAATTAATGCTTCTGTTCCATCAGGCTGATACTTATTCCTGATTTCATAGGTGGGACGTACCTTGTTGTCTTTAACAGTGTAGTGGCAAAGGCTTTGTCTTTGTCCAAAGCGCTGCGGGATCTCCTGAGCGTTGCGATCTGGGTCGACACTAGTGTAGAAGGCCAGGTCCTTGTCTATCTGGGAGAAGGACTGAGGACAGTGCATGTGGGCTTCCCATACAGAACCACTCAGCTGGGGACAGTCGCAGCCCTCATGGTAGACTGGGCCTGTAGAGGAAAACGTCATTAAGATCCTTCTCTTTCACCTGCTGTAAACTATCTATCAGCTACTGCAGTCTGGATTGTGTTCTACCTTTGAGAACGAATGGTGACTTAGCAACATGCTTGTCCTTGAGCAGAACGTGGACATGAATGTCTGTGTAGGTGGCGTACATTCTGTAGCGCACCAGGAAGGAGCCATCCTGACGATCCAGGATCTGCACCCAAATCCTGGTGAAGTGCTCCACTGGAGACACAATCTTCACCTCAAAGGTCTTCTCACCGGGTGACGTAGTTAAACTGTGACAGAGAGCACATGGAGAATGTGGAGAATTTATACACTTTCAAAAGGTCTCCAGACATTAGTACTAAAACAAATGAAGCTTTCTGAAGATAATTATGTATTTTAAATTTTACCATAATAATTATTCCAACAGTAATTTGACAGTTGCTTAAATGTCATATTTTACTTCTAAATACAATTAGATACAATTATGAATGGTCGTTTTTTAAGGATTACAAGCATTTAATTATTGAACACAGAGAATGTACATTTCCTTTCATTGAATGTGATACACGCCCAAATATTTTACATTAAAGACTCTTGATGAAGATAATAAATGTCCACTGCAGGGACCAAACCCTGACATATTAGTTGCTGGATACCATCAGTTTAAACCAGGGGTGGGAAACATCTGGCCTTGGAGGGCATGTGTGGCCGTTTGATCCCGCCTGTGAGGCAATTCATATATATATATATATATATATATAAAAAAATTTAATTGCTCTTGATAGGACCTGGTTTCAGTGTAGTTTGGGGGAATGGAAAATCTGATTAGAATGAATGTGAACACCAGAAAACAAAGCTTAAAGCTGACAGTCTGCTCTTTAACCTAATATTTTGACCGAATGTGCCAAAACAATTAAAAGTAGGGTATTTCCCTAATACCTTCTGACTGCATGATAATGAAATATAACAAGTCACGCTCTAAAAACAGGATGTCTGTTGTTGCTGATATAATTTCATGCCTTCTTGGCATTGGCGAGCTGTGATAGACTCTCTCGAGTACCAGACAACAATAATGTAGTTTTTGTTGTCGGCATGAATGGAGGCGAGAAAGTGATATCTATCTTGAGAACCAAAGCATGTGTGAAAATTACACCCAGTGAGGAACCACACACAGAGCGGGATGTCTTCATTGGGCCCATGGGAGCCTTTTGATGAAAGGGGTGACTGGAGGTCGTCTAACTCATTTTCCCCGAGGCGCAAACTTTCCTGTCTGCTCTCTCACTATTGACCAGTTTAAAATTTCAACGTGACTGAAAAGGTTTACTACGTTGTCCCGTCTTTGTACTCACGCAGTCCTCGGGTGCAAACAGAAACACAGCAACAGTGCTGTGCCTCTGCAAATTTAGAAGGAGGTTGTGTTTACACCTGAGTGGCATTTTGGAATCAGGACGTCTGGAAAAGAACCACACTGACCCAAATATTCCTAGAAATTACACGAGAATCAGTGGGGGTGTGTTACATTTGAGGACCTTCATATCTCGGTGGGAAAACCAGACTTGTGGCCTTTAAAACTTGACAGACTCTTACTATTAATTGACTATGACTGTTTTCGTAGAGAAAAACGTAGACAAAAGCAAACCTCCATGGGGGCTGCGTTTTTGCTAATTGGAAAGTTGTTCAGCAATGACAGAGGTACAGTTTTTACTCTTTATCACATCCTGTATTTTTTATTAAATGAATAGAAACACTATCCTCAGGCACAATCACTTATTTACACAAATAAAACATATTATAGAACTTACTTTCATTCATATAAAAAATATATTTACTTAGACAACTTGAGAAACTCCACAAACGGATACTACGTGATGCACTTAAAAGCAGCATTTCTCGCCACTTGCATTTCACAGGTTGTTGCGACGTAATGGCTTTAACAAAGGCGATGAGCAGGCCCGGGCTGCTGTACTCACTTTCTCCCGGAACTGTCCACCGCCTGGATGTAGAAAAACCGAGCTGGGAGGACAATGTTCGACTCCAGTCCAGGTCCCCATACTAAAGTTTTTGCAGCGCTGGGTACCGAGTCTGCCCGAGCCCCTGAGAGTTCATGTCTGAACACATCCAGGCAGAGGAGCAGCAGCGACCACGAAAATAGTCCAAGAGACATAATGCTAACTGTCCTTTAACGTTAGCCGTTACTTTTCTCCCTTCAGGGGTTCACTGCCCAAACTTGCCATTGTTGGTATAAAAATGTCAAAAACATCAAGACGGCTAATAGAAGTCTGTAACGTTAGAAATAACCTTAGTTCGTCCTGTTTCCAGTCGGCGTACCACCTTTCAGCGGCGGCACTGCTAACGGCGTATACATGGCTAACTTACGCGTATAATTTTATTATTTAATTACGCCTTCGGTGATGTTACAGTTACCGTTAGCTAGCTCCAAATTCCTTGTAAGTTACAGTTAAGTAAAGTATGTGCCGGAGGGGGCGGGAGAAGCACGCGCGATGTAGCGGTCTGATTGGTTGACACTCTTGGAAATCTGGGTTTGATTGGTTGAATGAGTAATCGAGTCCCGAGCTGGTCTGAATGTGATTGCACAGAAATCCGGAAGTTTGTGCCTTGGGTACATGCTGGGCATGATGCTGGGTGAATGGGACGAGATCGTGAATGTGGTTTATTCTAGTTTTTTTCAGTGGCCTGTTTTGTGTTGAATGAACGGAAGCGTGGAAATGTATGGAGTGATTTGATTAAAATAAAAGATGCACAGAATCGAAACCCTCCCATTCTCACTGTTCTACATCGTTCCAGTGGTAGATTCTATTAAGAAATGAAGTCATGCATTGAAAACGTTACGTACTTACTACGTAAATGACGTTATTGTTCAATGCAGAAACATTTAGTAATACACTGTTTAATTTTTACTAGTGTGCTGCATTCACGTGTTAGTATATTGGCTCTCAACTATGTGGGTAGATGCAAAATAATCTTTGAAAAATATATGCAGAATTGTGATATGACATTTGAAATGTAGGAAAAATTGTGGTAATATTTTGTGAAATACATTTTTGGTGGGAAATAATTTGCTGACTGTAAGCCTCTCCCTTTGATAAACCTAATATGTTACACCAGAAGGGTTAAATTAGTCTAAACTTACTGTAATAATAATAAAATCTGTTAATCATTGAGAACCAGTGATGCGCCAAACAAGCAACAGCAGCTGATTCTGGTGAAGTTCCAATGAAGCAGAGCTCTCAGCTGTGTACATCAATCAATGTTTATTTCAGTTTGTTTTTGCATCAACATATTTTCAGTTCTTTTTTTGTCAAGTAATTTCTATTACACTAGTATAATATCAATAAGAACAAAAAGTGGTAGAATCCATTTAAATAAGACAAACTTTGCTGCCATCATTGAGAAAACCAGAGAAATGCATTTTCAGGATACTACAGTGTGAAGAACTACAGAGTTCCAGTGATTTAGACAGAGCCAGAATACCAGATACAGTACCAGCAGTAACAGGTACAACATATACAGAGAAAAATATCCCAAGAATGTCTTCATCTTTTGTTTTTTGTTTCACCGTTCTCCCAAGATTGAACTGTACAGTTAATATAAAAACCAAAAACATACTAACAAAACACCCTGTCAGTAGAAGTCAGATTTTTTTTATTTTTAATTTCTTTTGGTTTTGTCTTCTGTGTTTTTTGTGTGTTTTCTCTGCCACCAAAAGAACTGCACTGAACACAAATCTCATTGACGGTACAGATAGGAGAGAAATTGATATATTTTTTTTAACGTTTAAGACACCTCTTTGAATCAAATTACGTGGAATTCCTGAAATCCACATACCACTGCTTCAGGATTTCAGGTGAGTTTGGTGAAAACCAATGGGTTTGAAGGCCATTTAGACTGAAGGAACGCCTTAGCAGCCTGACAGGAAGCAGGCAGAAATGACAAGCGATGCAGACGGATTCACCTGTGTCTGATATTTTTAGGTTTTCAGTGTATGTGTCGCTGTGCATATTTTACGTGGGACTGACGTCAACATGACGAAGGCGAAATTGTGTTAATGCTCGTGTGCATAAAGGCCCGATGTGCGCGAGATGGATATCAATAATCCTCTGTTTGGTTTTTCTGATCAATTCAAAGTACAGACAAATACACAAGTACAAAATATCCTCCTCAGTTAATGCTGTTTGCCTGTGTCATGTGGCTACCCATTGACATGTACAACACAATCACAATATGATACACAACCATGTATCATGAAACATTTGTTGTTTTTAACATACAAGAGCCTTCAGTTGAGAGGCCATCACCATCAAATATAGGACTGCGACAAGAGGATATCATAGTCATCAAGAACAATATTGAAGGAAAAAAAGAACATATTTGCCTTCAGCTGAAATCGTTGCGAATGTTTTACACATGTACATAAGATCTTCACTGACTCACATCTGAACATCACTGAGAAAAATACTGTTACTCCTCCTGAACCGTCTGTCGATCGCGATTACATGGATGTGACTCCGGCTCTCCTCCTCCTCCTCACAAAGACACTGACAATCATTAGAAGTATTGTTTGTGGTCACGGGAAGGTGAAAACGCTCAAATAACTGCTAAAAGACTGAGGTGGAGAGAGATGGGAGGGTGTCATTCATTTCTGATTGCTTTGGTAGAGAAAGAGGCCCGTTATTTAACATTGTGGCGCTCTTTCTCTCTCTCACACTCACACATACACACACTCACACACACACACACACACACACACACGCACACAACCTAATGGCTCACTAAAACTTGTACATCTGACAAAGGCAGCTAAAAGACTCAAATGGTGAACCAGCGACAACCAAAAAATAAATACATAAATAAATAAAAACACCCTCATATATATTTATATATAGTCTTTTTTCATAGAGAAAACTGACTCATTTGACTTTGACAAACGCCCTCTATGGCCAACTCCAGGTACTACGTCTCACCTGTTCTGATCAAGCAGGAAACAAACGAGGACTACCACAATTAGCTCTTTGTTAGTTAGTTTACAGTAAGTGGATTCACTCACCTTGTTTTTTTATGGCACGTGAATAGTACAGGTTCATTCTATAGATATAAACACACTGTGTCCAGAATCTGCCTTTCAGCCTTCGCGTACACCTCACACCAATCTGCTCTGTATTTACTCAACTGTAGTTGGGGAGTGAGATATTCCTCATCGTTTAATGCTTTTGTAAGTAGCAGCAGCCGAGAAGTGGAATTAGTGTGTTTAGACTGTGCAGAGGAAGTGTAAATACGACTGATTTGTGTTTGCGCTGTGCAGCCAAAGATATTTGGTAAGAATACAGTTTTAGCATTATTTAAAGTGTGTGTTGAGAAAGCTAACTAGGTGTGTCTATATTGTGGCAAGTAATACTTACTGAGACTAAGAAAAAAAAATTAAATGAAACAAAAACAGGAAAATTTAAAAAAAAAAAAAAGGGAAAGGAACGCAAGTTTTGGCTTAATAGCAATGCAGGTATACATTTCCCTTTTTATATATAGTTTTTTTGTCAGTATTTCAAAAAATATAAAGTATTTCATAGTCTCTGTTGTTGGCGTACATTATTAAATAAAACTTTTTGTTTTTGTATCTCCGTTGTTAAAGTAGCATGCTGCTTTTTAATATGGCAGTTGGATATTTTAATAGTCATCCATTTCTGTTTCATGCATTTCTTGTTGTTTTTTTTAACTTTTGAGTATCTACACAGTGAGGTCCAGAAAACCCAACCACACACCCACACACACACACACACACAAACACACATTCAAGCATACGCGCACACACACCCCAACACACACAGACAGCCTTGTTGGATATTTCCAGTTCCATCTTCAGTCCTTCAAAAGCCGCCGCTCTCCTTCTCTCCTCATCACCCCGTCCAGACGAGGACGTAGCCCGTCGTGGTCCTCCATCAGTGTGACAGTGCCGTACATATAGCCAGTCCAGAAGCCGCAAAAGACAAAGTCACTCTTGAGTCTTAATTGCTCTCCTGTGAGTGAAAGTCCCTGTTCCGGCATTAAGCTCCCAGCAGTCCGAGGGCAGCCTCCGCCCTCTGCCCTCCGCCCTCCACCCTCCGCCCTGCTATTAGAACTGGTACCACTTCTTGTCCTTGCACTTCAGCATCAGCTGTAAAAAGAAGACGTCACACAGTGTTGAATAGACATTGTTATTTCCTGTAAGGAGCACATTTCTTTGGAATGACGACACACTTTAATAAATAAAGTGTGAATAAATAAATGACATCATGGCGGAGAATTGGCTATAATATGAGGTCATCTTTCAGGAAGTGTCAACACAAGTATGACATTACTAACTTCACTGTGTGTGCGAATGAGGTCAAGGGAATGGAGAACAATGGAGCGTGTTGTTTTCTTTTTCCATCATCAGTGGGGTATTTCTTTCATTTTTCTATGTAACTATAATATAATGTAAGTAACAAACAAACAAATTCTTATTTAAAACATTTACATTCATTCTATAATATTTCCAAGAGCTAATATGAGCAAAAATTATTCATGCATTTTTTTCAGTTCATCATATCTTAATGTTATTTTAAGTTTACAACATCATTCGTGAACAAATTCTTTAACTTACAAAAGACTGAATTAAATTATCCAACGTTTCTCTTTTATCATAAACTTGGTGGTTTTTTGTTGATAAATCTTAAATTTATAATAATCTTAATATAAATATGAGTAATATAATAATGTTGATTTCACCTCGTGAGCGTGTTTGGAGAAGGTCTCTGCACTGGTCATCATTAGAGCCGTTCGCTCCTCCAGCTCCCCCAGCCTTTGACCTCTTTCATCCAAAGCAATGCGGGCCCTCGCCAGGTCACCCACCACTCCGCTAGCAGCCACCTTCATGCCCTCCACTCCCGCCTGCCCGGGGATGTGCTGGGCCAGACTCCGAGAAGCCTTCCCAGCTGCTGCCTCACCAACTGTCGACAGCATCCAGGAAAAAGAGATGAGAAAACGATCAGAGGCAGAGAAGGGTTAATATCATGGATATGATGCATTTTTAGCCCTCAATAGTTGTACAGTGCCTTCTAAATACTGATTAATTACATGTGTCATTTTTAGGTGGATTAGTACACACTAGAATGAAACCATATAAAGAATAGATAAAAAACACACAGAGCTCCTCTCTGTCGAAAGTATTGGCATTTCCTCCAAAGAAGCCCTTCAGGAAGCCTCTGTTCTGGGCTTCTGGTGTTTCTATTGGTGTGAACAGCTCCCCAAGCATCTCCTGAAACCAATGAAAGAAACAGAAGTCTCAGCAATTAACACAGATTTCCTATAAAACTTCTTTCCAATCCTTCACCTCAGATGTACTGCAGATATTTGTTGATCACACATTCATCATCACTGAGGTCAAAGTGCCAAGTTTTCATCACTTTCTCTTCCCTTTCTGTAAAAACAGCCATATCGTCCAAACATATAATTGTATGATAGTATTTGGCCGTAGCACACTGACAACTTTTCCTCAGTGTCTGAGGAGAACCAGACCATAATCTGTGTACCTACTGTTGCCTGTAGGTGGCACTATGGCAGCGTCTTGTGACAAACTCTGCTGACATCTGTGGAGGCTCTTAAGCATAAACACATCTTGGAATAGGAAGATGCTCATGTCTATACACACACACACACACACGCATTGCAGTGCTGACCTGCAGGTTGTCACACATCTCCTGGCTGTACGTAATTCTCTGGATCTCCGTCGGGGAGCTGAGATACAGAGCCTGCCCCCCGTTTGTGAAGCAAAAGGTTCTTGCAATGCGCATGTCTGTCAGAGGCAGGTAATTGATATCCATCAGTGGTCTTAGACTGGGCAAACTGTGAGCAGAGTGAGAAGAACAAAGGACACATTAGACAAGAAAAACTGGACCCAGCAAAGAAAAGCACACGTCAGCACCGAATATGACTACAGAGAAAAGAATAATCATGATAATCGAATCAACAAGTAGTTTCTCGTATGTTAGCATTTGACACTGCCTTTAATCTTGCAATGTACCTTTTACAACTAAAAAAAAAAAAACCCTTTAATGTACACACACATCACATTCCTACACAGACTGTAGTTACATGACATGCAGATTATTTCTGCATTGAAAACATTGTTGCCTGTAGCCAGACGTGTAATTGAGGAACAGAGACCAGTTAGTCACAGTGTGTTCAGATTAAATATGAAGCACTTTGTTTAATGCATCAGTGCAGAGACTCTAAACGCAAAGCATCAATATCGCACTCTTAGCCGGGTTAATTGTCAAGACCAGGGCTGTGATATCAATTATTATACCATTAATTGTACATCCCTGGTCTAAGACAAAGCATGAGCAGCAGAAAAATACATCTGATTTACAATATGATGGTAATTTCTGGTAAAAACAGATGAGACCTTGCTTGATATTTGTGCACCGACTTAACAAAACATGTACTGCAAGTGCTTGAGGTTCTACCTGAGCGTCATGACGTGTCCGTTAGCACAGAAGCAGGCCAGGCACACACTGTTACACACAGATACCACGTCGGCTCGCAGTACAAAGGACGACTCTGTGATGTTGTGGACAAAGAGGCAAGACTGGGACGGCATCAAGAATACTTTGGCCTGCCTCTCAGAGCACACCACAGCCAGATGCCCCTCTCCGCAGGTGTCCTGAGAGGATGATGGAGAGAAGTGGACCAGCTTGCGCTTCCGCGGTCTGTCGGGGTCCTCGGGAGCGTTGGCGTCCCGCCAAACCTCGTAGGGGCTCTGAATGAGCGCTCCCATGCAGTCCAAGAAGCCAAAGCGCAACACTGAGCCCTTCAGCATCAGAATTGCTCCTGTGAGTCAGCAGAGGGAAGAGCGAAGGCGAAATGAACATTTCTAAAGCTAAAAGTTAAATGCAAAAAAGTAGAGGAAATGAAATCAAAGCATCTGCACACAAGACTGCACTAACACCAAAATTTCTTATTGAAGCTCTGATCAAACAGAGGACTAATTAACGGCCTCTTTTTATCGTCATCAACCCGATTAACTGAACTTTACATGTAAAGTGAAGTGAGACTGAGCTCGTCAGTGTGAATGCTTGATTTGCTGTGAAACACATATTCACAGTTCGGAGCCTCGTATAACCTGTTGGCTGCTAAGCAATCCATTATTTACACATACACTGACATTTTTCTCAAACATAACATTCACCCCAGAAGGAACACTCTCCACAGGAGCACACTGAGAACACCGAAGAAGAGTTCAACAAGACTCGCTTTCCTGTTTATCAATATTTCCTTGGAACTGAAATTGTGACCTTCGAATAATGAGCTTGCTCTCGTACGTTCAGTCTCAAGGGAACGACTGCTGCTTGAAAAGGCCTGATCTGGGTCTAATGATGTTCTTAGCAGGAGACCCTCTTCCTCATAAAGCAGGGTGTGGCGTGGTAATGCATGTGTGAGTGGCTCCGTTTTGTTAAGTCAGAGTGCAGACACAATGGGGCTGCACAAGCTACCCTTGTTCTTGTGTGCAGAAGGAAGTTAATGCAAAGTCATGCATGAAAAACGCCCTTCCAAGTTCTCCATGACAACAAATTTCCCTGTAATTGAAACAAATCAGGTTTTAGAAGCCCTTAATTACAAATAAGACTTCACACAGTGCACTGAACTGCCGACAGAAAGAGTTAGCGACTAGCCAATGAACAAAGCCAAGCATTTAGCAGCTAAAGACCCAAAAGTTGGTATAAGCTTTGTCATCTGGAAAAATACTTAAAGTTTAACAAATGCAGTCTGGACATTTTGCACTCATAAACCCGATCACAGTTTGGAGTTGAGCCAGCAGTTCAGAGAGGCTATTCCAAATTGTGGTTTCATAATAAATGGTAAAACAACAGGGGAAATGGAGGACATACAGTGCGGTCCCTTTCTTCTATTTTCATCCAGCACATTCAAACACTGGAAATCCACATTAGGCTTTTTGTCTGTCATGCGGAGCATAAAACCCATTATCACAGCTTCAAAGCCACAGGTGAGAGGAGAAATTCAATAAACAGATGCACTCTGAATTGAGAAACCGCTGAATAGGTTTATGGCTTGATCGTGGTGCTGAGTGAATACTTTCAAAATGATGATAAAATGAAAATAATGATGAACCTGATATAATCTTCTTCTGTTGGTCTTAGTGTCTCATCGTTTGGTTCATTATGTCTTTGTCTTGAATTTGTCGCTGGGAAGGCTGAAAGCAGTTTTAAGCCCTTCAGTAGACTAATTAAAGAGATTCTGGGATGCACAGCGGATTTTCTATTAGAACAATTCTGTTCTATTATGACTTATCTGTCTTATTTTAGAGTTTTGGCCATTGTATCTTTCTGTTATGAAAAACTGTAATCTGTGAACATGGTGCCTCACTAAGTAACAATCAGTCAAAAGGCAGGTCCAACTGGGACTTACCACTGGGGCCAATGGTCACAGGTTCCTCCATCCTCTCCTCCTGGTCGGTGGGAATGGACATTGGGATGAGCAAGACCACGCCTAAGCTGGTGCCCACCCACAGACATGGGGTGGGCACAGCGTCACTCTTGCGCCCGTAGGACTCTCCCAGCTGCAGAGTGGTGATAGCCTCTTTGGTGTCCCGGTCAATGCTGGACACACTGGAGCTGCGAGAACGGCTGAAGGAGTTTTCACGACTCTCTGTCGCAGCAGCCGCCAAACAGGGAAGAGCGGCACGAGCAAAAAAGATGCAAGAGGGGGGAAGACATGAAGCAATGGCAAGAGGAAGAGGAGAAAGAGGACAGAGGAAAGAGAAAGGTTGGAAGGGAACAGCAATGTGGTGGACAAAGAAGACAGAATGGTGGTGTGAGAGGACGAGCAGTTAAAAAGAAAAGAGTACATACAGCAGTAAGGAGGAGAGTGATACGGAGCGCAGAAAACAAATATTTTAAAGGCCAAATATGGTTAATCTGCTGACTGTATGCAATGTAAAACACTGGAACAAGTAGGAAAATGCCACTGAAGAGATGTGAAACACTGAGAAGCAAAATGATTGATCATTACAAAGAGACAACAGGACAGAAACATATTTTCATTCCAGACCTGCACAGGTACACACACACACACACACACACACACACACACACACACACACACACACACACACACACACACACACACACCTCTGTGTACTGGTTTTCATTCACCTCAGCAGCCCCGTGACACACACAAGAAGGCGCACACAAACACACACTCACTGGCAGGTGCACCAAATTCAAAAACTCCTTTAACTCTGTTTGAGTGCTGCCCATTCAGGTCCTCCATTGTGTACTTAAAGCCTCCATCATAAAAGTATTTCTGTATTGCTGCGTTTCTGAATTATTCAGAGCCAGGCAATGTGCAGAACTGCGTTCCCAGCCTAATGCTACACAGAGTGCAGACTTTATGTAACAACGACGACAGATGGGTGCAAAGGCTGTCAGGCTGAAATGAATACAGTTTTGACAGATGTTCAATGTATGCCATTTTCAGGAAAATTTTCAAGGCGTTATGAGAACCAAAATTGCACCATATATGGGGGGCTTGGGGGATACACAGTGTACTGTATGATAGAATGTACGCTGCCTGCAAAACCCACACTGTACACTGCTATAAAGATGGCATCACCCCACTCCTACACCTCCAGACATGAGCGACTGGTGCTCGGCATGTTTTAGACGAAACAGGGCCACAGGACGGACTGACATACTGACTGACGGACGTATAATAATCAGCAGGACAGCAGTTGATGGGTTTGTGGCCGAAGCCCCCTTACCTCTCTCGCTCCAGCAGTAGGGGGCGCTGGTGTGGTGCTCATCGTGGGAGTACATAGTGACTCCGTGTAACTGCTGAAGCATTGCCCTCCTGGATGCATAACCTACTCATGCCCCACAACATGAACCCCATATAACAAACCACACCCCGACATGCCCCAGAGAAACACACAAGAGCAGCCGCCCAGCAAAAAAAAAAACCCCAAAAAACAGACATGACGGACAGATGAACAGAAGTACCAGAGAGTGAGAGAAAGAGAGAAAGATGCAGCTGAGTGTGGAGGGATTGCTTCAGATATATACAGAGACAGAGAGCGCGACTGAAAAAGAGGCCGCTCGTCTGTGTTTCCGGTGGCCACACAACCTCTACTCGCTTATCCACCTGCCCTCCAAACCCTTTTTCAGCACCGTCTGTTCAACTAATCGCTGTTAGCAAGAGTAGCAGTTTTCTATGCTTCTAATGCTATGAATGACTCGGATACAGCTTCCCTACACGCAGTCTAGTGAAGAGCTACTGTATAGCACTGCTGTAAATAAATAAAGCAGACAACCAAAAATCTGATACCACTTTCTTTGATGCTGCTGCAAGTGCAAAAACCTTTGGAGTGGGTCCCAGTTTACAGATGGGTCCTAGATTACAAAACTGGTACAAGGAGACCAATGCAGAACCAATTTGATACAGAACGGACATGACAACGCCTGCACAAACGGTGCTATAAAGGCAGGGATGCCAAGAAGGAAAATTGTGGTTGTTGGCAGTCTTTTCTCTTGTTTACCACAGTATCAGAGCAGTTTCAACATAGTGGATATTTTAAGTCCAGATTCTGGTATCGTGACAACACTGCACGATGTCACAGCCACAAAGACAAAATAGCCTGTTGCTGTGTGTCTGGGTAGCAGCAGCTCGGTTTTGCCTTGTGTCGCTGGAGTGTGTTTACGCTGTGTGACAGGGCCTGTGGGGTGCTGGCTAATGAAAGTCAGGCACAGTGGTGCTCTGACAGGACACAGGGACCCCTGGGGGGCCCTTACAGGGAGCTAGAGGCAGGCGAGGCAGTGTCAGGGAGGTGATAAGGGAAGGCAGACAATCTGAAGCGGTGAGACAGACAAAGTGCCAGATTGATAGAGAGGTACATGCACAAACAGCCACACACAGTGTCGAGAGACGAGGACAGACACCTGGAGACGACGCTTAACTCCTTTTTAATTCAGATGTACCACTGGGTATATCTAAGGTTTAGCTTTAATACCAATAAGCACATACAAACAGATGTATCAGACAGGGTTTCTAGGATTTAGCTGTGTGCTTAATTGGGAATTAAGAAAACTCTGACCTCAAAATGTAACTTTTGAAAAATTATGATAAGTTAGTTAATTATTGCAGAGACCCAACAGGGACATATTTTATCACAAAGCCATGAATTAACAGGCCCACTGCTTCTACATTTGGTTTTACCTCTCAGTCAAACATGGACGTAGGTGTGTGTGTATGTGGACCAGAGCGACATTTGAAAGCCTCTTCAGCATCTGGCCAGTTAATCACTGAGTCACCTCAGCTCTGTGCTACGGTGAGGAAGAACATATTCTATTACTGCCTCCTGTTCTTGAGCAATTTCTGATATTATGGGATGCTGTAATATGTGTATTGCACTTAAATTAAGGGTTACACCCTGTTACACTCTTCAATATTTAATAGGTGTGCTGCCTAACCAAGATGGGAGGTATGGAAATGTTTACTGTACACTGAGTCTGGCTTCCCCTGCCATTTCCCTCCTCTGTCTCCTCTCCTGGCATGCAGGCCTCATTATCATCGGCCTCATCTCTCGCACTGCTTGTTGACCTTTAATTATTCCAGTGATCCTGCTGGCTCTTCACTGTGGTAACCCAGTGCAACTGATAAACAACAGTGCCAAAGGTAGAAAACAGATATAGAATAGTCAACGGTCCACAGAGAAAAGCAACTGTTCACGCATAATAAACCCACGTTAAAGCCGCTGCAGACTATACTCAATTTATCAATGAATTTCTTCCTTATCAAATTCCTCTCTTAGTGAGTTATGCATCTAATTCATGGTTTAGAAAAATCATATTAAAAACCCGTACTGAGTGTTTAAATCAAAACACAGCAACAAATGAAGCCTAACAGTTTCTTCTGTATGTTCCATCATATCAGGACGCACTGCTACAGCTTCCAAGCAAACAGTATGTTGCTAAAAACAGTGCCACAGTCTCCTCAAGGACAGGAGAACGTTTGATTCAGAACAAATGTGTCAAAGAATGTGAAACATGGACAGGGAAATCTGCCCACAAGCAACGATATCGTACAGTGTATCTTCAATATTGCAAGTGGCACGCGGCTAGTACAACATTAATTACACTCCACAGCATGGAAGTGATGGAAATGTGCTCAAAAAACTTCACAGCAAGCTGCCTTTTAGATTATGCAACAGGCTGTTGTGTCCAGATTGGAAAAGATTTATCCAATGACATCCAAATGAGTGATTAGACAGACTCATCAGAATGTCAACAGCCAAAGCTGCACTCGCTGTGTATAGACAGCAAAATAACTATGCAGAAGTACAACAGAGGAGATGATGACATTGAAATTGCTCTGAGACAGATGATGACATGTTTCTTTAGTGTCAGACAAACACTCAGAGGTTTTTTTTGTTAAAGTGTGCTCACTGCTATACAAATGTAACACTGCAGTCAGGATTGAAAAAAATTAAACTTCATTTTTATAATTAAAAAATACATCTTCACTGCTGAATTTCTGAGAATGACTTTTCGAATAAAGTTTGTGTTTTGTGATCATTTGACACAATTATCATGGTCATACTAATGTTGCCCTAACCCGTACTGCTCATCTTATCTTCCATGCCAACAGATTACAGTGGCATGCTAATACAATCCTATGCTGAGGATAAAGCACAGTTACTCAATCAGTAAGTAATAAGTCTGGTGGCCTTGCAGGTCCATCCATCTCTCTCTGCCTGTATGAGACATTCTCTCTGTTGGTTACTTGAAATATCAAGCTGCTAAATGTGTTAAATCCTAATTCAAAGATTCATGTTAAATAGCTCAAAAAGTCTGTCGAACAGTTTCCTATAGATATTTTTAGAGGTTATAGATGCATTGAATTAACAGTGGAAAAGAGCAATTTCCACCATCGTCTGCATCGCTTTGGTTGATAATGCAGATGTAGCTCCAGCAGTGGCTTTAATAAAACATTCAGCTTATGCTAATGAAAAACTGCTTCCCTCTCGGCTCTCCAGGTCACTGTTGTATAATGAGGTCGATGAAGATGGCAGCGTGAATCTAATTGCAGAATTGGTGTAAAGGGGTCAACTGAGACACAACAAGCAGCACTGCACCTATCCTGTTTATTTCTGGCATCAATACTTCATCAGCCTATTTGTTAAAAGCCTCTAAGCTTTGTGCAATAATAACAAATGAGTGTTGGCCCAAAATAAAAATCTGTATAACTGTATGGCACAGCACGGATGTGGAGAGAATGTGATTTAAGGACATGCTCCTTCTTTTAACTTCCAAGATTTGCAACCATTGTGTGTTACTGTTTGTCTGATGTGCGTGCAGAGGTGGAGACAGTAACCATGACATTTAGGGAACTGTCACAGTGTTGAGTTTCCTATGGAGAGATTAGCCCGTCGTGAACTGATGGAGGCTTTCTGTTTATACGACAAAGCCCCCCGACTAAAAGCAAACACAGACTTGGACCATGAGTGAGTGACATGCACAGCCCGAGCTTTGCATAGCTGTTTACTGTGTACATGTAGGATGCACCAGCACTATGTGAGGGCAATGCTGGTCGTTCAAAAAGCCAATCATCATGTCTGTCACTTTTTATGGATTTTCTACTTCTGAAACCTGCAGTCTCTTCAGCCTGTGTTCACCGCCCCCAAATCAGCAACGTGAATCACTGTAAAGGCTTAAAGTGCAGCTAGGTTCAGCTCACAGACAGGACAAGGGACATTTCCCTTTGGTGTTTTCCACTTTAACAAAATATCTAGCTCTGAAGGGCAAGAGAGAGAGAAATAAACTGTCCAACACGACAAGAGAACGTCAGGAGTCCCGTTGAGATGAGAGGATGTCTCATCTTTGCGAGTGGGAGGATGTTGTTTATTAAAAATCAATCAACGGCCTGCATTGGCATCTTGATGTCTGTCGTCTGGCAGTGACAGACTAAGTGCAAGATTTCTTACAAACTGTGTAATTAAATGTTGATGCACAGTGCCAATGGAGGCCATTTTTCTGTGTCAGTTCTGAGGTCAATATTTCCAAATTACGCTGTTGGAGTGTCATTTTGAGTCTGCACTTGACAGCACATTCTTTAATCTGCTTTTTGTTTTTACTTTGGCTGTCACTTGTTGTGTAAGGAGACGGCAAAATATACCCAACGACAAGCCAAAAACACAAACCATGCTTCTTATAAAATAGTAATCAAGTCTTCAAGGATGGGCCAATGTATTATTTGTTGAAAATCAGGAAGATGTTTTATCAAGGCCTTCACAGGCCGTTTGGTTTAATTCAACTGATCAGGTGATAACACAGAGAGAGAGAGTAGCTACAAAACCACTGAAACATGTATTGGCATTGCACACACACATAGACACAGAAACACACCCACAAATGCTCACATTTCCTGTCTATCACACACAAAGGCGTATTACACACACACGCGTGCGCGCGCAAACACACAGCCTGCTGGGTGAATCCATTTTTAGATGGTGCAGGTCAATGTCAGGGTGTGAATAAAAGGAGTTCAAATGGAAGAAAATAAATGTCAGATTTGTCAGTGAGAATGTCAAAATGCCAGGGTGCAAATCATGCTCGAATGGTTGCCTGTACGACTTATTCCCGTATTTTATCTGTGTGCACACTGAAAGGGGCTATTTGAGAAAAAAAACAAAAGTCTCATGAATTTGAAGAAAGTTGGGACGTGTGGCCACACTGCATAAACCTCAGCTGAGCTCCGTTACCTAGTTTAAAAAAAAAAAAAAATCTATTTATGAGAAGAAAAAAAAAAGGCATAAATGTTTATTTAATAAAAAAATATTGCGAGATTCACCGCTAACGCATCAGTGCTGCTTTTAAAGTTAAATACAATTGTAATTTTGCAGAGAAAAACAACAACAAAGGAATAAAGGCACTGGAGAAGCAAAGATCAATTGGTTAAAACATGTTTCAGAAATATTGCACCAACCTTCAGGCCACGGTCGACACAAACCACAGTATTAAGGGACACAATGCAAGGAATGTTCCTTGCATTCAAGAGAAGCAGAACCTGTCGTCCAAATGTTGGAAGGTGATGCTAATGCAAGCTGCAGAGTTAAATACAAACACTGCTAAAAAACTACACATGAAGAAACAGTTGCTGTCATCATGTGCATCTGGCAACGCTGATCAGCTGTTACCTTTGTCTATCTTTTAAAAGCTATGTTCATATACAACTAATTAGCAGTGACTTTTTATTTTGGAGGATATGAACAAACTCACCATTCGCTAAACCCTACACCCTGTATTTACTGTAGCTCTGCTGACGACTTGTCACTTGTAACTTTTGAGTCTGACAAAAATGACAACAGTCGCTGGCAGCTGCAGTCAATCCAATCAAGCTAATGTTAGCTCAGTGTGATGGTTGTAAAATATAAAAAATACTGCTCTCTAAAAAAAAAATACTACTCTGGTTACAGAGGTTAACATGAAAATCTAAATAAATGGAGACGGGACATGTCCAATGGAATTGCCCACATTGTCCAAACTCTGATGATTGCAGGTATTGCTCTTGCTACAGCACCACACAGGCTACATAGCTTCAATGTGTAGAGACTGCAGTGCCCAGTTATGGCTGCGAAGCTATCACTGCTTGGGGGAAGGGTTTAGTGAAAAGTTGAAAAGTCAATTAAGAAATGTTTATACTGAACCTGTCAGCAACCTTGTTGCTGTCAGTTGCCGTACAATATCTGCTCCTGGCAAAAAAAGCATGACTTCAGTTTTTATGCTGCTAACTTGCATTAGCTTTCGCTTGCCTTGTGTTAATTATGCATCAGGCCTTAATCCACTTACCCTGGGGTGAGAGGATGGCATGCACTTGTTGGGAGGGAGGGTATGTTAAAGAGGTTTAGGGATGGGGGTTGGGAAGACAAGCACACACCTTCAGTGTGGGACACAGGCAAAGAGATCTCCATGCAAGCAGCGGACTGGGCCTTGCGGAAGGGCGGTCGGCCAGGGCCTCTGCGGGTAAGCCGTGGCCCCTCAGGACCCATCGGGACGCGAGGCTTCCCCGCCGAGCACGGCTGGGAGGTGGGGCTAGTGCAATGTCCATTGACATGATCTGTAACAACGGCAAAGCATTAGCAAACAATACAAAGAGGGAAATAAAACTTTCAAACATATTCTAAACCACTGCTGCAATATCCATCTTTATAAATTATTTCGTGTAATGAAGAGCAATGAAATCTTGTTTAATCACGAAATCTTCAAATGAGGGGAGAGAATTTTACTTATTTATCATGCGGTTTTATCTGTTTCAGGCCAACAAATGGAGTTTTCTCACCCTATTTGGAGACTTTTCCATCAAAATAGAAATTAGACTTAATACTTCAACTCAGTATCACACTACATAACCTATGAAGATGGATATTTTTTCAGTGTAAGAGGAGCAAGCCAATGTTGAAAATCAGGTTGTTGAAAATAAAGATGGCAGTGAGGGAGAAAGGGAAAGGCAGAGTGACTGACAAAGGGCTGGAGAGTGGTTTGAAGTAAGTATGAGCAGGAAGGAGAAAGAGATGCTGGGACAACAGAAAAGAGAGGAAAATGCAGAGGTAAATTGTGAGTGCAGTTTCATCCAGTTTGTGCCAGGAAATAAGATATAAAAATCAAAAGGAACAAAAAAAACCAGGCTTGTTTCATCTCCACTTTGTTTCTTTTTTTCCCTTTTGAATTGCTCTAAAACCTTATTTTTCAGGAGAAACGACTTTCTTTTTAAGACCAGAAGCTTTAAGACAACACTGGCTAAGGCAAAAAGCCACAAGTGAAGATAAAAGGAATAGAAAAACAACAGAAAAAACAAAATCTAATATCTGCTTTTAATTGCAATGCAAATGGGTACTTCAGTTAAGTTGGTTGGGCCACACAATCAGCTGCAGATGGTGGTGACAGGAAACACTTGTTCCTCTCTGGAATTATAGCCTTACATGGCCTCCCCTCAGGGACCGAGTTTGTTGGAGGCTTTGTCCTGACTTAATGTACGGTGCTTGTGTGTGTGGGCAAAATAATTTGTTTAGAGCCAAACCTTATTAACGAGACAAAGAAAAGCAAAGCAGGATTGTGTGGACTGGGTGTACTCTGCGGTTCTCTCTTGCCCGCTCTTTAGGCGGCAAGAGTAAAAAAGCTGTCAAGACGACTGTAATTAACAGCTTCATGAAACCTATGCCCGAGTACTCTCATTCATACTTCTGCTGAGAGACAAGTAAATAAAACAGTGGCCTTTTCTTTAATGACATCCCTGTAGCAGTAAAACCAAAGCTAAGATGATCTCGGGTTGGCAGCACAGTCTGATCGAAGCTAGACTCTTGAAGCGTGAGGATAATTAGCATCGTGCTAATTAGCAAAAGCACTAGACAGTGTTCCCTTGTCATTGTCCTCTTAGTATTTGACATTGATAATATGTCTGTCATATCAAATCTAAGCGTCCTGTTCAGCCAGCTGATGCTCAAATGATTCAATTTCAAAGTGAAGATGAAAAACTCGGGGGTGGCATCCAGTCCGCGTGCAGCACTCGTCCAGTTTCACAGCAGGACGGACCGAGGCAATGCAGCGCTTCAGAACCGCAGGTGATATTGGGCCAACAACACCAGAGCCACAATGACGGCACCGCTGTGTATCTGTCTTAATGTTTTGTTACTGTGAATGAGATGCAGAAAATCAGTGTTTTGCCCCGAAATGTTCTGCATGAAACTGGTACACAGCAGAAATAAGGCACTGTACCCTCTCACACACACACACACACACACACACACACACACACACACACACACACACACCCAGATGACTGCACATATCCATCCAGAGTGCACATAAACACACACCCGTACACACACAGTAATACTCTGTAACAGCCTATTTTAACAAGTGTGTTGTCATAACCCAGAACTGTTAAGAGGTTCATACTGTAGCTATTAACAGGGTGAAATGATTTAATTAGTATTTTTTCCCCCTTTCACTGATAACTTGCATCCTATCGACACTTCAGGGGCATGTTTGAACATCACAGGAAACATAATGATCTTAAGACGTTCTCTTTTTGATCATACTAACTGTGTGATGAGGCAGCCCAGTTCAAAAATTGATCTTTTCAAACTTGGGTTGTTTTCACTCTTGCAATTGCTTTAAGTACACATAACAGATGGCTGACAAAATAAAAGCATGTTTCATACCTGTCAGATAAAGAGAGGTTATTAGATGAGGCAAATCACAAGAACACACTGGCACATTTGGTGTTAAAGAAGCAGACGTTTTTAAAGGGGACAGCATGTGTGACACTGCAGAAGCAGAGCAAAGGGAAACCTGAGATTGTGATGTGTATGTAGAGCAGTTAGAGATGTATGGGGGTAACGCTCAGTATCTGCAATACAGATGATCCGTCAGAATGGAGAAAAGACTGTTTGAGAGAGAAATGATCCAGTTACAATGAGAGAGGCAGCAAGTGATCCAATCACTGCAGAGCAAGGCTGTCAATGGAGGAAAGGCTGTGTAAAATCAGAAGATGGTCCAATCATGATAGAGCGATAGAAAACCTCAAATTTAAATATGGGCATGAGTTACAAATCACCTTTCTAAACACTTGCAAAATGTAGAAGAAATGAATACAGAAGACTTAAATCAAATCAAAATACATCGAGGGGCAAAATGGACAAACACTTCAGCCGGAAAGTCTCATGGGCTGGTTGAACGGGAGAAGGGAGTGACAAGGAAACTGAAAGAAGAAAGTCTGAGTGAGAGTAAGAGCTACTAAAGCAACATAAAGGCCTAGAAAACATGACAAAAGCAGAAACTAAATGACTCAAAGGAAATCAAGTGAAAACTGCTGGCTTTCGCCTACCGTACCAAGATCAGTCTTAAGATCTGTTGGCAGACTTAACTTTCTGCCGGGTCCCTTTACTGAAACAAAAGAATAGGAAACAAAGCACCAGTTAATCCCTTCAAATGAAAAATAATAAATAAATCATAAAAAATAAAGAGGGTGTAATCTAAGACAAACAATGACAAACGAAAGTGCAAAAACGACTTTAAACCAAACAAAATGGAACAAAGAACCAGAAACATGCAAACTGGTGCAGTCGCACACGGCAGGCATATTTCAAAATGCATGCTCCATTGTTGTCCCAGGCCAGTTTTCCCAGCTATCTCTACAGGATTAACAATACTTGCCCAGTGGACTAGCCAAGTTATACACGTACTGAGCACAGTATTTCTTACAGCTAATGGTACATATTTAACTTAGTCTGACTGTCAAACTTGGGTCCGGCTCTCTACAATCTGATTCACCCTGCCAAAGATTTTTAACGAAATATTTCAGTTTTATATTAAATCTTTGCTCTGCTTAAATGCCCCAGTAAAATCAGATTTTCTACGGCCTGGGATGTCTGACATGGAAGCACAAAAAAGTGACACCACAGGGTGTCAATACAAAAATCACAGTCAGACACTGGTGGCAACAAATAACTCGTTGAAACATTTTGCAAGCATTTTGCAGTAAGTAGAGAACTGCAAAGGTCGAACTTGAGATGTTATGAGTCAGTTTCCCCCTCAGAAAGAAGGCAATATTTCATTGTTTCTTTGTGTTGAATGATTAACTTGACATGTGGAAGACAAAGGATGGTGTTTAAATGATGCTTGATAAATTTCATGACCACGAGGAAAACAGCACGACCATGAATTTCCATTCTTCAGAATTCTGACCACTTAGGTTTAGATTTGGAAAATTCATTAAAGGAATCAATGATGATTCCTTTAAATGACTATTCCTTTGAAGAAAAAAAAAAACCCCTCAAGCTTCAATCCTTCTGCCAGGAAGTACAATAAAAGAAAGGAGTACAGCAGAGGACATGAGGTCTACTGGAGCAAATGGTGCAATTTTTTTAATCTACTGTAATCTAATACGGTTGGTTCCATTTATACATTTGCTCTGAAGGACCGTGTAGGCAGTTTAGTATCAAAGGTCATTTTGAGGGAAAATATATTTCCTGTATTGCAGAGGAAATTAGGGTGTTATGAGGCTCTAATTGAATTTCCCAATCAATGAATTTCTGTTTCCATTTTTTCCAGGAACAATTAAAGTCTTTCAGATTAGTGTTGCTAATGAGATAATAGATGGAGCCTCTCTCTTTGTGTGTGTGTGTGTGTGTGTGTTTTCATAATAAACTGTGACCAGATGCTGCTGCAGCCATATAAAATGTGCAGTGTTAGGGAGACAATGACAGAGGAAATATTTCCACAATAAACCTGCGACATACACATGTTCCTCTGTTTAATAGCTCAGTGGCTGCATTAACACTTCATAAAATGTATATTAATCAAAACAAACAGGTGAGACTGATCTGAGGTCCTGAAGGGCTGTTTATTGTGAACAGCAGCGATAACCAACTGAACGCTGCATGTGTTACCATTCATTACCATGTGTTTTTGCAGCTACGGTCCCACTTTTTACGACTTTTAGCTTTTACATCAAGCGAGCATCTTGCTGTTGGTATCTTTACGTGACAATATTAAAAAGCTTGCATGACAACAGTTTATGTTAGATCAGCCCTATTTGTGACCACAGCAGTCCGTACCTTACTCTGTGATTTGGTCACGCAGTGTTCCCTTCACAAAACTAGAGGACAACATAAAAGTTTTTTTTTTTTGACCACTTATACAGTGTGTTGCATCTTGAAAATGATTTTTGTCATCCCAGATATGTCTTCTGTCTGCCTGGAATATTAAAAATAATTTGCTCAAGGTGAAAGCCTTGACCTTGCTTCACTCTTCGTCTTCTCTGCTGTGCTAGCCTGGGATATGGTGGGTTTAAATGTTTGTTCCAAACATTAGGCAAACATTTTACCATTCCAGGCTTAGAGATTTATGTGAGATCATGAAAAAACCTCTGAAGGCGTTAGATTAAGAAGTAAAAACTAAGAATCTACCTCTAGCAGGACTTTGAGCTAAATGTTGCTAACACGTTCTTCACAATGAGAATGCTAATATGATGATGTTTAGCATGTAGCTTGTTGGAATGCTAACATTTTCTAATTAGCACTAAACACAAAACACTGCTGAGGCTGACTGGGGTCATTAGTTTTGGGGAACTTTATGTGACCGAATCATACTCGTGTACAGAGTGCTGAGATCACAAAAGGGGCTAAGGCTGGACTTGATCAGGCCACAACACTGATAAACATACAAAGCAAGCTGAAGTCATATTTATCAGCACCGCAGCTGGCCACATAGTGGGCACCATGCAGTCAGTCAGAGATGAGGCAGTGATGAATGTTAGCCAAGATGACAACGAGATGAGATTGTGGGTTCACTGACACACAGTTGGACAGACACGCACAGACAGTTCTGAGCGCCACAGTCCGGTAAAGTAGCATGTTGCCTTTGAGTGACAAAGATGTGTGGTTCCAGTGGAGGCACAATGATTAACGTCACAGAGAATGAAGCACTAGAGGCACTGACGAGTGAGGAGGAGAAGTACCCAGCTGGAATACAATCCCTTCCTCTTCCCAAGCCTGCCTGCTTTGCAGCACAAATGATGAAGGATCCAAGTTCAAAGCCCAGATCTGGCACATACAACAAACATCACAGTGTCTACCCCCCTCCCACCCGCCCCCTGGCAGCTGGGGCAGAGAGATAATGCAACACCAGCAGTCGTCTGCACAAAAGCATGGAACACATTGACAAAGCAGCGACAGACAGTCTACTTCTAGGAACACAGTCCCTGTCAGCTTGTTTACACTGCAAGCAACTTGGCTGATGGGTCATTCTGTTGTGACCGATCGAGAGGGTCCAAATGCTGCTGTGTAGCGAACAGCACCTAGAATATTTTGACCATGAAAAATGAAATATCCTTTATAGTATTTTGAAATATTCAGTGCTTATATGTGCAATTTTCCCTGCTTTTCTCCCAATTTGGAATTCCCAAATCCTTATGGACTGCATTCCTTGTCACTGCTAACTGCTTACCCACCAGTAGGAATTGCCAGTGCAGCAACAAGGACGAGAACCCACTTCCTACGTGCCACTTGTGCGCACCCTGTATTGTCTTTTTTTCATCATTTCATATCACGTTATTAGCCAGTGCCACTTGATTTCCCATTTTCAATCAACCTCCGATGCATCCTTCACCTGTTTTCTTTAAACAATTATCCTTTCAAATTAAAGTTGAAGTGAAACAGGGAAGCTCTGAATCTTCTGATCCATTCTGCACCTGCCATGGTGGTCTGTTCTTCATGAAACTTTGGGAAAATCTGCTTTGCTTCTGGCATTCTTTGATTGAAAATTCAGCCACTTTCTTCAAGGCAGATACGACGTAGCCGTAGCGTACGCTTTATTCAATTCGTTAACCACAGCACCTCATTTTTGTTGCTTTGGAAGGTAACAATTTGCCTGTGGTGTCTGCTACTAGTGTTGCTCACAGTGTGGAAGCAGCATTAGCATGCAAGGTGCAACATCGAACCATCCACCTGTCCAGATACAATCATCCCATCTCCCTTGTTGCATTATTGCCATACAGTAAGAACCACAAGCAGATGTCCATGTAGAGGCTGAGATCCGTGAGACATCCCTCCTCTTACCATTGTCCAGTAAGTAAAAGACTGGACTGCAGTGGCTGGCTCTCAGACTGGCCACAGGCTCTGGCAGGACGCGTGGGTCATTGTGAAGGGAGGTTGGGTAATGAACTGGAATAGGAGACACAGACTTTTCAGGGCAACAAGGGAGAGACAAACAGAATGGGTGAACTGGGGAAAAGAGAGACTTGCAGGTAACAGGAAGGAAAACAGTTGAGAGGTTATGAAAACAAACGGGTTAATAAAAAGGTTACTTTTCCACCAGCAATATGATGCTTTTTAACAAGAACAACTATTACTACCACAAACATCAACAGCACTACTACTACTATTACTACTATTACAACACCTGGTCACCACTACTTCTAACAACACGACAAATACTAGTCAAGTGTTTGTAACCTCTAAGTCAGACATCTTTCTTTTTTTTTATTTTAACCATATCTACTGTCTCCACCAGCTCCATACAGGCAGTCAGTCATCACATATGTCGCTGTGACCTGAAGTGTCTTTTAATTACTTCCAAATACACACTACCACCACTTCCAAGGTCCAATAAGGCTTGTTAACCATTTAATACACATTTCAAACATACAACAAATAATTTGCCTTATCAATTCGCAGTCACTGTCAAATATGTGCTGCTTGATAAAGACAAACGGTTGGTCGAAATGTTCCCAGCCATGATGTTTAAAGAAACTCAACAGAGAGCTAACTTTGGCAAACCCAATAGAAGAGTGTGATTCATTCAATGCTCCTGTTTGCTCCCTGATGCTGTGGCTGAAAAGCTTCTGACTGCAGAAACGTGACTGACTGGAAAAACACTGGCAGAGGACCTTCACTCCTGACAGACTGGTGTGGCATGTGTCACCTAGCCTGCACCATCACTGGGGTGAAGCATCACTGTGCACCATTGCCACCTATCCAACTGGTCTGAGAAAAGTCACACCTGAAGCAGAGACATTTAAACTGATTTATGAGTTATAATATAAAGCATACGTATAAGCTATAGTATGGATGACCACAGGTTGTTGTAGAAACTGTACCAGCAGGGTTTAGTTTAAAAACTGCTGGCAGGCTTATTGTAAGTTTTATCAAACCACCTTGAGTTGCATGGAGCCGAGCAGGTGGCATCGGCCCAGCACACTGTGCAGTTTCAGCCATTACCTGCTTCTTTTCTCCTGTGACGTGCTCTTGGCTAAATATATCCTGCCAGGTCAGGCACCGATCAGTGGCATCTCAGCTTGTTAGTCCATCTCATGACTGGGCCTGGTCAAGAAAGCCTTGCTACAGACACACGTGGCTAAGCTCCAAGAAGAAATGTAACGTATAACCCCAAACCAAAACAACAGACCTCAGGACATGAAAAGAAGACAGTGGGATGGATGTGGAGGCAGACAGCTTTCAGACAGGAGAAAGGCCAATTATGGGGCCTAATAACAAAAGGACGATAAGGAAAAGATCTGGAAAAAGAGAGGGGAAGATGTAGAAAGGAGAGGTGAGAGAGACACCTGCAGTTATTGACACCCAGGGTAAATCAGGATGATGGCTGGCTTCCTTAATAAGCTGTCCACAGTCTGTATATGGCCTTGAAGAGACACAGCACACCTGGTGTGCCAGGGACGACCAGACAGCCTCAGAGGGCCATAGAGAAGGGTGCAAGTTGATATCCAGCAGAAGGAAACGAACCATGAACTCTTCGCCAATCAAGCATAGCATAGCTGTGCTCCCTCATTTGTCTCCAGCCATAACCATTTTAAATGCACTTTACACCACTCTAGCATTAATATTGAAGATTTCTTAAGATGACATTTTTTTTTTTTTTTTAGTTTGGTCGCACTGCTATTAACTATTGTTAACATTTCAATCTTGATTGCAGATGGTGATTCTGTACTCAGCTCAATATAACAGCTCCACCAATCTGTCCTTTTCCCCCTCTCTGAGTAAATGTTAAAGTGAATCAGACACTTGATCACACTGTGTCGTGCTGCGTCTGCCCCAATGCTTTTCATTCATCTCTCCATTATTCTTCCTTTTTCCCTTCTCTCTAATTAGTAAATGACAGGGCTGCAATGGGACAGAATGACCATGACCTAGTCCACATCACAATGCAGAAAGACTCTCTGCCAAGACAGATAAGAACATCTTGTCCTAGTTTTGTTATTCTGCTCTTATGCTCTCCTTAAGATGTTCAAAGGCAAGGCTGGGGAGTTTTCAAAGATGTGAAAACAGACAAAAGGGACAGCTTGTAAAAAGACAAGCTCAAGGCTGAGAAAATCAATCTCTTACAGGTAACAATGGAAGTGCATTTGCTGGATAAAAATCTTAAATAAACATCAAACAACTGAATATGAGGTGGATTAGTATTATTGTGTGTAAAAGCTCCTCAAATATAGAGTAATACGTGACTTGGGAGCCCTAATGAGGATCTGCAACATGGACAGGTCTGCAGCAGAAACATCGAGTCAGGTCAGGTCCAGTATTTGTACAGTCTGTAATCGCTGCCAGTACAAACTGTCCCAAAGACTTTCACTTGCCACTGACCAAAACATGGACACCTGTGTGCAGGGAGGAAGTGAAAGGGTAAAATATTTCTACTTTGTCATTTAATCTGCTGTTTTATTTGGCATGATGATTAAAATAAAGCCTTTTTGCCTTCATGGTTGAAGGCTTCCTCCATCATGAATCAGCTGAATGCGTTGAAGGCCAAAAGTCTCAGGACGTGACGGAGTAATCTCTGACTTACTGAGTCACTGTAGAGTGACACTATTCAGCCTCCTGTGGATATGGTACATTGGTATTTCTATGCTACTTGGCAACAAGATGCTTACTTATGAGCTACACCTACAAATAAGCATCAGTTGGAATATTATACAATTTTTATTGGCAAGGTTTATCTATCCATCTATCCATGTCCTTCAAACCAGCCACATCTTCCAGATCTTCCTGTGTTAAACTGTGCCATTTCAAGACCACAAGGGATACAAGTAATCCCTCCAGTGTGTCCTGGTCTGTCCCAGGGTCTCCTCCCAGTTGGACAGGCCAAGAACACCTCCACAGGGAAGCATCTAGGAGGCATCCTGATCAGATCTGGCTCTATTCTGAGCTCCTCCTGGATCGCCTGAGCTGCCTGGCCCTAAGGGAGAACCCACACAGCCCTCCCGGCAGGAGCTGACAAGTTACTGGGGAGAAACTTTGTGTGTCTGTGTGACTCAGAGGATTTCCCATGGACACTCTCCCTAGTGAGTGGCGAGAACCAGTTATTCAAAGGCTTGGACCCATGAGACTCAGGTTGGCACAGTCCAATAAAGCCAAGTGGGCTCACCACCTGTAAGGACAGGGGTAAAGCTTTGGCGCACTGCCAATTGGAAAGTGGAAAACAAAGGGGGCTTTGGTGGCCTGAACTCTGTCAAATTATTTTTTTTCTGAAGCCCATAAAGGGCCTCAGTGCTGGGAAAACTCCCAAAAGCTTTTACTCTGTGTAAAAAACACTAGACTATTGAATATTTACACAAAATGGCACCATTCTCATGCCCAACCATTCACATACTCCGAAACATAAATGTATACATTTACCACCAGCTAATGATGTCTTATCGCACAAACATCAGCTGTGGCCTCCCCAAGGTTTTGAGAAAAACAAGGTTTCACTCTAAGTCTGTTAAGTTCAAAGAGATGATATTTTGAGTTCCCAAAAATCCTCTAATTCCCCTGCAGGATCACATTTTCCCAGAGCTTATATTGCTTAATTGCAAAGAATTCCAAAGTTTATAAATGATTCTGCTTCTGTTGGCGGGTTTAACATTATTCTTCTTTTCCTTGCAGATCATGTGAAAAGTACGGATTGGTCATCAAGGTAAGCATGACAGAGAAATGTTTCAGGCTGAGTTGGTCCTGACACCACAACAGGCTATTGTCATACAAGGTTTTTTGTAGAAAGAATGCCAGTTTGTGGACGGAACGAAATAAATAAATAAATGAATCAAATCTTTTCTATAAATCTGCTTGTACTCAGTATATCTATTATCTGCTACATATAAGAAACATCACCAGTAAATCTTTTTGGTTTAAAGTGAACAGCTTGGAAACTAAAACTTTATAAAGCATAGAGAATTGTAAGGATACAGCATGGCTGCTTAGCAGTGTCTTAAGCACACAGTCACACACTTACCCACTCTCCTCATTTGACCTTTAAGAACTAAATTTGCTGAGATGAAGCATTTTCCCATGACAGACACAAAAGCACCTGCTGGGAAATGCTCTCGTTTCTCTCTCCCTTCATTATTAATTTGTTTCTTACTTTGCAACCTGTCTCCAGCCACACAGGCCTCAACACGCGATAAACAATCTTGTAGTTTAAACTCTCATTCACTATGTCCAACCTTTACTGAGCACCCAGGAACCTCTTGCATCATGAACCACCATCCTCTCACATTGCAACTTATTTGTTGTACTCAACCATCATATCTACCCTCATGCTGTATCTCCAAAGTGTCATCCTGAAACTCAAGGCAACGATACAATGAATATAACATTAAGTACAAACATTAAGGACGCTTACATTATATGCTTCAGTCTCCTATAAAGAAATATGTCTATTTCATTATACATCCTGTGGCATTTAATTCGAGTGAAGCACAGCTACACACTAACATGCCAGCAAATATTTAACAGGTTTTTCTAGTATGGATGATAAGAAAATATTTAACCAGCTGTAAGAACTGTTCTGATCTGATCTCAGACAGATATTTGAGCCTTGATGTTATGAAACTATGCAGGTTACTACCACATGTTATCAACAACCAGATATCACCACTGCTGCAAACTGTTGTATCAACGCTGATGTTATTGGCCTGCTATCCTTAGTCATCCTTATGCCTTGTTTGCTTTATATTTTACTGTCTGCCTCTCTAAACATGAGCTGCTGGCTACTTTTATGCGATCTCAGGTCGCTCATAACACTGTCAGGATGTGTCACTTAGTCCAAGAGAAGAGGAGCTGGGCAAACAAGAAAGTCAAAGAGGCAAAGAGAAAGAGGTAGAACAAGTGAAAGGTGTAGTCTCTCCTTACCTTTGTGAAAACATATATCATTACACAACAGCGGAATAAAGGAACATGAACATGCATCAGACAGGCCACAGTATACTGCAGTCAAAGTGTCTGATAACTACATCACATTTTCTCACCAACAACTTTGCACAGAAGGGGTTTTCTGCACTTCTTGAACTTGTTCACAACTTTGAATGCGACACATCCATATTACAACATCAAACATGAGTTGCCATTTGAAACAGCTGCCATTCTCATCAGGTGAAGATGCTCTGGTGATGGGTGAGGTGTCCACAGGCTGCATACTGGAGGTATAGCTCATGTTCAAAGACAACGGCGTCACAGTGCCACTCACAAAAGATACTTCCATACAGGGAAGGTGGACTTGGCACTGTGTGTGTCTTTGTGTGTGTGTCAGCAGGTTACCTGAGGTGGGAGACTTGCTTCTCTCCATGTCAATGGACTGCTGGTTGTCAGAGAGTTCAGTGAGGCCTGATCAGCCAATGGGAACCGAGCAGAAAAAAAAGTAGAGTATAGACACTCTGTAAGATTATTCGAACGTCGTCAGTGGTACAGATTTAACATAAGTCAATTTAGATGATGTCAGCCACGCAGGGTCCCATGAAAGAGCTCAGATTACAGTTTATCAATCCCAGTACTTACTGCAATTATCCTTTGCAAATGTGTGATTCTATGGGGATCAAGGTCTTTGACATCTGAATATGTGATATCTGCTTTTTACCTTTCAACCTGTGAGTTTTTCTAGGGATTAATTCTGTCTTTCATGAGCAGAGTGGCTGAAATCTGATGTGACCTGCACTACAATCTGTTTAATATAATATATATAGACTTTTATTTTGAATTCTAACCAGACTGCATTAAAATGTCAATGCAGCCATAGTTACTCATGGACAATATGTAGTGCAAATCCCATGATCAGTGTCATATACAACCAAAACACAAAACAGGACACATACTTGATCAGGCTCTGATCATTTGTGATCACATGCACCAAGCACAGGCCACAATGAGTCATACCTACCCTCTTTTGGAAAACCAAATGCTGAAATTTCTAATTCTTGTTCAGTTTTTTGTCTGACTGCAAATGTGGGGTGTTTAAGCCGTGTTCATTATGGCTTCATTAACAGCCTCACTGAGTCGTCACAGTTCAAAAAATTTTGATTAAATTAATTATTTCTCTTCAGTAAAAGTTTCCAGCAAAACTTCTTAATGCAAATCTTCCTTCATTCATTTACACCGGCTTTACAAATGATTGAAGACATTGAAAAGGACTCTGATTAAACATTTATTGTAGAGTGAAATTAAGAATTCCTTTGTAATCATCAACTAATAATGCATATTTTAGTTTCTCCAGGCCCAGTGGCTGAACGCGGCTTTATTCACCCCACTAAACTATGCGCCAGTTAAAATATACATCACATGGATCATATATTATTTAGAACTGCCCTTACTTAACAGATTCAAAAGAGTGGCTCTTTTTCTGCAAAGGACATACTGTTGGACATGACTGGAATAGGGCAGTTTTGTTTCGTATGGCAAAATACAGATAACAAACAACCACTTTCATTCCAATCATCTCTTTGGTTTACCCCTTTGCCTCAAGTCCCTACCATCCCTTCCCAGACCCTACCAACCCTGCTGTCCCAGTATGTTCTACCAAAACACTGCCCCAAACCCCCAACGCCCCCACACACAAACACAGAGTCCCCCAGCCTTCAAGAAGGCTCGACTTACTCTGATAGGATGTACGGATCCTTTTCTTTGAATCTGAATAAAAGTTAGACAGGCCACGCATGCAAAACTCTGTCAGGCAGGCCCACATGCCCACATCAGCAGCCACAGAGTCACCAAAAGGTGGGAGGAGGAGGAGGAGGAGCAGGAGAGGAGAGGGAAGGAAGGAGTAATGGAAACGATGGAGGACCGGAATAAAGAGTGAGAAGTGGTGTTAGAGATTCAGGGCAGAGAGAGATGAAAGAGGACAGGAGGGTGGGAAAGAGAATGAGGTGGCAGAGAGGTATATGAGAAAGGTGGGACAGAAGAAGAAATGAAAGAGAGAAAGGAGGGAAAGGATGTGAAGGGAAAGGAAAAGAGGATGGATGGATGGATGGATGGATGGATGGGGAAGGGATTGGGTTGAGAAATTTCAGTATGGAGGGAAAGGAGGGGAGGAAAAAACGAGGGAAGGGGGAGAGAAAAGAACACACAGGCTTAGAGTGGAAAAGAAAGTGAGAGCAAGCAGCAACCGAGTTAGTGACAGGGGAGGACAGAAAGATACACTCGCTACTGCTGCAAACCCCAGAGACGCTGATGCGATTGGTCGTTTGCACGAGAAGTAAACGCAGGTAACATACCATTAGTTACAAAGCAGCATCAAAATAAATCTCTTGTTGCATCAAATAATTGGTCTACTGTCTTCACATGTTCAGGGTGGTATTAATAATGCATCACACTAGAACTACATAAACACACCTACAGCGATCAATAATTACGCATCATTTTATGAAATGAATACACTAACTCTGATTTGACATATATATAGTGTACACATACACATATGTGCTGGGACAACAGCTAAAAATGTTGTGGGAAGGACAGAAAAATATGTTCTGAGAAGTTAGAGAAGAGAGGAGGCCAGTAGTTTGCTTGGCCTTTTGACAGTGATTTTACAGTTCTGTCTTCAGTACTGTATTAACTCCAGCATAGCAAGTGCTCCCGATCATACCACCACCACCTGGGGTGCAGAGAAAGGGCACAGCTTCCTGTTTTTATTTTTCCTTCCATCTCCAAATTGATTTCAAAGACCCAACACAGAAAGACTTTTACAAAAGAGGAAGTTGGGAACAATAAGTGCTGTGGTAGTCAATAAAAGCACTTATGCAACAGCAGATGAAAAGAGTTGGATCTAAAGCCCAAAGTCATCCCTCCATCTGCGCTGATATTCCCCTTCACACAAGTCCTGAATACAGGTAAAGCATTTTCAGCTACACTTGGGGGAATTATGTAATAAGAAAGCTCGGTACTTAAAATTGCTTAGAGGACCTTAGACATCTAAAATATTAAACCACTGGAGCTGCTATGCCCACAAATCCAGAGGTTAGAGTAGGGTGAAATAAGAAAGTTCTTTTAGACGATGATTTCTGGACAGTGGGGCTGACTATCTTTACAGTAGGTAAGTATAACAAAGAGGCTTCAGAGACCATCATCAGCCAAGATCAGTGGCAGAGAAAAGGGAGGGAGGTGTCAGGAAGTACAACGAGACCTCTGTGGCTTTTGACTACACATCTACGCTCAAGCAGGACTAAAAATAGAAAGGACAGAGAAATCAAACGACAACATGCATAATAATGCCAACGTGGAATGACACGCAGCCTATAACATGCACTTCATCTCATAGTGCACATATGTGACAGGCATATTGACATGGATGGGTGTTTTTGTCTTTGTGTGTTACTGTGCGAGAGAAAAAGAGCAAAGAGAGGAGAGCAATAAGGCTGGACTGATACAACTTTTCAATGCTGATACGAGATTTTTTGATGATATTTTCAACAAGCAGCCGATATCTTTAAATTTGCTCCTTTGCATGTCAACTTACTCCAAATATTCAGCTATGTTTTCCAGAGATGTTTATTTCTACCAGGTTAAAAAAGCCTCTCATACAGTTTTTAGACCATCTGACATTAACACTGTAAACTAGGCAGTGGTGGACTTTCAAAGCTAAAAGTATTCAGCTGAATGGCCCCTTTCAGAGTTATATTATTACATACTGTATATGTATTATTTAATTTTCTATTACTGATACATTGAGTAACAGAAACTTTAATGTTTCAGCTTGTAGTAGTAAAGTTTTTACTATTTTAGTATTGTTTAGTATTGTTATCCACCTTTCACTGTTACAATATTAAATATGAATTATATTCTAAGGACTCAGCCTTGATACATAGTACGTGCTCTTCCAAGTGTACTTAATCCTCCTTCACCACTGAAAATCGGATGATACGAAGAATGATGAAATATATGAAATTTATTTCATCCTTGCGTGGAATCTGGTCACATTAGGGGAAGCCATTAACCTGATTAAATTGTAATGGCTCGGTTAAGGTTCAGGTTAAGAGCTTGGTATTGATCAATTATACAGGAAATATAATTAAAGTACCTGCGTCATTAATGCAGATTATTCATGAAAGATAGATCAGATTTGCCTGATAGATCAGTCTAACCTTAAAAAGAAGAATAGATAGAGAAGAAGGAGACAGAAGACTGAAGAAATAGGAAGAAGAAAAAGCAGCAGACAGAAGGAGAGAGGACAGGAGAATAGAAAACAGATGATAGTCCGGATGTAATGACTACATTGTCGACACTTTGTTGTGTGGTTGCACAGCATCAGTTGTGAGTGATGGTGTGTTGGTGTGTGCGTGTGTGTGTGTGTGTGTGTGTGTGTGTGTGTGCGTGCGTGCGTGCATTTGTGTGCGTGTGTGTGCTACCTGAGGTGGACTGTCTGTTCCTGCGGGGGGAGCGGGTAAGGCGCTGGTAGGGGTCGGCGGCTCCATACAGATCCAGTGTCGACATACACAACAGGATGGTTTTCTGCAAGTAGTCCACCACCGCTAGGCCATTACAGTTCCCAAACGCCAAACTGGACACACACAAACACAGCAAGGAGGCACATGCACATGCACAGACACACACAGACATTTGCATTTACATGGAGGAGAAAGGGTGTTATTCAGCTGAGACATTTACACTGTTGGCAGATTTATTTCACCAGGTTATTCTCACTGACATTAAAGGTGCTACATGTGGCACTATCAAACACTGTCAAATTAACTGTGACATTTTGGTATAATTACTGTCAACAAAAGCCGATCTTTATCTCACACTGCTATTGCTGCTGTTTTTGAATAATAATACCGCATTCCCCATAAGCCCCGTTGCCACCTGCTACCCCTGGCTGCTTCAGAGCCTCTGGCTTAACTGATGAAGAGAAACTTCTTGGCAGTAATTTCTCTGCTTGCTTTTGTACAGAAGATGTTCCAATTGATCAGGCACGAACCAGAATTTGATGATATTCACAACACACGACTCTATCATGGTCTTTCAATTCAACAATTGGGAAAAGATGATAAAATAAATGGGGCAAATGCATGAATGTCACTCAAACCTGCCACTGCCCAGTCTATCTTTGCTCTCCCCCGTCCACCAGATGTCTGGCTCAGTTTACATTACTGTCACATGGTCAGAAAATTTGTGTTTGCAAGAGCTGTTTGTCATGTACTCTGTGTAAACAATCATTTCAATACCACAGACATGATTACACATTTGAAAACACATCACTCAGAATGCACTAGAAAACCGACGAGTGGAAAAAGGCCAACCCCTACCCTCACCCAGCCTTTCAGTGCAAGCCACACTTATCCACAGCTTGAGCCTTACAAGCACAACAGCAAAACAGACATTAACATAAAACCAAAATATTCACTGATCAAAGTAAAAGCTCGACAGCTGCGCCGATGAGAATGTCTTCAAACTGAAGTTGCAGAGAGGTGTCTTAGCGCACCATGCACTTTTGAAATGGTAAAAATGTAACAAAAGCGAACCTTTGTCAAAGACATTCCTAACATGAAGATGACCACAGGAGACAGCCTCACGCCTTTGTGCTTGTGAAGGATTTTTTCCTTTTTGTCTACTTTTCTCTCAGTTAGTCTGTGAACACACAAAGGCCCCAAGGCTACAGAGCATAGAGACCTCAGCTAGGAAGGCGAGAGTCGAGACGGACGAATGTAGGACGTAAGTTAACTTTTAGATTTACGTATCCAATGGAATCTTAACACAGACCAGTGATACCAGCATAGAATGGCCACATTTGGGAGGAGTATAATAAACAGGTGTTAGAAACATGTGGCTCTGTATTATTTATACACCCGCCTGGAGAGGACATCTGAGGGAATTGGTGTGGCACTACTACATTAATTCGTTGAAGTTGTACTGCTCATCAGCTTCTCCTTGATGCATCAAACCTGCAATGATGACTTAAACACCAGCTCACAAAAATTTCCATCATAATGGAGACTTAAGTAAGGTGTAAGGAAATAAATGGCACAGAGATTTATTGCTGTTGAAAATCTTCATATATGTGTTTCTGTGTTTTAATGTAAAGCTTCTTTAGTCGGTTATAAGTACGGCATACTGTATAGCTATAGAGTACAAAGTATCAAGAAAGATAAATCTCTTATTGTCTGTGTGTGTGTATGTGTGTGTGTGTGTGTGTGTGTGTGTGTGTGTGTGTGTTTATAAATAGGGAGGCAGGAAGAAAAAAGAATAAAACAAAATAAACCAATTTCCACAAACCTAGTAGCTTTAGAGGAGAAAGGGAAATGATGGCTCTGCCTTGACGAATAAAGAGCTTTTTTTTCCCACAAAGAGCTGTGATTTTACTGGTTTTTGCCGACAGAACTTCTAAGCACAGCAAAGCCGTACAAGCGTTCTTAAAGCACTCTGGGGACCAGGAAGTCATTCAGCTTCTCCTTAACACTAATACAACATGTTTCAGTAATTTCTGAATTTTGAAAACTGAAATGTGTAAAAAAAAATTGTCAGCCATTGCTCAACCCTCACTCACTGTATTCAGTGCTAAAGCTATCATTACAGAAGTTTGCTTTTCCTAATTGGCTGGCATGTGTTAAATTTGTCAGGACACCTCAAACCTAGTTACAGGAAAAAGTTAAAATACTGCTCCAACCCTGTGCTCAAGAGTGCAATAACTACAATAAATAATAGCAACAATATTAACAATAACCACGTAGGATTAACCACCTTATATGATTAATTAACCTTTTAATGATGTCTGTAATACTCCAGAAAAATCAACAAATATAAATGAAGAGTCAGGCCAATGAAGACACAGATACACACAGACAGATGAGCAGAACAATGCATACACACAAACATGCTGTGTGCTCTTCAGAGTCAGTGTGTTCGATGGTTTGTGGAGGTTTCATTTCAAACCACTGCACATGCAATTCCTCTGTCACACATTTAATAACCAGAGAGAGACACAAAACTATCCGGTGCTTCGCTAGGTTGAAACTATGACGTAAACCAGCCATTTACAGTTCTGCTGCTATCAGTTAAAAAGCCTTTCTGGTCTCTCAGGCATAATCTTTTTGTCTTTGTTCATGTGCAATTTTTGGAAACTATAACAGGGATTGATTGTTGTCCTGAGCACAGACCAGGAAAGACATGGAACAGATCAGCCTAATGGAAAAACGCCTTGTCCATAATTCTGAATTTGACAGACAAATGACTAATCACACACATGGATAGGTAGACCAGCTGACAGACAGACTGCCATGCATCTGGAGACTTACAGGCCATAGGCAGAGTTGATGTCCAGGCTGGTGATTTGTTGCGGAGGTTCTCCATCTACCCACAGCAGCTGGATGACCAGCTCTGCCTGGTAGCCAGGAGGGACCCGAACCATCCGGTCCTTCACCCTGAAACAGAAATAAAGATGAGTTTAATGTACTGTGTAATATACATAGAGACACACAGAACATGGTTGCTTCCATCATGAAAATTCACTGGCTAAATAGCTATTATACATGTAAATACAGTTGAAACTACAGACTGACAGTTAATCTACTACAAATGTGCATCTGCAGTCATATATACAGTATCTAAAACAAACATTCATATCCAGTCTGTACTGTAAGCTGGATCTTACCATTTATCACAATGACCAGCAAACCACACTTGAGAGAGGGTCTCCGTCACAAGCAAATTGTTTCAACAACATGCCGATAATTGTAACTAAGAAGCTTGCAACTATGATTTGTGTGAGGAGGGTCTTACTTTAGGCAGGGGATGCTGTCTTTGATACCCTCAGGTGTCCCACTGCTGGGGCTCGCTGGGTGTTGGTGGTGGGGTTGGGGTGAGTGGGAGCCCGGCTCTGAGAAGCAGGGATTGTTTTCATTCTCTGATGGAGTGATAACATCTTCTGACTCACACTGTAGGCGCACCTCTAGTGACTGAAGACGACACAAACACAAAAGTATGGATCAATCATAACAGCTAACTGATTACAATAACCATATCTACTGAATTAACAATGTTGGATGAACTATGACAAAGTATGAGCAGAAAAGATGTTCAAGCAGTGGTTTGTAAGAATAACATTGCACCTTACTTGCACTCCTTTTATTACAACAAATCAGCAAGATGTCACTCACTTTGATTCTAATCTCACTCACCACTATCTGAGTGTTGGCATCGTATTTGCTGAAACGATACAGGATGATGTGGGCTGAGATGCCAACCACGCAGAAGATGCGACTCTGGGGGCACCAGCTGACCATCTGAATAGCAAAAGGGTCTTCCTCCACCAACTCGGCTGCCCGGCCTTCACCCGGCTTTGGCTTCTCAAACACTTTGGAGGTCTTCACCTTGTACAACATCTGTAGTGTGACTGGTTAGAGAAATGGTCTGGTGAAATGCAAAATACACTGCAAATACCAACCATATGAAAAGTGAACAGCTGACATTGCCAGGAGTGAAAGCACCTACGCAGTGCAACAATATGGTGTGATTGTAGTGTTTGATGACAGTGGGCTTCTGTGCTGCAGGTGGATAAGCTTCATCAGGCCATGGCTAGACATGCTTATAGGTAGGATAAATTCACTGTTGCCATAGGGCTTTACATGGGATAAGCAGGCTTATCCTTTAAATTATTATTATTATTATCACAGAATGCTAGCATACTAGCTAACAGGCATGGTAAGATACAGTAGCTTTAGGCTGTTAGTTTCAACTCTGAGGGTCTGCTAAGCTGAGATGATGCAATTCAAGTAAATGCCATCCACAGACCACAGCTGTCAATACAGTTTCTTTCAAAAGATTTAGAAAAAATAAAAATTAACATGTTGGATTGTGAACATGCACCCCTCTATGAATGTGACAATGGACCATGTGTCTAATTTGTTGTGGCGCATCTCATATCACTGTGGTGCTATTAATTTAGTTTGAGTTCAGAGCCCATGGCCAATCTGAAATTGCTCACAATGGAATTCAGGGAAAAAAACGTTTATTCAAGCATGCTGTATCACAAAAGCCTGAGCCGAATAAAACGTATCACAAGAAAGACAGAAAAGCTTAGAGAGTGGACTTACTTGCGGATGCATCCCAAAACTTAATTGATCCGTCAGCATGTCTGAACAAATAGAAAGAATGCTTTTCTTATCTATTAGGCAAAATCAGCGTGCTTAACATTTCTAAGGAGGATCAGGAAATTACAAAGAAAACATAAGGTTTAACACCACAAATTCATGTTACACCGTGCAGGAACCATCAGCTGACTATTCCTTATGGTTTGTGATCGCTAAAAAGTGAAGCTGAATCTCTCGTCTCCTCTGGGACAGTAAAAACTCTATGAGCCAAGAATTTAAGCACTTGTAGGTGTACTACAAAGTAGATATCTCCATGTTGGCCTCGTATTTGTAGACTGCTGCTGATATCTGTGAGTGTTGGCTAGAAGGAGACACCACCCAGCGTGCATGCGTCAGAGCAGGTTAACAACTCGGTCAGCCCGCGACAAAGCAGTGTGGCCCCAGGCTGTGCTGAGGCGGGGAGGCACAGACCCAAATCAAACTTATAAAGCTCACATAAACAGTCATCTGGTTCTGTCATGGCGTAAGCAAGGATGCTCATATACTGCAGTTTTCCCTTTAATTGTGATGGGTGTATACAAGCACGTTCTCCTCCTAAGAGCTTGGCCTAATGTGTGTTTGGACTTAAAAGATAAATTACCGTCAATATTTCTGGCTTACCCTGTGATGATAATCTCTGGGTAGGTGTGGGAGCCTAACGTCCACGTTCCCCCACTGACTGGCCACTCCTGACAGGGTTACAGAGAGAGTGTTGATTATTTTGAAACCCAGTCACTTTGTGTTGTTCCTCTCCCCCTGGGCTCTGTCGGCTAAGATTTCATTTTATTCCAAAAACGTTTTTTCACCCCCAAAAAGGACACTGTACTGATTATAATGACTCGTATGTTAATGATAACCCATAATTTGCTTCAAGATCATAGCAGCAATTATCTGAGCTGATTTTTATTTTTATTTTTTTAATTTGGAGGCTCATTCACACCACAGCACCACAGCTGGTAGCCTGGTAAAAAAAAATCTGTTTTCTTTTGTCAAGAAGTGCCAAAGCCACTTGAAGAAGAAGAAGAAGAAGAAGAAAAAAAAAAAAGCATCACAAAGGAAACGTATTTCTCCCTCATATTTTCTCTTTCCTACCTTTTGGCTGTAGCCGGTCTTCTTGTGTTTAGCTCCTATAGAGTAGAGGATGGGGATAATGTCGGGCGGACACTCTGCAAAATAGGCTGTGCAGGTAACCGGAGACTCATGGATGTCCATTGGGTACGGGTTCTCAAAGACAGGGAAGCTGCAAGATACATGCATATGATAAGCCTCAGTACAGCTTACAGCACTATGGCAAAACTGGCAAACATGGAAGTTGAAGTCTTCATGAAATAGCATCAAGGAGATACTTGATCTAGTTACATGTACACTGCATTATCCGTTCAATTAAATCAGAATAATATCCATAAAGGTTCCAGGTTTTCAGATCTGATGGAGAAAAACCTACCAAACATAAAAAACTCAATTACAAGATTATCATTACTAAAATACTCTCTTTATCTACATACCCGCATTATTGCATATAATTAGATGAATATGAGTGTGAGGATATATATGCTGTGTATTAGCTGACAAATCTACCTTCTCTGGGTGCAGGCCATTTATTTATTTACAATGGACAATATCAACACAATTACCAGCCAATCAATGAGCTGACAATGTCAACAAAGGCAATCTGGACAAATTCAAACTACATTAAGCCTTATCAGGAGAGGAGATATTTATCGAACAGCTTTAATTAGCTAACCTAATTAACTAGGTTACCTCATTTATACCCTTCACACTGTAGGCCTAATTTATAGTGTTTTGCTGCCATTCAAACGTATTCCCTGGCCTCAGGTGTTAACCTGTCAAAACTGCACCACATCAACACCCTTTACCTTCACCTTCTTTCCCTCCAATACAGTAATATCAGGGTCATTTCACTGGAGTGTTAGCATTTTCACCCCAAAAGCAAAGTGGCAAGTGTTTATTGAAAAGATGTGGGGTTTCTTTCTCCTTGAAGTGTAGATTTGAGTGACACTGCTTAGTTTTTCAGCTCTTTCATTTCGTTATTGGCTTTGATAGGATTTGGCTTATGTATACATTGTATAAGTAGTTTTTCCTCTGAGGTGATGCCAGGTGACATCGCCTCATGTCAAAAGTTGACATGTTATGATGAGACTGTCTCATTTCTCTATCATCCACATGCAGCTTAGCTGCTGGAAGGTGTGTTTATGTCATATGAAGCACATACTTGCTCTGTGTCAGATCCACCACAATTAAGTCCTTCTCCAAAAGCACCACCACTGCATAAGGCTCCTGGACCTCTGTAAGATACAAAGCCAACTGAAGAGGATAATGCTTAATCCATATTTACATTAGCTGCAACCACACAGTGTTTTTAGGACAATATTTCGTTTATCGATAGCTGTCTTTATGGCACCCAAGAAAACATCCAGAAAATATATGGCACCAGTTTTGTTATTGTCTTGAACTCACCGTTGTTGTAAGGAGTCTCACAGAGTGCCATAAACTCTACAATAGGATAGTCCATCTCCAGCACAGTGATGGCCTTGCCGTGCATGATGGTTAACGCTGGCCGCCGTCCCGCTTTGTCATATGACAGACCTCCAGAGAAGATAATAAAAGGTTCGCTGTTGTGGAGAGAGAACAGGAGTTTAGGAAGACTTGGTCTGTATCAGTGCTAGCAGCTGAAAATGACCAGCCAGATAAAGAAATGATGGAACAAAATCAATCAGCCAGTTAAACTGAGACAGGAATGTGACACACAATCTGTTTATGACCACTTACTATACGCTACTGCCCAAATAAAATAAACAAGTGAAAAAATGACTGAATGAATTATATCTATTTGTACGTTCAATCTAATATTTTGTTTGTCACGAGCACATTTTAAGATGCTACAATCATAAAAGAATGTTTTGCCAAAAACATAAATGCTTTTTCTGTTGCTGCGTTATGAGTATCACCAAGTGAGGTGTCTTGTTAGTTCATTACATGATGAAATAACCACAGGTTAAATCTCCTCACAACTGTATTCAAATCATAATTTAGTCTCATCAGGAAACTTAAGACTTAATGAATGCAGGCAATCTGGAAGTGAACATTTGCTTAAAAAGCACACACCTGTTCCTCGAGGTCTTGTACTCCACTTTGAGTATGGGTTTACACGACTCCTTTCTCCCATCCTTCTGTATCTTTCCTGAATTAGAGGAAATAGCAAAGGAATGGAAAACATATCAAGACAGCTCCACATTTAGCGTAAACATCTCCTCCTAGTTCTACTACAACTGATACACACTTTTTGGCATGGAAGCAGTTTGATCAAGGTACTTTTTGGATAACATTAGACAGTGTTTTAGCCCCTGGATGGTGGGTGTACAAATCACAAGACTCTGACTCTGGAGTCCTTGTCTTCTGCATCCCCAGCCCAGTGTTATGCCAAAGCACGCAACAAGCACCCACCAATCCACTGGAGGATAGCGTGTCAGTGTCACATTTTGCCTCGCCTGGGTGTGAAAAGTACACACATATATGAAAATGCAGTGCCAACGGGGGGTGATAATGACAGGAGCTGAGGATAAACGTAGTATGAAAGGCAACAAAGACCACTTAGGGGTCAGGGTACAGTGGAGGTTCACACACACACACACACACACACACACACACACACACACACACACACACACACACAGGACTTTCCACAGGACAGCAGGGTTAGATTCCTGTGAGAAACCAACGGTCAGTGTTATTTTGTGTTAAGAAAGTAGTTAATTAGACATATATTTTATGTACAGTAAATGTGATTTCAAGCTGTTTACACATCATCTCTTATCATCCACAGTCTCTGTTAGGCAGCTGAAGCTCTGGGTAACGTTGACTTATCATCACTGAACAAACTCAAAGGTACACTATCACAACACACACTGAAACGTCAAAGCAGGAAAGGACAGAGAGAAGGGAAAGGGAAGAGAGGAAAAATAAGAGCAAACCACCAAACCTCTCAGTAATGCTTTGATGACAGTCAAACCCACAGCTGTATAAAGATTTACCCTGACACATGGTCCAAGCTTTTATTACATGTCAATCTGTTCATACCCTGTCTTTTTTTTTCCCAATGAAACCTGTGCAGGTGGGCACATATGACTGCAAATACACATCAAACCTACAATGTTTTCTTTAAGCTCTCACAGGTAAATCACAATGACACAATGATTTATTGACCTCCAGTTAAACTTATTCTTTCAATGTCTTTGCATCCATGTATTACCTCTAACGCTATTTTTGTTATCTTGTTTTTCCATGTTTCTGTTCAATCCGTTGTTTTTCCCCTTAAAATAAATGTCTCTGTTCCCTCTTCTGCTCTCTCAATCTTCTGTGTCCTTTCACCTTGTAGCCGTCAGTCTCATTCTTCTTTCCGTCAGGTTATACAGCAGTCCGCATTCGTTAGTGCAACACAAGTGTTTGTTCAACTGTCACTCAAAGGCACAAACTAAAACCTTGGCTTGTCCAATATCCACCCAAAGTGCCTGCTAATACTAAAGTCCGACACAGTCACTATTTATTTGTCTTTGGTAACAACATTGTCTCCATAACTAATACTTAATCAATCCGGATCTGAGTCACATATGTGGCACTGAGCGAGTAGAGGTCTCGTCTTGTACTGTTTGTGTTGTTTGAATATCAGTAACTCACTCTTACAGCAACAGGGCATAGACAATTAAATACATGGTTTGATTAGGCAACCAGAAAAACGTTTGCCTACACTTATATGTCTGCTGATATCTAACAGCAAATGGTACATAGACTCTTCATACATGAGGCTGGATGATTGCTGTGGTAGCTTTGGTGTTGTGCTGTTAATGGTAACTGTTTCATTGTTAGCGTAGAGCTCCGACAGCAGGTTCAGACCGAGGTGGATTGAGGGCCTGCAGTCTTCCTCGAGCTCACAGCATGACATCTGAGCACAACAAACAGCACAGCCAGTGACAGCAGCATCCAGCAAGCCAAGCAGTCAGCTAAGCTGGGTGTGCTGACGTGATGACTGACTTATGCTGTCCTGCCAGAATCAGTTCACTCATCTATTTTGTTAATTTATTCATGTCTAGAACAGAGGGAGACGGCTTCACTCCCAAGAGATGACATGTTTACTCTTTACTCGTCTTCTTTTTTATATTATTCATTCACCTGTATTCATTTTCAGCCTCAGCCCTTTCCTTTCACTCTTGCCCTCTGTAAAAGCAAATATCTGACAAATACTGGGTACATTAACAATCTGTGGTGTTTGACCACATCCTTAGGCCTGCTGCCCTGTCCCTCACATTCACCGCCCACGTCCTTCCCTGTTGCCTCCCTGTTTTGTGATTTTGTCTGAGATCACAGCTCACAGCAAGGGGACTATTCATCACCAGAGATGTGGCAAGGTCGGGGTGCCCTGCCAGCAGATAAACCAGTAAGAGGGAAACAGAGGGAGGACTAGTAAGAGGAGAGTACATAGAATTTCACTTGGCACGGAAGTCATTCAGTCAAGCCAGTGCTGAAGTGTTCTCACAGGACAGCCAAATATTTTAAACTAGCAGTGCCAAATAACATTTTCAGATTTGCTTTGTCATGCATTTCAAATGTGCAGACACCATGAGTTTGGTTTGAATAATACAGTGTTGATGGAGAAAACAAAAAAACAAGACACAACTAATCCAAAAATTCAATCACAGGATGTTACAAATGTTTCTAGTATATGCTATGATGATCCATGCATCCCAGAGGGATAAATTCCATTCGGCTACCATTTGTACACAGAATTTGTTAAATGAGCCATCGTCTTGATGATTAACCTGACTTTTCTGTTTCACATAGCACAGAAAACTTCACCATTTTGAAGACTGTAATGGTCACACTGCCATGTGATGTTATACAGAAAAAGACTTCTAGAGGTCGAAACATAAAATACAAACATTTGCGATTCCACAACTCAGAACTGAAATAAGCATGAAGCTGAAGTCTTCTTACACACGTCCGCTAACTGTCTGACATTAATTCATTCTTCAATAAACAATCAAATCAATACTTTATCCTCACATGTTCTGCGACTGTCTGCTGTATTAAGTAACAGGACCCAGTTTCCCAGCATGTGATAATCCAAGTTACACATTTAGTAATTCATGAAGGAAATACACTGTGAGTGTTCGTCTCACCATGAGGGAAGGTGACCTGGAATGGCTTGGTGGTGTTTCTGAGATTCCACATCGTCAGGCTGCCGTCTGAGTGACTGCACATGAACTGCTTCCCTTCATGATGCCAGCTGACTGAATGGATGGCCTGTACCAATGAGGCAGAGGGAATGGATTTTTACAAAAATCTGCTATACATGTCAAAATGATCAAGAGTAGTTTAAGATGTTTGAGAAGATTTATTCAATCAGAATCATGAAAAAAATGTATCTGCAAAGAACAAGCTTTTTCAAACAGTGGTTTGTAATTGGTGTTTTTATCCAAATAAAGTAACAAAAAAATAACACAGTTATAGAGACACACAAACTGTTGAGCTCCACCAAGTCTACTCTGATAAATAAATTCTGAAAAAGATGCCCTGCACAGTTCCTCTGAGGAAAAGGAGACCACACTGGGACCCCAAGCAAGATTTCTGTAACACAAAATGACAACGAATCTATGAGGCTTTGATAAGTTCCTAACTGCTCTGCAGCAGCTTTCTAGATTTTAAAAGGTCCTGTACTGTTCAGTGATGTGCAAGCTGAGACACCTCAGTTAGTTGTAGGCATAAAAGGCAATTTTCAAGCCAAAACAACAAATGACAGAGCAGTAATTAGCTCAGTGCACAAGCCAGCTTTCCTTTCATTACCCTGCGTTCACTGCTTATCTGCTGCTGTTTTTTAAGCACTCAATCCACACGTCACATGGTTTGTCAAACAGCTTGATGTCTACTTATCTGCCTATTTGAACATGCCTACCCGATGATCTCTTTTCTCTGTCATTTTGTTTCAATGCATTTTCTGTACCATCACCCACCACTGTTATGGCCATGCTCCCAAGAGGGATGACTCAGGCCACAGTTGGAGAGGTCATTGGGAGATACGTCACAGAGCTAGAAACAACTGAGATGATTTTCATTTTCACTGCGGCACACCACAGGAGTGAGGACCGCATGTGTGTCCATTAGTATTTGCAGATGTAGTTCCAACAGCGCAGCGTTTACCTGCGGCTTCTATTTCTGCCAGACTTTGTGTGTGTAGCTCTGTGTCATGAACCAAGTCAACCATACAGAGGAATCAGATCAGCCACAACATTAAAACCACATGCTTAATATTGAGTGGGTCCCTTGTGTGACCTGTCGAGGCATGGACTTTGAGGAATTTGAGGACCAGGTCAGCGACTTGAACTTTTTGTCATGTTCCTCGTGGCATTCCTGAACGGTTTTTGTGGTGTCGTATCTTAACACCAACAGTGTAATTATTACCCTCAGGGCAGAGAATTCCCATCTTCGACGTACCTTGTACCTATAAGCCTTTCTAGTGTATTCTTTAGAAGAAACAGCTTTTACAGCTATTCGTGTCAAAGGTACAGAGGTTCTGAAAAAAAGAGTGTACTGTGAGGGCATTAACTTTTTTGGCTACCACAGTCAATTTGCATCTGCACTCTAATGTCAATGCTAATACCTCAAAAGAGATGCGGCCTTAGCTGTGTTTTTGAAGAAAATAAAAGGTGTACAACATAACAGATTCAAAATAGAAAAGCCAAATAAAGTAAAACCTTCATGTCTTTATGAGATGTCGCTGGCGAGGTTTTTTTTTTTTGGACTCGGCTGAAGAGGTGAGAGACAGAGATGGCACGCCATGCTGGAGGTGATGCACATGGAACCACATTAATAAATGTGAGCAGGATGTGACTGTTCACAGGAGGAAGGACAGGGGACGAGCGATGGCAGGGGACGCACAGGATCAGTGCCATGAGGTGAAAATGTCCAAAGGGCAAATTGGCTTTGAGGCCACAAGGGTTAAAACAAACAAGATTAAATAAGAGTGACGTGTGTGTGTGTGTGTGTGTGTGTGTGTGTGTGTGTGTGTGTGTGTGTGTGTGTGTCTGATCGGAATTCTCAAACTGACCTTGGATAGAAATTCCTGATATTCTGCATCTATATGGTAAATGTGACCAATTTGAGGCTACTCTGTATGTATATATGGTTATTCTAGTTTGAGTAATTTCTTGTGCAATGCAATTAAGAAGACTTGTATAGCTGATAATGGAAGAGCGGGTAATGAACCTTCACCGCACCAGCTTGATAACTGCTATGAAAGTGTTGCACTACAAGTTACATATTATTTTATTATTATACAGTGGATCAGCATTTAATGGGGCTCTATCTTTAACTAAAAATATCTACTGTTACTAACAAGTACACACCTTGGTAAATGGCAGCAAGAGCACATAAAATTAACATCTTTGACACTAAGAACACTCTTTCATGTTAGTCTCCACTGCTAAGAAATGGCAACAGACACTGTAGTCTTCACCTGTTTGAGCTGAAGGTACTGTGCAAGCTGTCAGAGGGAGACCGGTATGAGCATGCCTGAGTCCCCCAATTACTGGCTGTTGTTCAAAAAGCAGTAATTGCTTGGCAAGCAAACAGGCATGGCAATATGGCACTTGATGACAAAGACACCTTGTTGAAAATAAAGGTTGATGCTGTTCAAAGATGAAAATTACCCTCCATTTTGTTGAGATTCAAAAAATGGGCAGAAAAAAAGGCTCATTTCTCTGAATGGGATAAGTGATGGAAGCAAGACAAACATATCAGACAGAGGCTGTTAGGCAATATCCTTTCACGTAAGAGTACCTTTTTTCTTTTCTATTTAAACTGATCTATGCTGGATATCAGCTCTCTTAAATATCTGAAGTTTCTATTGTGTGAATGACTGCATCAGGCAGAGTGTGTAACATTTGTTTAGATAATCATTACAGGCCCCCAAGATACAGAGTTGCCAAGTTTTAAAAAGTCTGACTGTCACAGTTTCCTGGAAATGGAAAAGAAAGACATAAAAGAAATCTACTTCCACAGGATTTTGGGGCTGAAATTTTCACTCACTGAAATCTTGCACCCCCTCTGTGTGAAAATGATTTATTTCTGTTGTAATTTCTCCACTACTCTCAAGTTTGCCACATTCTTATGAATATCCTACTTCCTGCTGCTATTACAAGGGATCCCCACAGAGACAGCTTTTGTGAATATTATGGTGTAAGAAACACTGAAAGCCACTGAGGGTGTACTCTTTAACGTCACAGTGATGTGGACGTCAATACAGGCGAGACCTGTTTAGAAACAAAATCTTCCCTCTTTCACTTCAGTTGTTAAGTTTCTTGATGCAGAAGTGCATCGAGCTCACCTCATCGTAGTAGATTCTGAAGTCGGCCTTCTTGCCTCGGAGGTCCCATTGTACAATAGTCCCGCTCTCGAACCCTATAAGCAGCTGTAGAGGCGACAAGGAATGGAAAATTTAAGATACTTTAAAAGCCTAAAATGAGATGATGAGCACAGCCTAAACCAACAGTACCAATGTAATTTACATAATTGCACTCTTTGCTGTCATGTAGGGGAAATATTTTGCCTGTGGCACCCCCAAAAACACTCAAAAAAAAACCTTCCTCTTTCTTTCCCTTTTATGCCTTTAGTTCTCTTCTTCAGACCAGATTCAGAGTTTGCCTGTTAGCATCTATACTGACTATATACTGACATAGACACACACACAGACACGCACACACACACAGATTTATTGATTTACAGTACGCATGCACACAAGTACAGAGAGAATGCAAAAAAACATTTTCAGACACACACTTTTTCCTGCACGTCTTCTCACCCACGTTACTGACACACTTACATAGAATACACTGTAGATGAAAACAAGCTCCCATAAACACGCACAGCTCCCAAATGCACTTATAATAAGAACAACCTCACAAACATACCCACACACTACAGCACGATTACACACACACACACACGCATAAGAGCATACAGATAAGAAGGGGAGAGCAAAGTCGACACAATCTGATCACAGATCAGAGGATATGAGGAGTGATGTTGGAGGAGCGCAGCCTTGAAGACAGTGGAGGAAACAGCTCTCCTGCTGCGAGGAAAGACTGCGTGACATCTCGAATCATAAGACGAGAAGTCGAGGGCAGTAGAGGTAGAAAAAATAAACTGCCTCTCATAAATTTTGCAACCCTAAAGCTTTACATTGGTAACACCAGCAGTCACGAAAGTAAATAAACAGATAAGGCGAATGCAGATGTCCAGATAACAAATGCATTAGCATACATACATAAAGTGCATCCTCAAAAGTATGTGGTATATCTGCAATGTCTTATTTAAATGGTAAACAGGTAGTTGCTGCAAAAAGTACTTTTAATTTCATAGAATTATGATGTGCTGTTGTGGTGCGCTGCAAGTAGGAAAGCAGGAAGGAAAACTGCATTAGGAACAAGCTAATTTTCTCACTGGACTGGCAAAGCTTTTCATGCATTGAAATGTCATCTCAGGATAAACATTAGCACAATTAATACGATCATTAACAAAGGCTGAGAGAGAAATAAAAGCAAGTGTAGGATCCCCAGTCTCCTCTGTCTGCATCCTGGCCATTGTGAGGTAAAGGTGAGATTCTTTCCTTTTCTCGTAGTAACATCAATACCTTTGTTTTAAAAGCTGAATTCAGAACTTTGTCTCTTCTTGCAGTGAGTGATGGCAGTGTTCAACAGCGGCTGTAGACTCGTGTCTTTGCAGCTTGTCAGGTGTGGTTTCACACACAGGCAGCAAAATCCATTGGGGAAAAAAAATTGCTCTTCAATGACCTCTTTTACAGAAACCTGCCACTTTTCCTACCAATGTGACTGCAGCTTGACCCTGAAAGGCTCAGCTCTCCTCAAAGGATATATTACCTTCAAGTTCCTCACACATGTTTTCTTCTGTGTGTATATGTGAAAAGCATGGTGGTATGTGGTGTTATGTACAGACACTGATTTTCTCTCTGCGAGGCAGAACGAAAGCCAGGCCGAGAAAATTAGAAAGAAAGAACGGATGATAGAAAGATAGAAAGACAGACAGAATGAAGATACAAGACAGGCAGAGATTTAACTAGAGGCAGGGAAGAGGGGAAAATGAGACAGCCTCTGTAGAGTGTTGTAACATGAGAGATGGTGCTCGGGGAGAACCAGGAGCTGTTTTCATTTGCCTACTCACCTTGCCTTCATCCTTTGGGCTGTCGCTCAAATGAACCACGGGTCCTGGATGAGTTTTAGTTGATCTGTGACAACAGGGAAAGATGAGAGAGAGGTTAAAAAGACAGCAGCAGTAATGCAGTGACTCAATAAAAAAAAGCCTTACATCTCATTCAGAGAGGACATAGAAGTCATGATCAGATGGTTTTAACTTCACTTATACAAGACTGTATTTATATTTGTTCACACTTATTTAGTATGTAGTATCTTACACCTGTATATATATTTTTTGATTCTGCAAAATTCAAGTATTCCTTCAATAATTACTGCACTAAAAATCAAAATTACTGCCCATAGATTCAGCAACCATTAAAGGACATATACAGAACAGCCTCTAATGTGGTGCAAAAAGGACATCCTGCAGTATATTTTTCATTGTGTATTTCTTTGAAACATCACTGTGGGACATCAAGAAATTAGGCTACATACAGGGATCGTTAAGAGCTGCACAAAGAGCTCCATTCAAACGCACCCAGCAGTTCCCCTCTTGGTTTTTATTATGGAAAGTCAATCTTAATCCTTGCTCATACTCAAGACCTAAACATTACTGCCATGTCACCGTGACCACCTCTTTACTGCTATATATCCTGACCAAGAGCATGCTGCTGGATTTTATTTTTCACCACCAAAGTCGACCTAGATGACGCATATTTTACAGTTCTGAGCCTAGAGGGCCACATCATCTGTCAAAACTACAAATTACACAAATGCAGAGGGGAAGAGGATGTCTTGGTTTAGTGATGAAATGCTCTCCGACTCAAAATCTGCAGCTGTGAAATTCATTGTATTGCCAATGTGCGCTGCAACCCAGAGCTGGTCAGCCCAACAAGAGCTACTTGGTCACCAGCGAACTTCACTGCAGTTGTGGCAATCATGATATTTTAGCACAGTGACTGAGATGCTAGCTGATCTGGGAGGCTGGGGTGTGACTGACACATTCAGATGGGCCCATTTAGTCATGCCTGCTGCCACAAGGCGATAAAAACATAAAACCATAGACAGCTCTCAATACATTTCAGTTCAGCAGTTAAAGTAGTCATAAGCCAAGATATCAACAGACCATCCGCAATACACAACACCTGCCCAATCACTGAAGAGCCACAATGGGTGAATGCCAGGAGCTAATCTTGCTATGCCAGCCATCCAGAACAAATAATACACTAAGCTGAGACACTTTCTGATTTAACGTGCAAATGCACTTTTGACCCCAGACCTTTTGTTCATGAACAAACCCACATTGCACACACACACACACACATAACACAACCACACTGATGCATTGTGCCATGGATAACGCCGAGTTCTTTTTGAGTTTCTGAGCATAAAAAATGTGTTTGAGAGGAAATGTTTCACAGCAATTTACATTCTGGATTGAGAGCTATGACTGAGGGTGAAGGCTTGCTATTGTATATGGAGGGCAATTTCCTCCGGTTGAAGAGAGCTTGTGCGCTATAGAGACAAATATGTGATCTGAGAGTTGCTGACTGACTTCGTGACTCCCGATAAAGTTTGCCATTCAGACAACAAGGCCAGTCTTTCACTTTCACACAAAGTGAATCAGGATGTTAAAGAGAAAAAAAATGAATACACTGATGAATGGTGTTTGCCAATGCTGGTACAGCATTATATTCTGAAGGTCTGATGCTGAATTGTATAATATGTAACTTGAATTTTCTCTGAGCCTGAACCCCAAGCACTTTCTTATTTTTCCTCTACGTACCTCTATGGAAACAGCACAACCATGTCTGGAAGAACTAGAACTCAAAAATGTATGTCCTCAAATACAAAAAAAGTGGGGCTCCTCATACTACTTTGTTGCACTATTATTGAACGTGTGGCAAGTCATCTGAGGATTCCCAGTTGCGCTGAGGAGCACAATATTTAAGTTTTTTTTTTTCTTTTTAGAAAAGATGTAACTCTATTGATCCCATGCCAGGGAATAATGTTGTTACAGACAGCGGCAATACCAAGAATAAGGAGGGAGACGGAGAAAAAGAAAACAAACGCACAATAATGAAATCACAAACACACCTTCAGCTCCAGCAGCAGCCATGGCAAACGATCACTGCTAGAAAAGACTAGATAGCCACCAAATTTCACCTCTGGGAATCACTAAAGGCTTATCTTATCTTATAACACACAAAGGAAGGTGACAGTCAGCTGCAGAGACACGAACTATTTGAATTTTACAGTGAGTGTTTTATCGTACAGAAATATCTGTGTGATGGCTAAACATACAACACAAGTGTGGAATGGTTGTATGTCCTGTTTTTTTAATTTAATTTAGCAGTCTCTGTCGAGATGTGCAGGGCCTTGTTACTGTTGTTTTTATTCTGTGTATGTTGGTATGGAGACCATTAACAACATTACCAACAGCACCTTTGAGTTCCTATGACAGGGAGTGTTTTGTGTATTCTCATGTATTTATGTATTTTCTTGTAATCATCTTTCCATATTATCAAGTTTGAATTGAAGAATATTCCCTGCAGTGTTTCCAGGCTCTGTGGGGAGAGCACCGGGAGTCTGGAAGTGTTGTGGGGTCGGGTTTATTCCGTCGATACATTCACTCTAATTTTCACTTCATCCAACAGCCGAGAAAATGTCTCGCATGGTGAATGAGGCACACAGGAGACTAAGAGATGAGTGGTAGGAGTAACATATCAGCAGGGATGAAAAGGGACCAATGATTTATTTACATTAATCCAATGCATAGTTACAAAGATAAACCTATGTGACACTTGGGTGCACATATTTTTCAACATTGTACAAACTTGCTAATTATACAAATACATTAGCTGGACTTTAACATGGAGAGATCGAACTATTTAACGGTTTTGCAACATTTAGGTTTCAAGCAAGTGAGCCTCCTCTGTAACTCAGTAAGACTCCTCAACATTGATTCAACCCATATTCTACCCTCAGTCCTTCTCACCTCAGGTAAACAAGGCGAGGAAATTTCTTCAAACAAGCTAAAAGATATTTTTCTACATTTTTCTATAATGTTCTTTGCAAAAAACTTTATATTGTAAGTTTTTATTATTGTGTATAATCCCAAAAGATAAGTCTGCATTCATGTTTTCCTTTGGCACAACAGGCAACAATACATCACTACAGAGCTTCAGCTTCATTTTTCATCCTATTCCAGACTGAGTACCAGAATTTCATTCCCTCCTCTGCCGGACTCAGTCAATCACAAACGTTATTTTGAGGATTAGCAGTGTGTCTGGATTACGAGAAAATTGTTCCTTAAGAAACAGACAGAGAATTTTTAATAAGATTGTGCCTCTCAGCTTTATCATGTGTTTGCGTTCTATTGGACCAAATATTGAGATATTGTCGCTGAGATTTATGAGTCCACTGAAGGCAATGAAAGGAACGGAATATATTGGTGGTGCTCACAGCATCAACAATGAAATACATCATAAAACATTCAACATATATGTGAATAAGAAGTATTTTACCTCTTGGTAAAGTAAATAATAAAAGGTGGGGAAACTGGTTATTCTAAGCTGTAGTAAAATTAGCTTGTAGTAATGCAAATAGTTGATTCAGAAGTAATCAATAATCATAATGCATATCTGACCTAAAGTAGTTAAAACTGTAAACTCGACTTGACAAACTTGCCACGTGTGATTCAGATCAGACTACAACTATGAGGCTGGGAGAAGATAATAGTTTTGGATTAATATAGAAAACGTAAACAAGTCTTGACTAATATCACTGCTGACATTTCCAATTTCTGAGACAATGATCTTTGTCTAACCTTCACCAAATGCTTTGAGTTGCTGAAATGTGCGTTGATAATGATTTAGTTACTATGAATGGATATTATAGAACAACAACAGGATGGCAACACTCTGCAGAAACATTTTGAATGTTAAAAATCTCTCCTCATCATGCCGATAAATCAGCAGCAAAACATCCAGGCAGCATTACATTTTCTTCCAAACAGATTTGGAAATGATATTTTTAGGAGACTGGGCTGCTGTGGCCGCGTGTTTCTGCCGCCAAATATTTCTGGAGCACGTTCTTGCATTTTAAGAGTGCTTATTAAAAAACCGCTGTGGGTCCAGGACGATGCCGAAAACTCATTTCTTATTTTAACATGTTTGGCTATCTAAATAGCAGAAATAGCCAAATGTGCCAATGCTGATTACAGCAGACATGATGCCAGGCGTAAACACAATTCTGTTCATCACAGGATTCTATGAACTGCGACAGTGTGTGTCTCGGGCCGCTGAGTTTTCCTTGCATCTCATTTTTGTATATCTCATTTCAGAATGAATCTCCTGAAGATGAACTTGTGTATTAAATATGTTGCGAATCCATTTGAATTTCAATGAGAGCCCGGCCCTTCCTGTTTGAGCACACTGGCCCCACTTGAATTGTTGCAGATTAACAGATTCTTTTCAAGAGAGCACGCTCTGGTTTGCCTTAAATTAATTCATCTGTGAATGGTTGTTGCACAAACAAATACTGTGAAAACACAAATGAACACAAGTGTAAACACACAGCAAACACTGGATGACTCACAATGTGCTGTTTGTACACAGTGGAAAGAGTGGATGAGTTCTCCCTTGCTCACTCGACGTTTCACCTCAGGAAAAACAGACTCCCCCCTCATCCCTATTCATGCTGAGTGAAAAACCTCCCCAGCCAAACTATGAAACTCCCCGGTTGCTCTGCGTGTTGATGATGAGATTCATTCTCTATGAGTTCAACTTATCATGAACTCCACTTCAGAAAGGTGCAGAGTGCTGATGGTTAGAAAATAGGGAATATATTACAGTGTATGCTCAAGCAGAACATAATATGGAGTGCAGTGCTCGACCCACTTCAGTCAGAATGGCATAGTTACCATCACATTCTTACATTTGGCATTGTGTACATTTTTATCTGACATGGGAACACAACCCTACAAATACTTGACGGGTCATTTGGGGCACCTGGCAGTGTATTCTGGGCAGAACTTGTGGTGCTCTCGTAACATAGAACTCACTTTTAATAGGGATGCTGAGGTACTAACACTGTTCCCTACAGCAGCTTTTCCCAAACCTGTTTTTACTGCATCGGCAATTGAGTGAAAGGCATAGCAAAGCAATCATATGTGAATTAATCTTCACAATTAAAATAGAAAATAGGCATTATTTTTTGCTGTGGTGCTCTGTTCAGCTCAGATACTGTGAACAGGGTCCTCCTCTCTTCTCGCGACCTGGACCTGAAAACACGTTCACGCTCTCTGACTGAGGTTACATTGAGTGTGAAATCTATAATTGCCTCACTCGCGATCTCATGCATGATGTCGAAACAAAAATACAACCAAGAGTTTATTAACGCTGGCTTCACCAAAGCCATCTGAAATGGAGGGGAGAGGCCTCAGTGTGTTTTATGTGGGGAGCTGCTCGGTAATGAGGGCTTCAAAATGAGCAAATTGGACAGACATCTCCGAACGAAGCATTCTCAGCATCAAAAGCAGATTTCCTGGGCAAAGAAGGGACTTTCAAGAGACGCTGTTTTGACAGCACAGTGCACACAAAATTATATGTACATGTTTTATGAGATGGTAAGAAACTTAACATGACACTCAGCAAATTTGATTATCGCTGTGATGTACTTTATTATACTGCACTCCCCACTCAGCTAACATAGTGAGTACCTTGCCTTAAAGCCTCTATGTCTCATTTTTCAGCTTGTTATGAGGTGGTGATACGCCAGATGTTTTGGCAGTTCATGATGTATTTTGTAAGTTTGTGTCCTGGGAAGACACCAAATTTCGCCCCCTTCAGTATACTGTATACCATCATAGACAGGCAATGTTTTACTGTTTTAATTGAGACTGAATGGTAGAGAATAAATCCAGTGCATTTGTTCATCACATCGTTAGTTGATCAATGAACAAAGCAGAAATACTAACACATAAAAACAATTTTCTTTCATACAGTTTTACACTGAAGAAAGTTCTGACATGTGATGTGGGTAAAAGTTTTCTCTCTTGACTCACACTCCGGCAAAGGAATCGACAAACCAAATACCCTGCTAAAATCACAACCACTGTCACAGCCTCCGAGACTTCAGCGATGATTGGCAGACAGCCCTCCCACACATACACATCAGTGTTATGACTGCTTACTATAGTGTGGGCTGTCACAAGACAACAAGATGGTTTGGTATGAGCGTGACTTGTGACTGACACTGCAGCAGGGGACTTGACAGGGTAACACCAGGAGAACGGCGCGTAGGTGGGTGCAACCAAGAGAAACAAACGGGCGTACAATGCAACTGCACCGTTCATGTATTCAATGGCACTTTAAGTTGTCAGTCTGCAGCGTATGTCAGCTGCGCAGTCCACGCGTGCAACAAACAAAAGTGCATGTCAACAAATTAATAGAGCCTGAGATGTAGTACGACGCCCAAACGTGAGGCGTTAGATTGTGAATGCTTACTGCCAACAGGGAACATTACCACAATAGAAGATAAAGGCTGTTGATGCAATGCAATTATGTTGTTTTCTTTAGTCACTTGTGTGTCAGTATTGTGTGTTCATCCTCACAACTCATTCAGTCTTCTGTTAAAACTATGTTTTCTTGAACTCATTGGAAAGTTGATTCACAGTCAAGTTTTCTTCGTTTTATTCTTTTATATATTTATAGTTTTGAATGCATATTATGTAAAATATCAATACATAATAGTTTAGCCTGGCCTTCCTGAGGTCCAAGTCCAAAGTCCAAAAGTCACATGGTGCACGGCTTGACATCCATGTGAGGTTCACTGCTCGTCATCGTGAGACACACATGATCACAGGTAGGAAAATTCACAGGTAATTTGGAAAAGTCTCCTGTTGTCAAGCTCTAAAAAAAATGCCTTCCACTAAACCTTACCTGACTCGCTTATTCATGAACCTGCCGATCAAACATCAAAGACGACGGCGGAGCATTTGAACTTTCAAACCAACTCTCAGCGTCTGCGATGAAACATTTCTCAAGTGTTCACATCTGAGATTTGAACTACAAAATAATGGTTGATGAAATTTTAAGACATTTTGAGACATCTAAATCTGGTTAGGAAACTTTTTTTTTCCCCCCCCCCTATTTCAAATCTTATTTTTTGGGAAAACTGCACTGAGACTCTGCTGTGTAAGACCTAACATTAAGTTATCCATTTACTGCCTGACCCACTGCCTTTCACACCACCAGCACTGTCATGCTCACATTGACAATCATAACTGTTATCACTGATAACCGATAGCATTTTTATGTCAACTCCAGCGTTTGGATCAACTTACAGTTCTATGGCCTTGTTCCACATGATGACGTATCCAGACAAAACGAAGGACTCGATGTTGACGATGTGTGTGTTTCCGCGCTCTGTCCCCACGTAAAGCCATTTACTCTGAAAGGGAAGGTGGCAAAAGGTGATCCTGGAGAGCAAGAAACAAAGCAGGAGAGAGACTGAATGTTAGAACATCAACGGTCACAAATATGAACATCTATTCTAGTTCAAACACAATGATTCCTTTCAATACAAACAAAATGAAACATCAACAGTTTTTGGTGAAATGACGAGTTCTTCTTCAACTGAACAAACATGAGCTAAGAAGAGGAATTTATTCCATTCAACTATTGTTGGACAGCAGATGGTGATTAAAACTGCATGCTAGACATGCTGTGGCCTGCTTAGCAATGACGCTAACATTCTGCAACTTTCAGTATGTACCATACCATAAGGTTAAACAAGTGTTCAATTGAAATAACTGCCTCTTCATATAATTCATACCCTGACTCATTCACGGGAGTTATGGCATGACTTAGCACTCCACAGGAAATTGAAAATCTATTTTCCTTACATACAGGTATTATTGCCTACATTTGCTCCTCCTGCCCCACTCCTGCTTCTCTCTTGACAGAAAATACTTGCACTCAGCCTCTAAGCTTGCTCTAAGCTGATATAAATAGTTATTCAAAGAGCCCTTCAGAATAACTGGCAAAAGGAGAAGGCTCAACATTTTCTCTGCTTTGTTATGTTACACAGCAGCCTATAGACATGCACCCTACAGGCAAAGCTGGTCCACCATTTCACACATGCTCACTATTCCTATGTCTGAAGCTCTGAACAGTATAAAATCTAAATTATCATTCAGTTCATACACTTTCTGGCCAACAGATTTTCATGGCTTTTCCATGACCTCAGACCAATTTTCATAACTGAACACTGATTTCTGTGTCTGTATGAAAAATATGTGTAACAAATTAAGCACAGTAATTCACAGCATATGAAGGAAACTGTAACTAAAAAGCAAAACAACTGAATATTCAAGGTTTTGGGTCAGTGGGACACAGTTCACTGTACTGAATCAGCCTTATTACAGAGCACCAGGATACAGAATACATAACACAAATGAATGATTGGAAATATAGTTTGATTAAAAAAAGCACAACAAGCTGGTCAAAAAACAAGTGTGTGTCGTGATGCTTTAGGGTAGAGGCAGTGGCTAACGGCGTCCACCACAGTCAGTCTGTCTAATATGTCAATGTCCACTGGATGTGAGAGGGAGGCGACTCATGTGGGGCTTCACTGTTTTTGCTGAACGAATGCAGCTCACACTGCATGGACGGATTATTATGCTGTCTGAGATCCGTCTATCTCAAGATATTTTTTTCATGTTCTCATCAAAGGGGTTTCACAACACTGTACAGAAATGAAAAATCTTCTTTGTTCCTCTAATGTTGTTCTCAGTGGGTTGTCGATAAGCTACTGTATGGGGATTTCCTTCAGTGGTGTAAAATTCAGGTGAAGCAAGAAAAAAAGTAAGTATGCATGCCTGCCAGAGAGTCAGAGGAAGAGGCAGTTGATGAGACATAACTGAAGCCTAAAAGGAAGGCATATTGACCAAAATATCTCAAATTCTGTGTGCTAAAGCGCTGGTTATTTTAACAGCTTGTCTACACAGGAGGCATTTCAGCTGCACTTTCAGTTGTCTGCCTCACACAGGTCTGACAGAACAGATATGCTTCTGTTTTAATCAATAAAGCTGTCTACACTGGCTGCATAAGCGCTCGTGTTTCACTCATTACATTACATTCACCTGGAAGACGGTTTTGTCCTCGCCACTTAGAGTAAGTGCATTCGAACCACATAGGAGCAAGGGCTAGATATCATCCAAAACTGGGAATGAAGCCTTTTTGATGAAAAAGACATGTTCAGCACTACTATACAAGTGTTGTTTTAGTATTTTTTATGACCTAGCAGGGGTCATTCAAGTCTGAACCAGTGGGTTTTTAGCTTCTGGCAAAAAATGGGCAGTAACTCTGCTGTCCTGACTTCAGAGAGGAGCTTATTCCACCACTGTGGAGCCAGAACAGAGAGAGGCCTTGACCAAGACAGAAGCTTCTGATGGCACAGCAGAGGAGCACAATGGTTGGGCCGGGTTGAAGGGTTTGATCATCGGTTGGAGGTTGGAAGAAGCAGTGTGTAGGTCACCAGCACACTGTCAGTGACCCACACTTACACTGTGTACACATACTGTGTAGACGCAGATCCAGCACTGAAGCTACTGCTGCTGACCATTGAGCCTCCTGTGTCGACACAGTGTTAGACTTAACACTTCTGTCAGTTCACAGCAGACCCACAGTGGTTTTTTTTATGACTTTATGAAGCATAATTGCTCCTCGCAAATCAATAACTAACCATAAAGCCCAGTAAAGTATTCATGTGACATATAAACAGCATTATGATGTGATACAAGGCTGCTTAAACCATTAATGCTGTGGCATTAGCATCTATCATCTTAATAATCATCTTAACCAGGGAGGAAAGATGAGTGCACACTAAGTCACTCCTGTCCATGCTGATTACCTTGTAGAAATGGGGAGCTCATTGGGCTACAGCCCCACAGTCACCTGCCCAGCAAGTGGCAGGATTATTAGATAGAAGACAAATGAGATGGCAGACAACTCAATAAGGATTTTAGGGGCTTGGGGAGATGTCAATATTCAAGCTGGCAGGGGGGTAGAAGTGCTATGCGAACGGCAGGATTATACAGTCTTCTGTCTTTTACAACATGCGTTTAGCCTTAACCCAACAAATTTACATATATCATTGTTTAAGGAAGTGTCTGATTGAACCTGCATACTAATTCTTCAACATAAAAAGCAACAGATAAGTTCGAAGCCTCGTCATAAACTTGCTAGTAGTGGGTGACCACACAAAATATCACAGGAGGGATGGAATAAAAAGGAAGGGTTTCACAAAATCAATGGAACAAAGGACGAGAAGATGACAGGAAGGGGAAGGAGGTATGTAGTGATGAGTACAGATCCAGAGAGCAATATGGAGAAAGTTTAAGGTGTGGTTTTGAATCCACACAGTCCAACCAGGCACCATCAACAGGCCTTATAATTATCAACCAAAGAGAACAGAAGGAGATGTGGGTTTATCTGTCAGCTGACCGGCCACTGCGGACCAGTTGAGGAGCAAATACCATTAATGAAGTAAAAAAAGATGTCAAGATTTAATGAATTGGCGACATCATTTAGTGAACCGGCGACCTTGCCATCTGCTCTGCAAGAGACGTGACATAACTGTTTAAAGAACTCTCCAATGACTCCATATATCAGGTCTGGACAACTCAGCTGATTACATTAGCTGAAATACCTCTTGTTACTGCTCAAAACACTGCAGCAAGTGTCCAGTGTTTCATGTACTGAAGCGTGCATTTTGCTTGTACTGAAAGTCTTCAAATTCATTTCCAGAGTCGACGAGGGGTGGCAAGCACATGATGCTGACTGACAGTTATCACAAAACAATTCTCTCCACCATTTCCAGTGATTCATGCGTTATTCTTAGGGGGCTCTGAGGAGGTGTTAGGTTGCTAATTATCAGAGATTCAGTTTGGAGACAGAGCTAAATGACACGTCACTGCCCAGCCATTGACGGATGACTCATGATGCCCTTTTTCTACGTATATCTTAGAGAGTATGATTCACTGGTATGCTGCTGAGAGCGAGTGGTTCTGCTTCTTACCTCACTGCACCACAAGACCGGTAGAAGGGTACTGAACGTCTGTGTGGGCATGTGCACCACACAGTGATAGGTACAGCTGCTAAGCTCTGAATCTAAAATAAGACAACCAATCATATACACACAGTACATAAACACATCAGCTTATGGGCTGCGTGTATAGTCATGTGGCTTCAGGCTAATCACAATCCCAAACTGACAGATTGGGCTGTCTACAATAATGGAAATGGGTGACAGTACAATTGGTCCATAAACAGAAGTGCATCTAAAGGGCAGTGATCAAGCTTGTGTAGAGGAGGGAGCTGATGTTGTTTAATATAGGAAACTGGCAAAACCTGGTGCCATGTTAAAACGAGTTCAACCATCATCATCTCAGCAGATACTAGCATACATTTATGAGCTTTTGTGGCCAAGCTTATCTAAACATAACCTCACAACCTGCAAGAAAACTGTAAGCAACCCCAAAATCTAGACTTGGGGGAGATTGTGCAATTGTTGTCAGGCTTCCCAAAGTCTGGACAGTGCCAGCCACCCTCTGTCGTCATGTTTACACTGGAAACAGACAGAGACCGTCTGAAAGTATTTTTAGGGTTTTTTTAGATTACATGAGCCCTTGGTTCAAAATACATTATGAATGAGGCTTGATAAAACATCCTGAAAAACATCTATAGTCCTCACACACACTGCTAATGACTTGAACCCTGTCACTGCATTACAAAGACACCAAGTTCTTTCCTTAACAACTTGCAGACAGTCCATGGATTCAACAAACTTCTCCAGCCCATTATCCTTTAAGCCTCTGTCGCATTACGAAAGTGCCACTGGTTGAGTTTGATGTTTTGTGTGCTTTTTAATAGCAGGACTGAGATTCTTCTCTCTCACAGAGGAAGCTCATTGCTGTCTTGTGATGGAAAGTTTCAGTAGAGAGAACGCACATCCTGTGACTCAGCCGAAGTCCTTGACTTGCAAAATCAACCTGAATGAGTTTGCTGTTACATGTATTCATAACAAGTAATGCTTCAATTAACACTGTGACCCTGCATTTTTATGAACAAAGAAAACTTTATGGGGAAAAATAAAATACTGTGCTTCATGTGCTTTCTGAATGCAAATTATATTCCATCACATTCACTTGGAATGCAGTCATATTCATTAAATGTCCTTGCCCATTTACAAAGGTGCCATGAGGTTGAAATCAACTTCGAGTTGCAATGAATAGACTGCTTTTCTTGCAGAAAGACAGAAAATATCAAAAGAAGCAGAAAAACATAACAGCAAACATCTCAAACTCTCATCTGTTGTATAAGTTCAACTTAAATATGAAGCACTTGAACACTTAGCATAGTTAACAGAATCATTAATTTTCATACTGTCCTGTATTTTGTGTTTTGTTGTGAATACATCTTTTCAAATATACCTCCTTTGTGTATGAAGGTTTATTTACTCTTTACTTTTCTGACAGTAAGTCAGACCTTTTCTTCAATAGCTTTCCTTTAAAAAACTGGCTTTAACTTCAGTCAGAAAAATCATCTCCGTTGTTTAGCATTGCACTCAACAAAAATTTGAATCTTCATGCTAATCGCTAACACTAGTCTACAGCACTGTTTTGCTTTTTGTGCTTAACACACAAAAAAAAAACCCTCTTTTGTCCACTCTTAATATTCCAAGGTGAGAAATGTCCTTTAAAACATATGCATTGTTATCCTTGTGTCTTGCAGATAGACACAAGCTTGCTACAAGGATCCATAGGCTTGACAATACTGCACTATTGTTCTCTGAAACAAGTCACTATTGGCTGTTCTAGGATGAACTCGACAAACACCCGGCACACTAGCCTTGACATTACAAACTTAATCCAATTAAGTTGAGCTTGTAGTGGTATGGAAAAGAAGCAAGTTCCCCTGCCATGACGTAGTAGAAACAAGAGCCCAATAAATGCTGACCAGACTGACCACACACTCCTAGCTTGATGTTTTGCCCTGTAAACAGAAATGCTGAACTGTGCATATGCACTCTAGACAGCTAATCAACTACAGAGGACACCTCCTGAACAACCTCCGTGTTACCCCTGTATGCCTTCAATAGTGGCACAGTTTAGCTGCTAAATGATTAGTGCTGCTGCTGCATAAAAATCTCAAAACTCACTGAATGTAACTGAACCATCTTTAGTCAGGGACAAGCAAGGATTATAAACACTCAAAACACACACTGTTTAGCTGTTTCTTATTGGTTGTTGGTCACTGGAAAGCAGAGTTGGCAGCAAGAGAGGCTTCATTGCCTACATATTACACCACTTCTCTTTGTCTTTATGGAAAGTGTTGTGCCTGTTATTCAGCTAAGGGGATGAAAGATAGAGCATATGTATCAGAAGGATCAGATGTCTTGAGGACCACAAAACCTGTTATCTGAAAATAATAAATTCCACACCATTACAACTCACCAAAAGCGATGAGTTTGGCAGAACGTTACATTAAGATTTTCCCATGAGGACATCAATAATCATCCATAATCTCCACCAATTTCCTCCAAGCATGTCTTTTCTGTCATAATGATGGTATTCAGGGAGACGGATCAAATGGTTCGGTTAACCTGAAACTGTGAGTTTCTACATTTCACCGGGAGAGCCAGATAAAGAGCAGGTTTTTGTTTACCCTAATCTGATCTGGATATCATCTCGCAAGCATCAAGCTCATTGGCAGAAAAATGGACTCTACCAAACTTTTCTCATTCCCGTGCAGGTGATTTTTGGCTAATGCTGACAGAACAACTTAGCACACATACACAATCTTGGTAAACTTAGCTCGTTCAAGCATCAGAGGCCATTGTTTGCCAGTGAAGTTTAATGGTAGAGGCCAAAGATTAAGCTGTCTCTGCTGGGAAAAGGAAGGAGCCAAGCCTTTTCTTACTACTACACGCCACCGACTGCTATTCCACAGAGGAGATGGACTTATAAAAGTCTGTCGTGCCTGGCTTAAACCAATGGCTCACAGCTCAGCCTTTGCTCTCCTCTGGCCATGTTCGTCTGCTGCCCGTAAAGTAATACTGTGTGTTAATAAATTCCTCAACGCACCTACTCTCTGTCCCCTGTGTTCTGCACTTAACTTCGCACAACTAGTCTTGCATAACATTCTCTGGCTCATCTGCAAAACCCCAGTAATAAAGTGAACCATGACATGGCTCCTGGCATTACAAACACTTTTGCAGATATTGTTCATCTGACCTTTAATGATGAATGTCACGTATATCCATGCTGAGGCCGACTGGGCTGCCATATGCAATGTCTTGTTTAGATATTCCACCTGTGAAAAGTGGCTCACTTGTGTCAAGGGTTTATGTGGCAACATGTCAAAGGAGGAGATGGAAGGAGCTGCCTAATGACCTCAGCAGTCAGCGCTCACAGCCTGTGGTGGAGGTGTCTCACAAGGCAGACGGCGTCGCCAGATGAGGCAGAGGACAGAGCTTCCAGCCATCATTCCTCCTTCTCAGGTTTATCAGACAGGGTGAAAAAGTATCAGAAGCAGGACAGTGGAGCTGGTGTCATCCTATCAACACCGTCTCACCATTCAGACTGAACTGATTAAATGTGTCTTCCTGGTAGTAGATACTGCAGATGAGAGTTGGACCTGTGTATGCTGGGCGGTGTGGTGTTAGTAGAGGTCTTTCTGAAGCACAGGCACTGCCCTTGTGGCTTGAATGACTGGAGGCAGGATGCAGTATTATGGCCATTACTGTGTACAGGGCTGTTGGTGGGGCTTTGGGGAGTTCATAGCTCACATATGTCTTCACTGGAGCAAGGGGTTGAGTGTGTGGGCATTGGGTGTGCGAGTGTGAGTGTGGAGATGTGTGTGTGTTTTATAGAGTAGAATTTACGCTTACCTCTCTCTGTTGAATTTGAGTGAATGCAGGACAGCTGGCCGCCTCTGACGGAGATTCCATAAATGTAGCGTGTCATCTGCACAGGCTGTGACCAGCGCCCCCTAAAGGCCAAAATAAATAAACGTGAGTATTGAATCTTTATGGGGACACCTTCCCTTTTGGAATGAACCCATGTCCTGTAGTCCCGGTTGATCAGACCGTGAGGTGTAAATCTTATGCTGTAATAACACATAATATCACATAATATCCAAAAAACAATTAAAGGCAATTAAATACAACATATAAGACATAAAAACATGCACTACTACCAAAATGAAAGTAAAGCAATATCTACCAAGCATGGTTGGGCTGGTATTACCTTTTACTACTGGAGTTTAGCAGGTTAAGACAGAGAGAAGCATGGCAACAGATAAAAAAGCAAGTACGAATAGACTCAATAGATTTGTCAAACAAAGTCATCAGGAACCTGCCAATACCAAACTTAGCCAGCTTCCTCAAACAACAAAGGTGCTGCTTGCATCTTTTTACACAGCATATTGGTGTTACAGTCAAAGCTCAAGGCAAACACACAGCAGATTCCAGCTGTAAGACACCACGTGTATCCAACCGCACAAGTACACAAGTAGGAGAATGCACTCTCCCAATCAAGCAGGCTCATAAAATAACATAGTATATAGCAGACGATTGAAGATGTGAATTCACTCAAACATTTTTTCACTTTTGGCTACTCTGACACACACATACATTGAAAAGACTGTTGCGGTTTTTCTTCTTGTGACTGCTTTCCCTCGACTTACCCCAACCATACTTGAGAAATTAATTTCTTCATTTCCCAGAACGCCCTTTGACAGTTAACAGAGAACGTGCCGGAGCTGCACCTGTGCAACACATTCTGGTGTTTAGATTGTGTAAGCGCAGGGACCAACAGACACCAGCACAGAGACAGAGAGAGAAGGAAAAGGTTTAGAGCCGAGGAAAAGTGAGAGTCGCTCCCCTGATTCCCCTAAATATCTTGTATTCTGATCTGCTTAGACAACTGAAGTGGTACACTCGCTCCTTCGGCCTCTTGGGTGGCAGAAGGAGGAGATGCAGCTATGAAAAACTCAAGTGTAACCGTGATGTAAATATCTACAATATTAGTAACTACAGTTGTACTGACACAAGGAAGAGTTTGTTTTAAACAGTTAAATGGTCTACATGATACTACTACATAATACCAGACATTATTATATTAACAGTCTAATCAATTTTACTGACAATTTTAGATAACTGTTCCATTTGCAGATACAGTATGTTAGAAAAAAAAAAGTTCTGTGTCCTCGGACGGTCTTGGCTCATCATATGAAACTGGATGAATGTGTGAAAATGACGAATCATTTTCAAACCATGTCAGCTGGTATCGGCCCGCTCTGGTTCTGAGGATTGTAATTACAGTGAAATTCCCAGCACGGCTTTGCTAACAGGGCGTCACTGTACAGACTGGAGCCCAGAGAGAATTAGCTTTAGATTACAAACTTAATCACGGGATTTGAGACTGCACAGTGCAAGGGAGGATGAAAACTTGCTTCCCACTGATTTCCATATTGATGAGTGTGTTTCCCTCATCCACTGAAAGGATCTCTCGCTGTGAACAGAAAAAATATCAGCTGCGATACCTTTGGCGTAGGTAAGGTATAAGATAGAAAAGTTAAGAGTAACTATGAGACCGGATGAACACTGTTCTCTTCAGTCAGCTGGGCATTTTGTGGACCGTCAGCCCACAGAGAAACACATAATGTTTTCTGAAGTTGTTATAAAACTAGCTATAAGTTTTAATATTTTTAAAGGGAAAAAAGATTGATTACAGTCAGACAATAAAAGCATTAAAAAGCATTCTCTGGCACAAACTCTTCATTTGTGTCTAATTCCCTTAAACCCACCAACATCCAATTTCTAAATACGAATGATTGACCTCAACTTCTCTGTGCCGCCTGTGACTCTTATATCTCACTTAACAGCATGACAGCCACTTCACAAAGTGAGCAATGAAGCCTTGTTTATGAGACAAACAACTGATCTTCCAAAATTCATTCAAGAGGAAAGAAAGATTTAATGAACAACATAATTATTTGAGCATTTTCCGCCTACTGCGTCCTATTTTGTTTGACAGCCCTCTCTCCACAGATAAAAAAAAGGGTATGCTGCCCCTTCGCTATGTCACGTTTGACTGATGGGGTTTGTGCTGATAATTAAGTGGCCACTGACACAGGATATCATTTCATTTTCCAGATCCTAAAACACTATTACAGTAATTTGAACAAATGTGTGTAACCTGGTTAAATGTACAAACATTCATGGGCAAGAGAACATCTTTCATAGCCACGGCAGACAGTATTTCACTATCTGTTTTCTGGTTGGTGTCTCGTTTTCTGGTGGCACATTCTGATAAAAAAAAAACTAATTTGAATTAAGGCCGGTTTGCCTCATTATCTCTTTCTAATGGCACTGGCTCTTGTATTTGTTGTCAATCCGAGTTTTTCTTAATCTGATTTGGAGATGACGATGGATTTGGTAAACAATCATAGACTTGATACTTTAATTTGCCTCCATTTTATTGCCATTTAACAAGCCTTACTTTAACTCAGACGTGAGGCAGGCGGGACAGGATTTGCTTACTTGTTGCGGCAGCTTTTCTACTCACTGTTACTATTGTACCGACACCATAGATCAATTTGTTGTTTTGAAAATGGAAGTAGACTGGATACACTACACACATTAATAAAAACGTTTCATGATTAAGCCATGTGCCACCTGGCTCGAGTGTGTAGAATATCCATGGAGGATTCCACAATAGAGACAGATCAAACTCAGCTGAGTGCTGCTGCTGTGGACCTAGTTAAGAGATAATACAACATTGAATCACGAGCATTACTCAACATCACAATCCATAATCATTTCTGTCATTTCTAAAGCCCCGTTAATCACTGCACAATTACCGAAGGATAATTTTCAGGATTCTTTCCACTGCTGGTGGTGCTTGTTTCTGTCACCTGAAGAGGTGAGAGGAGGCGGAGCGGCAGCTAATGAAGAAATCACAGCAGACAGAAAATAAAGAGAACGCGAGAGGCAGACGGGGTGAGAGCCGGGTCCATGGCTCCATTATGCTGTAATTATCTTGATACCTCGATGGCAACACAGGCAACGCAACCAAGCGCATGTACAGTACAGCGCGGGTAGAATGATAATCAGCAGGGTCGACAGAAAATTGCACTAGAAAACATCTAGAATGGCTGAAGGTGCTTTTATGTGTATGTGTGTTGAAGTAACATGGGATTGGTGGTCTAAACTGCTTTCCCTCACACCGACAGAAAGAGTGATGGATTTAATAGTGTGAACAAAGAGGATGTCCTTAAACCCCACAAAGTGAACATTTTCATATTCCTGTGCCTCTGTAGAGATTTAGTCAATGCGAATCGTGTCTACAGCACTCATTCAAGACTGTGTGCATCTGTGGATCTGTTATTGGTTAATTCATCAATGCATCTGCCAGTGTGTGGTTCTCCTTTAGGGCAAACAGTAGTGCAGGCAGTACAGTATCTGCCTGACAGCTTTGAATACACAGCACACTGTGTTGTACAGTTGAGATTAACAGCACCTAAAAAACCTGAGCGTTTTCATTTCCTGGATGTGTTAACATTTGTTCCATCTGTCTGTCTCCTGCTACTCCTCTTCGTCCTCCCCACCTCTCTGCACATAGAAAATGCTGAATATGAGATGTCATTTATCAGGATGAAGACTTCTCAGGTCTTAAAACAGTTTCTACTAAAAACAAATATATCATTCTGCTATGGAGATGAGATTGTTTGCACAGTTTCTGTTTCAAGAGATTAAAGGGTTTTATTAACAATGTGTAACAACAAAGTTTACCCTGCACTTTATTTCACCAAAGGAATGGGAAGTCTGAATGTTCCTGAAACAAATCCCAGCACTGATCTCTGTTTCTATGTTCTCTACCTCATTCATGCAGCAGATGGCAAAACCTCATTTCTTACTCACTCACTAGCTGTAGAACCTGTGTACTAGAGAAAATGAGACCTGTATCTGTGATTTAAGAGCTTCTAGCAAAGTCCCCGTGACGTTAATGTGTGAACTTGGCAGCGACAACACACAATGCTTTCTACAGCTTTTAATGTCATCATGACAGCGATGTCAACTAGAGGGAAATACGACAGGATCACAGCGAATGATCTCCAGCTGCACCGAATATTCAACGTAAGCTAACAATTTATTGATTGATAGAAAATGCACACATTTCCTAAATTCACTAACATTCTGTGGAACGAATGTGGTCCTAAATATGTTTTCCGATAAATACAAGACTATGTGTCCTGGGAATTTCGAGATAAACAATGTTACAGTGCACCTGCAGACCCATCCAACAATCCATCTCACCTTCTCCCTCTCTGGCAGTTTGCCCTGTCCGACCTCATCTGACAACACCGTTCGGCAGCCCCCTCAGCCTCTTTAGATGTATTATTCATCAAGAAAAATAATGAATTCAGAATAGGCAAACAAACACATTAATTAGCCTATTCATACCCTCCACTGACACAGTGGCAGAGAGAGAGAGAGAGAGAGAGAGAGAGAGAGAGAGAGAGAGAGAGTGAGTGAGAGAGAGAGAGAGAGAGAGAGGCTCATGAGGACATAAAAATAAAATGGATGACAACTAGATGTGTTGACTTCTGTGTGATACAGAGAAGATAGATACCTTTAATAAACGCTCAAGCTCATCACTCACAGGTACCTACAAGAGGCAAGAGGCCTCTTCTGTGAGTTCATACGTCTAAGAATAAGTCAGAACACCTCACTGAATGTCAAGAGGAACCTGAATAAAGTCAACCATTAGCAGGGCGGCCAGCAGCCCACACACTGAATCCAAGAGAGGGCATTGACATACAGCACTGCTATTAGTCACTCTGTCAAAGGCTGAAGGTTTGTTAATATAAGAGACCAGTGGGGAGTGTGTATGCATGCGCACACGCTATATACTAGATATACTATATGCAGGCAATAAAGTTGAAAGATAAACATGAAAGTACAAATAATAATTAATAAATACTATAAGAAAATATGCACAAACAAACAAACACACACACAGAATCCTCAGTGACATACTGGCCCTTACCTTAATCTTACCCATCACACCTAAATGCCTAACCCCAACCTTTACCCTAAAACCTAAACTGAACCTAATTCTAACATAACCCTTAAAGCCAAGTCTTAACCTTCAAACCAGCCAAAATGCCCTCACTTTCCAAAAATGTCCTTACTCTGAAAGTCTCAAACTCAAATTTGTTCTCCCAAAGATGAGCTGTGTGAGTACACTCAGTCACTCTAACACATGCTTTAACAAACCCACCAACGACACAAGATGCAGCAGAACCCAGATACTGTTGAGGTACGCACGCTCACGACCACATACACACTGCTGAGACACTCTTACACAAACATTTGGGCGCTTACGCACATACTCAGACCCAAAAGCACATACTCATACACACATGCAAAGTCAATACCTGTCACACAAACACCCACACCCCTCTTCAGGCCCATCCACCTCCATTTGCCTCAGACACACCACAAGTAGGCCAATGACTGATAGAGAAGTGGGCTGAAAGAGCCAGTGGGCTTAAAAAGAAGTAGAGTGGGTAAAGAAAAAAAAGCAAAGAGATGCAGGAAGGACGCTTCGATTACAGCAGAATAAAGGAGAAACAAGAAAGAGAAGCAGTGCTTGGTGTTCCAGACCCGTGTGACTGGGCTTCTGCTCCTTGGAGAGCCCTTTTTTCCTGGAATACACCTACACTACTTTGTTAGTAAACAGAATGTGGCATCAAACTGCAGCGCGCTGACAAAGCTGCTCAAAAACCCTGAAATCAACTACTTGACGCAGAGTGCTGCCATGTGTCGGCCCACACAGTCCTCGTCTGTCAGTAGAAGCTGAGAGGCAGAAAGGTTTTAAAGGCAGAGAGGAAAAAAGTCCTTGAGTAAGTAATGATCATAACCATAATTTAATTTAACAGTTCATTATATAGTATTTGGGCTCCTACTGTTGCCTAACAAAGGAAATGTGTTTGAGTACAGGTAGATCAGCGCCTCCACAAGAACAGTTGACATTTAATAAATCATTTAGAGAACAACTCCATAGGACTGAACTACTAGAGCTGAAGGAAAGAGGAAACGGAAACAATAGTTCTATGTTTCTTTAACTAAAAAAAAAAAAGAAATGAAAAACCGTATATCCAAATATGTCAATATGTACTTTCTGGGAACAAACATATACACAGCTCGCACACCGCAGGGCTCCAGTGTCCACTGATTTATTGCACCAAGGTGACATTTCGAGCACAACTGCTCTTCATCAGACTCAGCTGTGTTCGAAACGTCTCCTTGGTGCAGTAAATAAGCGGACACTGGAGCCCTGCAGAGTGCCAGCTTTTTATTTGTTTACTTTGTGATGTGCTCACTTTCGGCTCAGCACCTGCCCTCTTTGGTTTGGATATGTATGTGTGTGTGTGTGTGTGTGTGTGTCCATTCATTGAGTTTGAAAACAAAATCATCCACAGTCAAGACCAATAACAACGGTGTGAAATTGAATTCATCGTTTATGCAATCACATGACGTGAGCCAAGGTGCGCCAGTAAACTCAAATAAACTGTTTTCAAGGTCATCATTTTTAGTGACACAGTTTCCACACACAAAGCGTACACAGTAAAATGCAGCATTCACATGACTGACATACATACATAAAAGTAAAACACTGACAGGGAGCATTTTTCTGCAGAATGAGTACTTCTACTATGATACTTTAAGGAGGACTTTTACTTGTAGTGGAGTATTTTGGCAATGTGGTAATTAGTACTTATGGGTACTAGGCTGCTGGCTTACCTCGTTGATGAGGAACTGCAGTTGAAGGACAGCTGCTCCGCTCTCATGCTGACAGTAGCAGTCTACCCCAGGTCGTCCCAGTCTGATGACATCACAAAGTCAAAGAAGTGTATGGACGTATACTATGGGTACATCAGCACAATGCAGGGAAAACCAGTATGTATGTATTTGATTGTGATGGAAAAGACAAGAAAGACAACATCCAGTCAACAGTTTGTACGTAGAACCAGAGAAAGAGGCAGAAAAGAGTTTGTTTTTCACCTACTGCAGCTCCTGTGTTTGGTCCTTTCTGTGTTTAACTTACCAAAATAAAGAAATAAATAAAAGATTTTAGATTGTTTTGCACCAACTGTAGCTGCACAGAAGCCGAAATACCACAAAACGCTACAAGCAACTTGTGCCACTGACCTGTTATAAGAAGGCAGGTGGTGCAATGTCAAATCCGGTTATAAAGGATGGCTGGATATGAAAAAAGAGTACTGTGATGCTTGGTGATTGCTGACACACCCCCTACTGTGCCTCTCCTCCCACCTCGGGGAAGTCAGGTTCAAAGCAAAACATCGGTGCAAGCACAGGTGAGGTGCTAAACCTGCGTGCGCCTGGCTTTGTACTTCTGTGCTTCACCAAAAAAGAGCCCAAAAATCTTCACTGTGTAATGCCAATCGTCAGAAATAGCTGTCTTTCAATTTTCCATTTTGTTCGCCTTATTTAGGACAGTGACTAAATATTACAAACACCTCCAAATGTAACAATACAAAACAAAAACAACACAAACTACAACCTCCAAAGTGATCATTATTTGAAGCAACACTTCTCTAAAACATGCGCAACAAAGACTGGACCTAAGTTAATCATGGATGTGTTATATTACTGCATTGATTTTAGCTATGTGTACCTAATAAACTGGCAGCTGAGTGCACAAACAAGCCAAATAATGCAGCCATGCAAATCATTGAGGTGACTGACAAGATACTCATCTAATATCAGGCCTAATCCTGTTTGTTACAAAAATAAATAAGCAAAAGCCAAAATTGATCAGATAGAATAAAATTACAACTGACTCATAAAAATCAGAGATACATTATTTTGTAATTAATCTGTAAATGCAAGTCACTGGTGACACCTGTTTACAACAGCGCAGAGGCTCCAATAGGTTTGCTAAAGGGCAAGTCAGAACTGTAAGTAAAACTCATTTGTATTACCTTTCCAGTGCAAGCAACATGAACTGCTTCACAAGCCAATAAAAAATGGAGCACAAGACAAACAAGTAATACACCAGTTCAATACACACAATACAACACGAGAGCAGACTGTCTGTCCATCCAGGACCCGTACCTCCAGCTTGGTTGTGCTTTCCAACGAAAGTGCCCACAGGCAGCTTTTTAAATATTTTAAAACCAGCCTGGAAGCCATCAAAAGCCATGTCAGTATGAACCAAAACACTGAATCGGCTATTTGTGATTGAGTGCTGGTTTGTCCGCTGTATGTACACATTATAAACTAACAATATAAATATTTATCATACTGCACACTCTCAAAAGCTGAGAAATGTGATTACATCATGCCCTGCAGTTGTTTTCTTGCAATTGTTCGAACTCCTTAGTACATAATTTCCTGATGTGGACTAAAAAACACATCCTAACATCATGCCCATGCACAGGAACACTGTACTGACTGAACATGTACAGAAATAGCCTTGTGATCAGGGAATAAATCTGCATGCAGTTTGGTTAGAAAGCGGCTATGGTTACCAGAGGAAGTAAAGTCCTCCGGCACATCCTTCAAAGCAGGTGGAAATCAGCAGGAGGGGGAAATGACACAACATGAAAACACAGCCAGTTGGATCTGGCACAGGAGCCGTTACTTAATCACTATAGTTCACTCTTCACAATGTCGCCAACATTGCTCGAACATCCTAAACCAGCTTATTTAGAAATTTCATAGGCAGTATGAACTAAAACCAATAGCAAAAATGTCATTTCATTGTAAAAAAAAAAAAAAAAAAGCTATTATTTGTTATTCAGGAATTCTAATATAACAGGAAAATTGTCTACAGTAATCAGGGGGGCAGATTTTATCAACTTCTACAACTTTTCCTTCAATTTCCTGTCATTTCGGTTTTTATGCTGCGTCTTATGAGATGCTGCAGTGTTCCAATACAAAACTTAGGATGCAGCTCCTCCTCCCTCCAGGGATTTCTGTCCACCTCACTAGGCATCAATGGCCTCCCACACCTTGCAAACAGCTCAGGGCAAGGTGACAGTGAGCCATGCTCAAATATTTGTTCAGCCGTCTGACAGCGCAGAAAAAGAGAATTTGTCAGAGGGAACAAAATTTGTGCTCGCTTTTAATGAAACACAATATGAGTAATCATGGAGAGGAGGAGGCTAAAGAAATATGGTTTAAGTGATGAGAGCAGAGTGATACATCAGGAGAGCTGCAATGCTATCCTGACACTTTGGCATAGAAAATAAGACAGCGATTTGCTTTAGATCTGATTATCATGTTGTATGTAAGTCAAATTTCTGCACTATTCGTTAATTAGAAAAGCTTAATTGCTGAATGATAAATGCATTTTCAAGCTCCACACAAACATCACTAGCTGTGTTCAGTAATGTGTTACATACAGCACACATGCTAGAGGACTCAATCAGAAACCCAACAGATTGACGCTATGCAGAGTGAGCACATCTCATTTCAGCTTCACAATGTACTCTGAAGCCAACAGGGCAGAAACATCCAGACAGTCTTGCTAGACTGACTTATCACATCTACAGCAGCAGCAGCCATAGAGTCTGATATGATGAATTGTTGAACCAGGCTGTAGATCTCAGGTGCACTGGGGAGGAAAGCCTCAGACAGTTCACGGCTCAAAATGCTGCTTATGACCCCAGGAAAAGTTCACTTGCAGTCTTGCTTCCAAAGTAATTCTTAACTTTTGTAAAAATTGAGGTCTAAATAAAAAATGCATCATCAATGGAGAAAGAGGCACTAGGAGACAGACATACAGTCACATACAGTCACACACATACACACATACACACATATACACACACACACACACACACACACACACACACACACACACTGACACACACTGAGACACACATATGTTCTGCAGATCTCTTTGTGTTCATATCATGTGTCATGAATGCATGAACACATTGTCTGGTCTGCCCACTGATATGGAGAAAAATAACTGAAATACTTTAAAGTGAGCCGCTCTCCATGCATCAGCTATGTTATTGTGATGCACTGACACAGTTTGCAGTCTATGAAAATGGTATTTTTTAAAATAGGTGAATGTGTCCGCATTATGTAGCCGGTTTGAATGTTTACCCGCAGATTCCACCTGGCACGGCTATGTTGCGCTTCTGTCCTCCACATGGCTTCACACCCCACTGGGAGTGTTTCAGAAGCGGAGCTTTATGCCTGATTGATTTCATTGACTTGTTCAGATTTTGCTTATTTGGCCATTTCCCCTTGATGTCTGTGCCTTTATCATGGCTAAGTAGGCTACATAGTTCAACGTGTTCATTTTTGGCTGTTCCAATTGTTTTTATCGTTGACATACAACTGGGAGTCTGCACAAGGTGTTGAAAATTGACTGGATTCTCTATGTCGTTCCTGGGTCTCACTTCCTGTCTGGCTCAAACTCCTCTGTGCAGCTTGAAGCAGCTTCCATCAAAAATAGACTAACTGCATATTCCCCACTTTTGGGACGCTTGTGGTGGAATCATACGCATTGTCTAGAGCGGCCACGATCAGCTCGGAGGCAGTGCAGCAGCCAGAACACGACGTAGCTGTGCCCAGTGGAATTTGTGGGTTACAGTATGCACCCAAAGATTCATGCCTGGAACACCACTGCTGCTGGAAAAGAAATTTTCCGATCAATTTCCACCCCGTTTCTCCGTCTGTCGACTCTTAGTCACTCACTCTCATCCACATCATCTGAACTAGATCAGCGAGGAACAAAAAGAAAAAGAAAAAAAAGAAAAAAGCCAAACACCCAATATTCAAGCTGACTTCTAGGATAGAGGCCTTTTGTGCTCATGCGCCCACGTTGAGCCACCAAACTGAAAGAAAAATCCATTTTTTGACCTGTGGCAATCCACTGAGCACAAGGAAGCGGCCTGTCTGCTTAGTCAAACAGTCTATATGTATTTCTCCTTTGAATACCCACACAGCGGGTGACTTCCAGTACAAAAGGCTTAAATAAAAACAAGTCAGAGGTGGCTGCTTGCAAGTGTGATAAAGTGTCAGTATTGACAACATGACTTCGGCTTGACGCAGTGGAGGCTATAACAGACGTTTTATGATGCACAGGCCTACAATGGTGTGATATTCTGCATAGACTGCACCAGTTTTCTGGGTCCTGCTTTTTATTATTCATCATATTTAAGGAGACATTAATCTTATTAAATTGTTATCATTTCAGTTTTTGCTCTTACAGAGTTTACTCTGCACTCAGACAGTTTTTTTTCATTCTATAGGATATGGAAATATTGCTGTATATTATTTTGTATCAAGCTTCTCAGTCTCACAGAAGTCGCAGCAGTTGCATTTTGTTGTATTGTTGGAGAACTTGCACCAGAATTTAAAGTTGTCTCTGTGAGACTAACGTGTATAAAGTAGACAGTACATTTTATCTCTGAAAATACAAACTCTGACATTCTGTATTGTCTTGCTCTGGTCTGAATCCTCGTTTTAGGGATGGAGAAACACTAATTGTCTGTGAAAGGCTAAGAGCGACAGATCAGCACCGTGGCCAGAGAACCTGGGGGGAATGAATTAAAATGCAATGGCCGTCTCCGAGTCAAGTCACTCAAGGAAGAGGAACTGATGAGTGAGTGTGATTCGGGGGTTGATTTGAAAGGGACTGGTTTGCGACAGACTTAAATCATCTCTCTGTCAGTCTGGATCCTTCTTTGTCTGACAGGTGAGTCTTTGTACACATCCTATTCAAATTCACATCACACTCGGGGCGGCATCACAACACATAAGACGCTGTCAAAACACAAAGCTGATGTGAAGGTGAAGTCGCCTACATCCATACAGGAGACAAACACTGTATTGCTGCCAGCTGACAGGAGAGAATGCCAATGGGAAATTGTTGGACCTGCCGGTTGAATTTGGAGATTTTTGCTGTGAAAACCAAAAAATGACAGACCATGAATGTTGTGAATTAAAATTAAAACACGTGTTGTTTGGCACACAGTTGATGCAGAACTCGGGCTTTATTTCTTCAGAACGTCTTAAAAGGAATATAGTTGTAATATCCATGAAGCTACTTAAGCTTTTCAAGGAAAGACAAGGTGGGAAAGCATTTACTGGCACCAGAAATGTTCAATAACTTAGTGATGTGAAGTGAGACCAGTCATGCTCAGTGTGAATCGACTGGATCAGCTTTCCTCATCTTTCTCCTCCTTGTATCTACGTCATAGCGGAGAATACACAGCGAGAATAATGACTTCTAAATCTGAGGTTATTTTCTGCTTCGTAGCTTGAGCAATGGGAAAATCAGTTACAGCACACATTAATATTTATCCAACGAACAGCGCTTGTGTTTTTGAGATCCTTGGCTGAAAGCTCTGGTTTATGTGCTGCAGGTTATAATCACATCATCTGTTTTTGGGTGCGTTTCATTTCTTACTGTTACAGTCGCAATGCTCAGCTCTAATGAAAGGAAAAAGCTGTGTGAAAGTGGGTTCAAGATGTATTTCTCCAAAATCATAGTCACATTTAGTGTAGCTTTGAAAAATGCTCACAAGTAAATCACCAAAGTTTTATCCATTCACACCGCACAGCACTTTATACCCGCAATAATCACCAAGGAAATAGGGCACACGCCTGCTTTATTCAGGTGTGATAAGGGCGAACGGGTCTTGTTTGCACTTGCTGCTTTAACGTAAGAACACCTGCGTCATTGCAGTGCTAAAACAGCTACAATTTTCGATAAATTAACACCAAATTACCCTGCTGTGGATAAACAAGCAAATTGACTTCAAACATGAATCTGGAGCTGCACACAATAGGCGCCAATCACGCGCAAGTATTTATCTCTGCAGGGAAGCTAACACATACAGTAAGTCCACTGCTACAAACTATGACAAATGTTTTTGTTTGCTTTACAATGGCAACAAGCAAAGACACCAGTGGAAGGGATGGGGGGGCATTTAACTGCATCGCTGTACGGTGGACTAAAATTTCCCATTCCTTAATTATTTATGTAAACATTTAAACCAACATTAAGCTGAATGAGAAAAGGCCAATCAGCTACTTTTAATGGTAAAACATTTGACGTTCTAATCTACATGATGTTTGATGAACAAACACATAGGAAGGCATGAGGAGCTCTGTACAGTCAGACTGGTGTACAGCTGGACACATATGAAGACAAAACAAGGGACAAATTTGAGTTACACTCTTTGTTTACCTGCGACCTTTTGTCGTTCTCACAATTCAACTTGTTTGACTGCAGCATCGTCCAATGCTCGTCTTTCCAGTCATGGATAACTGCTGGGTGTGAACACTTGCTCACATGTTGACAAAAAATTGCATCCATCACGTCCTTTTCCTACATTTCTGCTCCTGACAAACTTGTTTTCAGGTGTGAGCATGTTTCAGACTGTGGCGATGTCTAGAATCATTGCTTTGTTCACATATTGCCTGCTCTCTACATAACACACCCTCAGCAGTTATTAATGAGAAGTAAACTTTGTTTTGGACGCTTACCCATCATCTTTTTGCATCATCACTGACAGGTGTAGTCTTGCAAGTCTGTAATTTTCCTTTCTATCAAATGACACATTGCATGGTGGGATTGTTCCACGAACACTACTTTTGTTTTGCAATTGTGGGAGTTTTTGAGGGTTCAGCGTGCAGCAGTGTAGAATTCAAACACAAATAAAATGTCTGACAAAGAGTGCACTTGCTATCTATTTGCTCTCCAACTATTGTGAGGCACCACAAACCTCACAAAGAGGACTGAAACAAGAAAGTTGACTCACAAAACACAAATAAGATTGAGGACGTTCACTCCAGTCATCAGCTGCAAATGTTGCCACAGAGACCATACAGGGACAATATGATGTCTTGTGTCCAGGAACAATAAAATAGTGCGCTAGTGAGTAAAAAGGCCTCTCAGCGTTTAGGCCAATGTCAGCAGCTCTGGTCTGCTCTATTGGAGTTGGGGAATTTGGGGATTTTACACTTCAGCAAACCCAGCCAAAAATGAGAAACTTTCACATATGCCAAGCACACTGGTTAGTCCTCACCCTAAAAATCTTTACTCTTGTAACATTGAAGTGAAAAATACTGTCTGAAATTATGAGCATTAAACCAGAAATCTATACTTTGTCTTGTCCATCCAAGTATGTAAGCTAAGCAGCCGAAGAGGCTTATGTTTAGAATAAAATGAGGCCTTATCGTGCTCGAAATACTAGGACTCATTTTCCAAAAAATGGACAATTGAGAGCCTATACTACTACATTATATTTTAAGAGAGAATTTAGGAGTTTTTGTATTGATTTCAAAATTCAATGGGGTTTTCATGTAGCCGGTATATACAGTTGCAGTAGTGGAATTGCAGTTTAATTTAGCCTAATCGTGTTGTATTCAACTGAAAGCACCATTCATTTCCAGCTGAATCTCTTCCCTTGTTATATAATTTACTCATTAAGTTCACAAGCTTAACGACACAAAACTGAAAACAGCCCACAAGCTCGACTCAAGTCCCTGTCAAGCATGTAAAAGCTAAAAACATGTGATGTGGCTGATAATGATGACTAAGTGAATAAATAAACAACCCTTCAACACCTCTTTTATGTAATATTTAATTACTGTCATGGCATTAACTGAATGAGTCAACAGCATGATGATGACATCGGACATGTTGAAGGTAGTTGGAAAGAAACGTTAAGTAGAGACAGATGTTAATTCAGCATTAATCTTGAATCCATAAATCCAGACTAACAAACATCTTCTTAAAGACCAAAATAGCTCTGTCTATGTGGCTGAATCATGTAGCCAGTCAGGTGTAGTCTGCCATCTCTGGTTTCTCCTCAGTCCCTGACAGCTGAATCTGACTGTGACAGACCTCTCTGCAGTCACCGGGTATTTTCATCCTCCTCTGTCAGCTCTACACCACTTAAATGTCTGGTTTTAAAAACAAAGCGGATGGCGGATTTGACAGAGGAAGGACACTAGAATGATTTACAGTTTCCTTAACAGTGTGGATACTTGATGGTAGAAATCTTGTGATATCACAGCTAAAATTAGCTCTGTCCATGTGTTCCTACCAGACGATGCAGATGTATGGAAGCGAGGAATAAAGCTGGGCATATACTGCAAATACATATCAATGTCAAAACACCTTATGGATACATATGTGGTGTGATAATGCTGGCTAGTAAAGTGTTTTCAGCCTCACTTAACACCTTGATTAGTGTGATAACACACGGAGCACATGAAGAACATCTCCGTGTTTATTAATGTGTGTCTACTTTAAACAGTAAACCTCCTGCAGTGATGTTTTCTCCCTCCAACAAGTTTATGAGTAACCAAAAAGCAGGTCCCACAGTCACCAGATATCAACTTTGCCATTACAGAAGACAAATACAATCTTCTCAATTAAACTCAAACGACGGCAGTATAAAAGGGGTGAGATATGTTTTTGTGGTGGTTCAGAACAGCGGCTACAATGACTGAGTAATGGAGTGATTGTGATCGTAAAAGCCAACTTCAATCATTTTGTTAGGCTGTGATTGCTGCACTTTCTTCCTTGTAATTTTTCTCAAAGAAAGGCTGACGCACCTGCAAAAAATAATCAAGTACAAGCCAGCGTTGCCCCACTGTCTGCATGTATATTGTTCATTTTGGTGGGTTTGGTAGAGGTTTGCACAGAGGGAATCACAATAATGCTTGAGATAACCGCACAAATTATGTTTGTCACTATGGCAGAGACATTGTTAATAACACAGGTCTCCAAGTTGGAGTTGACTCCCTATATGGGATTCGTCTTAACTGTTGTGTTGTGTAAATCCCTTAAAGCATTGTATATCATCAACACGAGCCTGCAGTCATTGTTAAACTGGATTAACACTAGATTTACCTTTCTGATATTCGCTTGTATTAATTTCAGCCACAGTTGTGGCTGATCTGACTGCTGTCTAATCTCTGTCTGTTTCTGAGCATCTACTGACACCAGCATGTCACAATGTACTGTTGTCATAAGAGGAATCAGATCATTGGGGTCAACGAGTGAGTGTGAGTGTTGAGGAGTGCTGTGCTAAGAAATACTCCATGTTCACGTTTGTTTTGGCTTTGTAGAATCAGTGTGATTTGTGACATTAAAACTCAGGTACTGTGGTGTCTGAGTTCACTCTGAACCTTATCAACAAATATCATTTGCATCCATTTAGCATTTACTAGGTACCATCACAGCTGAGCAGTGAAGTCAAAGTTGGCAGTGTTTTAAGCTGCAGTGCTTCAAACATCTTTTCAGATGTATCTTTGTGGCAGCTTGAGAATTGTTATTTCATTAAGGATGCACTTTTGCAAGCCTTAAAGAGAACTATGTTTTGGCTTGTGCTTGCTTTGTCAGGCATCTCAGCCTATCAGCATTGCCATGGTTGCCACTTGCTTGGCACCCCTCTACTTGGATGCCAAAATATGGATTTTCTGGCTACATGATGGAAGCCTGCTGTTAACCCAAATCCAGGTTTCAAAATGCTTCTGACCCCCCTGGAAGACACTGAAGATGCTACGACCATGTTTTTCTATAAGCAGTGGGTTTAATAGGCCGGGCTGGGTTGTCCTTCAAAGTGCCATGAAATTCCTACAAATGACACCACAGTGGTTTCTCTTGAATTATCCCAGTGTGAGATCCAGTTTCTCAATCTAATTGACCTGCTATCCACTCATCCACACTCACAATCTATCCTTCATCCCGTATGAATTACTCTCATCCTGCTTCCATTACTGTTTCTTTTTTCCTCTTCCTCTCTTTTTGCGTGTGTGTATGTGTGTTAAGGGGGTGTATAATAACTGTTTTGTGTGTGTTTAATAATGCTGGTGGAGCAGTGGGGACACAGCTGGGCAATTTAGATTTGAGTACAAACATCTCACAGAAGAGAGGATACAGAAAAAGGTGTGTGTGCGCACAGTGTGTGTGTCTGAGTTGGTGCCTCTGTGTGTATTTGTGTGGGTGGCTCGCTGGTTGTTTGGGTTGGTACATACTGTAGACAGCTCTGTACATTTGCACTCTATGTTTTCTTACTAACAGAGTTGGCTGACAGATCCACTGCAGCCTCATAAAACTTGAAATGGCTTTGATCTCTTACACACAGGCGATGCTGGTGTGACTTATCAGCCTGCATAGATGAAACAAAATACAAAGATAGTCTCGGTTTCACTCCAGTTACCTGCCTGTACTGTATGTTGACATATGTATATGTCATGTACGCTCATATTTGCAATGTATTTGGTGTTTTTGTTCTATGTTTCCCCACAGATTCGGCTGTCCAAATATATATTTTCCAGCTGTTCAAACTAAGAACCATGTAAAAGGATGCTTGCTGGCCACATAGAGTACATAATATAAAAAACAAACAGCTTACAGACCCAAGGCATGGGAATAAAGCTGTGTGTTTTTGTATTGCAGGATGGGGAAAATTAGCTAAAAGACCTGCAAACATAACCATAAACTCATACGTCAAACATACGGTTACTAAAATGTGAACTCTATGTTCTGGGTCATGTGAGGAGGTGGACGTGTCAGGCTACGACTGACTGTGAGAAACTGTAGCTTCTCCAAAGATAACACAACATGTCAAACAAATGTTAGCCACTGTCAGTCAGCTAACATTTGACTTACACTTACAGTCTATAGTCCGTATATGACCCACAGGGGAGTGTTTACTGTGGCACGGACGGATCTTTTACCTTTGTTTTGACTGCTACAGTGTCAAGCAGCTGAGAAAAGCTTTTCCCCCACATGTAAGTTACAGTTCGGTCAAACAGGGAGAGGACAGCTGACAAACTTCTGTTTGTTTTTGATCATTTACACTGTCACTGCGTGAATGTCTGCACAATCCAGACTACTCATATAATCAGTTCACATATAATCTGTTGGGAAAAAATAGATCTATTACATCAAAAAAGCCATTGATCAGGATAAAGATTAGGCTGTGATTACATCTCATCACACACACAGATTTTCCCTGTTCTCCTCAGATCTGATAAGAGCATAGACATCAGACATCTGTCTTGCTCCAGCTCTCATGATTTAAAGATCTGTGCATGTAATTGGCTGTTTGACTATCTCACATCATTGTGATTAAAATGCCAAAGCATCATCTGTTCATCATCGTACAGCCTCTTCCATTCCAAGGACACTCTGAAGCTGATTTTCATTGGTTTATTTTCGTTGGTGTTTGGTGTTAATACAGAATAACTACAGACAACAATGTATAATTAAATCTTACTATTTAAAAACTCTTGTTTTCCTGTGCCTTCGCCTTTTAATAATTTAATGGTTAAGTATTTTTACTACATTTATTGCCCTTTTCATTATCTCTGAACTGTGGTTTTAAGGCCTTTTCTGCCTTATGTGAAACCACTCAAGTTTCTGTGACTTCCCTTAAAATTTTAATGGCAAAAATCATTAAATTTGAATAGTTTCCCACAAATTTCACTCTTGGTGAACAACATCACAAAGCCAATTAACAATTGTGTGCAAATGACACGAGGCTGCTGCAAAGTAGCTTTACAAATGTACAAAATGCTATTAAAACTTCAATCTTCTCGTTCCTACCAATTCTCTCTTTCATCTTAAAACAATAATCCTGTTATGACCTCCTTTTCAACTTGTCAAAATGGTGTTATATTTTAAATTCTCATAATGCATTTTTAATTGCAACATGATGTGATGAAGCACAGTTATTACTCTAATAGTGCTGATTTACCACTCAAACATTTTATACAAACTGTTATTGCTGATGTTATTTTGAGAGTCTGGCAACATTATACTCAGACTACATGACATGACAGGACACCATGCACAATGTAAAAATGATTTTTCCTTCTTGGAAAAGCTCTCTGCTCTCCATTTTCACATCCATTTTCTTCATATGTGACAATGATTGACAGAGATGTTTATTAGGTATGGGGCAAGAGCTGATTAATAGTCCATTTCGCCCAATAGGTTTCATTTAGCCCTGCTGCACCTATATGAGCAGAAATAGCAGGTGTTCTCACACTCGCTTCTTGAAGTTATTGTTCTTACTCTAAATTGGGGGGGTTGCAGTGGGATTGACTGGGCCATTTTCTAGTTATTTTGCTGGCATAGACCCACTAGTTGTCCTTTACTTAAAAAGACAAATATACAGCTTGAAATTGAAGGAGTACATTGATTGTAAGGAACACCACACAGAGGCCTCCAATTACTTTAGATGATAATTATTACCTCCAATCACATAAGACTGGTTGTGTTCTGTGCCCACCCCCCAGCCACCTCTTGGCAGCACCATTACTTAGGCCAGACATCCACTGATGTCAGAATCTTCAGATCATTGACTTTAGTATGCACTTATTACTAAAAAAAACTAACCATTGTAAATAATATCCCTATTGTGATGTCATAATGGGGTGATGTATTAATCATCACAATGATTAGCTAACCTTTAATTAATGATGGAGTAATATTTGCTGCCTATATAATGCACATAACATCTATATTTCATATTCATATTTCATATTTTACAAGCTTTAGGGCTTTGATCTTTTCTCAAAATCACTTTGAGTTTCGTTCATCTGAGAATAAAAACATTCTTAGCATAGCCTGAATGCCTGACATTTTTCTATGTATTAAGCATTAAAATGGTGAAATGAAAAAAGAAATAATATCCATCAGATGCAGTGGTGTGGTACTGCATGTGCCACTGCTTTAAAACACGCCAACACACGCCCAGGCTGCACACCATTTGTCCACGCTTTGCCGCATCTTAACGAGCAGCTCAGTGAGTAATTAACCTGCAGATAACCTGCTTTGACGCAATGCAATTGGTCCTCCAGAAGCTGGAAACATGTCTGCTGCAGAGAGATTCTTACAGGTCAAAGAAAATGACTGCAAATGCAGCAGACTGAGGTTTCTCTCAAGCCAGTGAGAGAGAGAATCGGGATAAGCCTGGAGCAATTCTGTCCACTTCTTGAACTAATAGTGATTCAAGCTCCTATTTGTGGAAACACAGCAGCAGACAGCAAATTCTCTTTTTTTTAAGTCAGTACACATTTAGATATTCTGATTACATTAAGCTCTTGCCATCTGTGCAAGCACGTCTTAGAATTTTCTGGACTGGAACTGCAAGGAATCTACAGGGTAATTTTCTTATACTGAGGCACATTCACACTTGATAAGGCAAGTAACGTTTTACGCTGCAGATACCCTATTTTTCATTCATCCATGCATCCAGTGCTGTCAAAAACAGTGATGTGATGCACTCATTCCTAGGCATGGATCATGAAATACATCCCTGTTATTGTGTGTCACACTTTTGTTTATCTGATCTGGCATGAGCAATGTTTATTCTGTCAGAGCACATCAATAACGTGTATTCGAGAGTAAACAAGACTAACAGCTCCATGACTTTTTAAAGGCATAAATCAATTGATATCTCAGTGAAAGTTTAAAAGCTTTCAAGGCTTCAAAAAAGCTGAATATTTGCACAACTGTGAAGATGCCCAGTAAGGGACAGAACGGTCAATGAAGATTCAATGTAATATTAAAGATCCACACCTGTCTGAGCAACACAAACACGACAGGTGATGAAATGGAAAGCCTTCCAACAAATACAGTGTCAGTGCAGTATGACTCCGGATACACATCAGTACAGATCAATCACTGAAATAGCAAGTGAGCTAACAGAACTGCTGCATAGATTTAGAACGTATCTGCACGCGCACACGCACACGCACACGCACACACACACACACACACACACACACACACACACACACACACACACACACACCTTGGTCCCAGTACTTAACCAAAACTAACCTTCGTCCTTTTTTTTAATCCTATACTGAAACCCAAATTTTACTCAATCCCTGATAACAATCTTGATCCTAAACAAATCCAACCAAACTAGGCACAATCAGATATGATGACCGGCAAACTAAAGACCTTCCTGGTACTTCCTGTACTGTATTTCTGATCTCAGACACATACAAGCTCATTCTTAGCAGAATGCAGTTAACATCATGCCAACAAGAATCTATGAGATTATGTGTTAAGAAGAAAAAAATAATTTAGCATGGAGTTCCTCGTAAGGACTTCAGCAGTGGCGGTTTGACAAATAAATTGAGATAAAGGTGATCGCCTTTCCTTTATGCACACTAGTGATTAAATAGATAAATGCCACAGACTCAGCAGACCACCTCCTCTGTCAGGCACAGATGGTCAGACACGGCTTGCTGCCCTCGATGTGAACCCTCGATAAACGAAGATGGTTGACAAATCTAACCCTGGGGAAAAACTCTTTTACCTTTCATAACGCTATTAGCACCACAGTCACAATAAGAGATCATATAGTACCCTGCCAACACAAGCTCAGCTAAACATATACATGTACTGTACATACTACCTATTTTAATGTTAAATATTATGTAAAAGGTGCAAAGAGGACAAGGGAAAATGTATGTTCTTTTATGTTCCTCTATGACCCTAACATAACCCCAGATGTGTGTAGCAGGGTGGAAAACTTCTATTCAGTATTGCTGCACTCCATATCTGGTCTTGTTGACCAGACTGGTTTCATGACCTTCAAAATGATTATAAAGACACTGTTGTGCTCTATATTCTTCTTTCACCAAGACTCTCATCTATGTGTCTGAACTGCTTGCAAGGCCATAATAAAACCGTCATGAGCAAGCTTGATTCTTAATTCTTATTATATGCCACATAGGTGTCCTGGTTCCAGGTCTGTAAAAAGCAGTGCTGAGCTGTTCGCCAAGTAAAACACTGACAAGCCCAGAACGATTTTCTGCTCCAAAGAATTAAGTGCGGTTGTTACATGGCCCCATGGGCGACGGTGTAGCTTCTAAAATGTGTTAATATGAGCTGTGTTGCTCCTTAGGCTTGTGAATCTGGGGACCTGCAGCCAATCGCAGCCCATCTGTGGGCATATTGTGTAAAGGCTGAGGAGCTGCACCTCTGGGCCTCCTGGTCACTTTTGCAGCCTGGTTACATCCAGAATGTTTGTGTATTGTGATTTTATTTCTCAGGATTTAGTCAATAGCTCTTTTGAATGTTACTGTCAGGTTAATGTCAGAGAGGGGGTGATTTTGCTGTGATATTCCAGTTGATCAATTAATAGCCTCGTAGGGGGAGAACTGCCATTTTTGTTACATTCATTTCTCTCCTGTTTTCTTGTGTTGACAAGCGAGTTGGTTTGGGATTGCTTATTGCAATTTTATCTACTCAGTGAGGATTGGTTTGAATTTTGGCAAGGGCTCCCCCTGAAGTTTTAAGCTTCTATATCCAGCGAAATAAAATTGAAATTCTGAACAAATTGACTCCTCATGTTCTCAATCAATTCTTATTCCCCTCTCCCTGAAACCAACTTGGGGTTGTAACAGCAGCTAATACAAGGTTCGTGCACTCCCAATCGAGAATCACACACAACCAGCCAGATTCAAGAAACACACACATGCAGAGCTCAGACACAGCAGCCAGTAGACACTCAAGCTCCCCTGTCACTCTCTCTGGGTAAGGTGCAATTTGACAACAGGAGATAGCGATTCAGCTGCCTGCAGGCTTTTTATAGAACCCAGTACCATCATTATGAATCGTAACCCAGCCAATCCAGCCTCTTTGCCTGCCCTAATGCCTACCCATCTAGCCAGAGACATTGTGTGGAGAAAGAGAAATGAGGCTGACAAAAGGGGTAAGAGAGGTGAAGATAGTGATGGCTATTGTGAAGCTAGTTAAATGCAGGGGAATGGCAAGAAAGAGAGAAAGGGACGGAGGAGAACGGGAGAGAAACAGTACAGGTTGTGGCAAACAAAATGGAGGGTGACAAAAGGTTGATGAAAAAATACAGATGAGGGAGATATACTGGAAGATCACAAGAGGGGTGTAGAGTTAAAGAAAGCGGAAAGGTGCAAACATGACCCACAGTCTGCACAGATAATGAAAAGGTGAAGGAAAGAGAGAATAGGGGGCTGTTAAGTGGAGCAAAAACAATAAACAACACAAAATGTGTTGCTTAGTACTGCTTGTATATACACAAGCTGGTGTAAATGTCACGCAGAAACTCTTGTGATGTGCTGAGGTATTATAAGCTTAAGCAAGGTTTTATAGCCTAATGTTAGGTAATATAATCACCATCACTTTTCTGCCTCAGTGTTGGAAAGAACAGAAAATTAATACGTCTTTAATACCTTTCAAAACACAGCTTAGGGGCCTCTTTCTGCCACTTAAATATACAAATTAAATCCTAAATGCAGGGGACTAAGCTTAGTTGATATGAGCATGCAAACACGCGTGGGAGTGACACGTATCCATACAATGCCAGGAGCCATGCTGCCATGCACTGTGTTTCATATGTAGTCTGTTCATGGTTACATGCATTCATTTATTTGTTTTACTGCATGAGTCTGAATGTGTTCTCATAAACTGCTATTTAATAGGAACCTTTGAGGTTGGGAATGAATATGGTGACGTTATCAAGCCATGCCAGTAACACAAATTGGGATCTTAAATATAGAATTCGTTATGTTCAACTGTTTAATCATTGCTCTAAATCCCTGTTCATAAAAGATCAGCTGAACAGCATATGACTACAGAAATAATACAAATACATCTATATATACAGTATATATAGAGTGTATGTATATATATATATATATATATATATATATAGAGAGAGAGAGAGAGAGAGAGAGAGAGAGAGAGAGAGATTTACTGTATATACTGATAATGACTTCAGGTGTCAAAACCCCTGTCTTGCTCCAGAATCTGCACTGTCTTTGCACTTGTCAGGGCTGCTATCTGTGGAGAAAGCTGTCTGTGGCACTCACTGTAGCTCATGCTGTTAGTAATGCTTGTCGTCTGATGGAAGAGCTCAGCCAGTGGCTGAGCTCGGCTAATCACATGTGGTTTTCATCTGTGTGATTATGTGTATAAACTGCCTTTGTTCCCCTGAACTGTGTGCACACCTGTCTAGTGTTGTTTGTGCACAGTTTAGTCATACCATGAGCAATGACTATGAGCATAACAGCAGTATTAATTTGGTTTCTTCATTGTGGAATTCATTTCTTCACTTCCTATGCTGGAAATCCAGTACACAGTCACATTTGGTTAGGTTTAACTGATTAGTTATTGTTGTCTTGTGTACCCCGAAAAGGCTTATTAATAAACCTCTGAGTCATCATCAAATCTGTACCTGGGTGTGCATCAGAACACCTGCCCTCACTTTTCAGATTGGAAGACAAACTGTTCTCAGTTTTATCATAGCAGAAGAATGAATCACGTTGCACATGTAAATAAGCTCAACAACCCTGCAGAAGCGATCTTGTAGCTATGTAGTCACGCTCTTCTGTTCGGTGACACTGAGCGTTCTGTGGTGCTCATCAAGTGCTTTTAAGAGTCAGACACAAGACACTGAGTGGAGGGAAATGGAGAAGTAATCATGCACATGTGAAGACAAACTGTGTTCATGCATACACTGCAGCTACTCATGGAGAAACATGAGGCTACTATTCAAAATCGTGACCATGAACAATCCATGACTGCTCACATACAAACACACTGATACACAGCAATCATCTAGAAGCCTGCATGTTTCCAGTGTGCATTAATCATCCACAGCAACATAAACTACTGACATCCCTGTCAGGCTTACATGCACAGAAGTTTACAAACCACACCACAACAGTAGTGTAACCTTTGCCAGGTATTTACGGTACAGATTTCCAATCGTGACACATTATTGCTTGGCTCACATGATAGTGATTGCTTGAGGCAGTCTTCCAAACACTGCAGTCCTCCCACACACACACACACACACACACACACACACACACACACACACACACACACACACACACACACACACACACACACACACACACACACACCATCAAACAGCCATGTGTAACAAGGTTAAATTATGCTATCTGTAGAGTCCTTGCACTCCGCTCTTGGCTCTATGAAATCCATTTTAATTTTTCTTCCAGATTCCATCTAATTTTTTGCCAAATTCCATGTTTTCCACATCTAATCATGTGGTGGTTGAATAAAATTTCAACATTTCCATAAGAAAATATTCAAAACGTAATGGATATCAGGGAATTTGATGTAGCATAACATTATTTTTTATCAAACAGATCTTGTGACGGAGGCTACTCTGACATTCAGGCCACACTCTTCCTTGTTTACAATGCTTGCCCAGAAAGGGATATAGCTTTTTCGATTCATTTCAGTAGAATATCTGACTCACGCATACAGCTGCAAAGTCTTCAGCGAACTTGTGTCATGCATCTGCTGATGTGGTAGCACTTCTGAGCATGTGTTGAGGTGATGAGCTCTTGCTAGCACACTGCCTCTCTCTCTCTCTCTCTCTCTCTCTCTCTCTCAGTGGGTGACTTCAACATGACTCTGAGTGTTTGTGTGACAAAACATAGCAGCATAGTTTATTCTGTTCACTCAGCACTGAGAAAAAAAAAGCTTACAAAGGAAGGGAAAACCCTGACTTTTAGAAGTTGCATCCACATGTTGGCAATTTCCACGATGTTCTGCATTTTACAGTTGATTCAGTTTTTATTATCAAATTCCGCAATTTTGTTCGTGCGAAAACTGAAAAGAGTGCCATGTGATACTGACGGCCGACCAGGGATTTGCACAAGCAACAAAACATAACCTTAATGGATTTCAAAGACCGAACACCTTCTGCATTAGAAACTCGCTACCGTATACAACTAAAAGCCCTGACTTATCATTTTTATTGAAATTATACAGTGCCGTTTTTGGCTTTGTTTTTTAGCAGGCTACAGCAAGACAGAAGTTGATGTCCTACTTTCTCTGTTCTCATCTGAAGTCATCTCTGCTTTTCTCTCGCTCGCTCTCTCTTCTCTTTCTCCTTTACTACTTGTTCTCCCCATTCTCTTTCTATCACTTTCTCTGTGTCTTTCAGTAGCTGCTTTGAAACCTAAACTGTATGGTTGACAAATGGTGAGTCACAATGTGGGAAGATAAATCAGCCCAACTCTGCAACACTGCCAAGAACCTATCTCTCTTTCCATCCACTTTCTCTCCTCCTCTCCTTGCAGGCGTCTTTGCGTTCACCCTTGTGTTCACACATGCACACCTACACCAATCGCCTGCTAGCAGTTGGAGGCGTGCATCCTTTTCAAAAGGAGCCTACAACACCCCTCTCTCGCTTTTTCTCTCACTCGCAGGCACGCTGAAGTGTACACACAATACATGTTTTGAATGTGTGCGTGGTGACACGTAAACACACAAATGCAACGCTGAGCTTGTTACATTGTTGGCATGTCAGTCTCTATAAAGCTGCAGGCAGTATTACAGAAGAGATTAGAGCTCTGCTATAATGAGGCATAACTCATTCATCCCAGAAACTACAAATGTTTAGAAAAACCTTACACCCAATATCCTGTTTAAATAGAGGGAAGCAAGAGTGAAGGAAGGAAGGAACATCGGAAGGAATAAAGAGAGAAGTGGAAGTGAGACAAAAGAATTCAACACAGACAAACAGCTACAAATAATATCACACTGATTAATGGGAAAAATTATCTAGAAATATGTGTATAAGGAGGGATAGAAAGAAAAGGGAGGAGGGACAATGCAATAAAAAAAAAAATCATGTAGGCTGTTCTCATTTTGCCATTAAAGCGGTCATATTTAGCATTCAAAAGAGAAGATGGAAGTCAACAATATGATGGTGATGATGGATGACAACATCTTACATGGTAATTGTGATGAATATCAGCAAAGATGATAATGACAGTGAGTCAAGTATCACTGATAGCTCATTATGGTCCAGATGACCTTGCTAACACAGCCAGAGAATTCCTGACATTGATCCTTATCCCTTACAAGTCACATACTACTTCGACCCTGGACCCAAAGTCAATCAGATCTGACCTTTAAAGCTGTTAAACCGCATGTAGAATACTGTTTTCATTAAAGGTCCACAAAACAAGAAATATAAAGTCACAAAGGCTGTTTTACAGTCAGAAAGTGTCAGATTACTGCCCTAATTAACAAACTGACACTTCATTCAGGAAACGGGAAGTTGATTGGCACAAGAAACAAGTGGATCAATATTTGCTCATGCGCATGTTTGTTGGGCTCCTGCGCTATGGGCACACACAATCATCACCTCCAATCTAATCAGTCAACAACACAGCAGCCCACAGAAATTTCCATTTAGAAGGAATTCGCTCTCACTCTGAACACAGTTCCCCTGCTCTTCAACGCATTCTGCCCACATCAACCACACCACAGTTTTGCTCTCTCTCACCCCTTTATATCCTCTTCTTTTATGTTTCTTTTCCACTTTCTCCTCTTTCACAGCCTGACCCTGTAGTATCCTCTTATCTGTCACTGGGAATTTGTTTCTCCCTGATCTTCCTATTTTATCGTTCCTCGTCATCATTCAGGGGCCAGAAGAGCAGATAAAATAGCCACCTATCAGTCCAAGCATGGGATAAGGGAGCCACGGGAAATAGCAGCAATTGCCATGTGTTCCTGCCTATCTACACTCTGCTCTCTGCTGCTGAGGTATGACCGGCATAAAAGATGGTGTGGTTTTAAGTCACCAAAATTCAAAAGGCTGTACCTACATACAAAACACAGGTGGTAAAATAGACCAGTACGGGGATTATGTACGGCTAATAGTGTGATTGTCTCTCATTCTTGACTAGCTCTGTTTTAGAGCACAGTCCCAAACATTTTTAAATGTTGGTTGGCTGGCAGACAGACAGCAGGGACCCATAAAGGAGCCAATCAGACAAAATCAAGCTTTACCTTCTGAGCTGATCGTCTTACAATTTGTCAGTATAAGCGTGTTTCACCATTACACTTTCCAAATCAAAACCTTAAAGGAGTCACAGAAAGGCAAATCCATATATTTGTCCAATCAAAGGTGATTTGAGGTGACTACCTAACCCTTCCATCATATGAAGCCACTTTGTTTGCTTGTGTCATCGTAGCTGGCAGAGCAACATCATGAGTTGTGGGTGTGTGTTTGGATGTCAGCTAGCAAAAACTTTGTTTACATTTCCAAAACAGCGTGGTCAATTTTATTCATTTCTCCCACATCCTCCACCTACTGATCTAACAACGCAGGTGGGGAGGTGTGGGTGAAGGCCAACAGTCCAGTACAACTGTATTGTGGGTGGTATCCAGTTACAAATCGCTATGGTTTTCCAGAGGCCCCATGCTCACTAAGGCACAGCCACTTTTGAGCGATCAAATCCCAGAGAAATTTGATGAAATCCCTCAAAATTACATTGATCCCAGCATAATCCCTTTCACTCTGAAAAGGTCACATTACAGAAGCTAAACATTCTCCAACTGCCATTTCACTGGGACTTTAGAACAATTTTAAATAAACTACCTACTGTAACTGAGTGCCAAGATCACGTCCTATTAAACAGATTGCACAGGTGGTTTCAGAGCATTTCAATCCTGTGGAACCTACAGAAAAACAATGTAATTTACTATCTGATTGAAAGTTATGATTTGAAGCTTTAAGAAATAATAAACCGTGTCAGTGACAGGCTCCATCTACTTTTCAAATGAATAAGTGTTGTTTTTCTCATATCACATGTTTTTCCTGCTTTAGCTTGCACTACCTCCTCCAACCTCCCTCATTCTCCTCACACTACTGCATCTCTATCGCATCTGTCCTCCCCTGACAAAGATGATCAGAAAACTGTGTCCATCTCCAGCACCTGCAGTCCATTTGGCCAAACAACCACAGACTTGTGACGGGGAAGGAAAACCAGAAAAACAACAACAAAAGTCCTTTTGTCTTCACAAGCAGATGTCTAGACAAAACGCCTGGACAGCTCAGTGGCTGACTGCTTCAGGCCCGAGCGCTGAGGTGAGGAATCAAATTAACAAGGGAGGCAGCTGGCATCGGTAAAGCCCTTTGGCTAGGGTCTGTTGTTTAGGTGATAGACAGGATGAATTAATGAGATATGATGTGCTACGCTGCACTGTCTCACCTTGTTACACTGTGATGACGGTCACAGCACCTTTTCAGTGCCCACCAAGGACACATCTCAGTATTCTCTTCATTAGAGCCATGACAAGCACCTGTATTATGTTTGGAATGCATGTCCTTGTAAAATAAACCAAAGGATCCTCTGCTGTTTTGGCCCACTGATCCATATCTATTCTTTTTTGTCTTCTTTGAGACTATTATCATAGGGATGACCTCTATCCTTTGGGATAGTATAGTTGAGCAGTATAGTGTCGTTGATATTATACAAATAACTTCTGCATATGATTTCCAGTGTCTCCTTTTATCTAATAAACGAATGGTCATGCTACATCTGGGCTGTCCACGGGAGACGTTTGTGTTAATGTGCCCATGGCAACATCACAGACTCAATTCTCTCTTTTTTATGCACCATCACAGTCTCTAGTTTTCTTGTGGAGGAGTGCATATTGGAAAATGGGAGAAGAACACAAGGTGGATATGCACTGACCAAACCTGTGGCCCTTTAGCGGTGAAGACACTTCTGCATTGAATTAGCTCATTTCTTCCCCCTGTGCTTGATGGGGTAAAAACAGTCACTTCAACTACAGTTAGCTTTGGTATTTGCTATGGGTGGGAAATTCATAATGTTGGCGTGATCCTCTTTCTTCTTCCACAACATATTGATTTTATATGACAATAACAATACATAATATAGTGTGATGTATTCAAATTTCTGAAAAAGCTTTCAAGAAAATAACCAGAGTATCCTGGTGAGGTTGCAGATTGTGACCAAATGAACACCGCCTGCCTCACCTCTCCCTTTCCCTTTCATTTTCCAAGCGTGTAAGAGAACCTATGGTGGCCACGAGACTGTGAAAGGCGCTCTCTAGAGGCAGTGTTTCAATTGTCTATTCAGGGCTACTATAGAAACATGGCAGTGTAGCAACGGACTCCGTTAAGGGGACATGCTCCATCTGTAGATATACAGAGCTCATTCTAAGCTAAGAAAAAGCACAACGATTCTTTTTACCAAGTGATCATAAACTAATGAAAACAGAAATATGAATATTACATTACATGTCAGTCATATTCTGCCAACAGATCCCCCTAAATATTACACACTGGTCCTTAATTGACAAGCATGACAATCTCCTAAAATTTGCTTAAAAGGGGGAGGAATTGTTCAAAAGCTATCCCTCAATATTGTTTCTATTTCCTCTTTTCAATTTCAATTTTTCAATTTGCAATGAAACACAGACATAGATCTCACAGTCCTATGCTCCATTGTGTTGCAATGCACAGTGTTCTCCATGTGACATCACTGGGCACTGAGATAAGAATGCAGAGTAGCTCTTTGTGTCTTATCTGTCACACAGCCTCCAAAACACCAACATCCTTCAATTTTTTCAGTCAGTGTCTCCGTATGCCTTCTCTGCTTCTGATGAAGTGAGCTAGGCATTACGTAATGTGTCTACACGTGGGGACACAGTGGTAAGACCAAGCTCAGTACGCATACATAAAAACACCTCCACACATCACGTGGAGTAAACATAAGTCCCAACATGCCAAATCATATAATTCAAAGGGACATGTAATCTGATCTAATTAAAGACTTAAAGATTACATGTACCATTGCATCGGCAGCACAGCTAATTGCATTTGCAGAATTTCTTTGCAGTTTGTGATAACGGCATGGCTGCCATCCAGTCAGACCCTGGCTTTATTTGCATACTTTCTACTAAAATATAAATGTGGAAAAATGCAATATTGTGAGAGAGTTGGGAAGAGAAATCAAACTGCATGAACATAAAACCATCCTAAAGATTAAAGGGCACTGAATACAGTACCTTGAAGATGGAATCAACTGTAATTAAAACTGAGGCAGCTTAAAAATGAGCGTACTTAGGGTTTACTGGGTGGGTGTAGTTCTAAATCGATTAAAAGAGCTTCATCAAACAGAAACTATACAAGGGAAAGTAGAGTAATCTGATAACTTGTTGTCAACCTCCAGTTTGGTAAATCCATCCATGGGACATTGTGCTGAGGTCACGCAGGTACACATCTGTACTTTTGTTGCCAGAGGCAAGTGGAGCATCAGTATACTTTAACAGACATTCTAGTCCACTGTGCTCTGTTATCCCCATATTTAACGAGTGATGATATGTTGGCCATTCAGAACAGCTATGAACACTGTTGCCCTCTGACATGGTCAGACAACACTAAATACAAACTATTTTCAATCATAACCAAGACTGCAATGCAGGGGCACTCAAAAGACACCATGAAGACAACTGATGGGAACAGACGGTTATAAGGGGGTTAGTGAAAATATAACATTACATGATCTTGCATTTTTTTTGGAAGTGTATAATTGTTTACAATGTGTCAGCCTCCAACATTTGTGTTGATTTACACTGCATACGAAACTGTGTAGAATAATATGGACAAGAGCACAGATGTATGTGTGGTTATTTTGCCACAGTCTGGTGCTGGTCGCACAAATTCAGCTGATGGATCTGCTGTGCATAATTGCAGCTTGACAATGTGCCTCACTGCAATTACAGACTGCAGATGGATCACAGACCTGCTGTTAATCAGCTGAAAAAGGAAATGCCTAATTGTGAAAATGCCATTTGTGCTGCACCTTGCACTGCGCTTTGCACTGCGTGCCTGCACAAAATTAGAGCTGCACAGAGCGCCTTTGACTTTCAGCTTCTGCCATACCTTCATTCCATTCTCTCTTTCTCTGTATCTTGTACTTTGTATCCACTCCGGCCACCTGTTAATGGCATGAAACACATAAATGCCTCTTTTTACATTTCCTTTCATTTCCATTTCAAGTTCCTCTCAGCTGGAGGGTACAGATTTCAGTCTATAGCATGTTACTGAATTCACAGTGGGACATTTCTCCCAAAAACAGTAGTAGACTTTCACTGCTTGTTTGTTTGTGTGTAGGCACTTGTGAGTGTGCACAGCATCATGTGCCAGAGGGCCGATGAGTAACACATCTCAGCAACACTGTTACTTTACTCAGAAACAGAATACTATTTTATTTACACAAGTTCTCATATCTAAATGTCAAAATTAGAAGTCACTGTCTTGCAAAATGACCCAAGTCATAAGAGCAGGCTACTGAACGTTGAGTTCGGTGGTTGTGGGACTTTATGTTTCAACTCTAAGATGAAATTAAATCAATCAATTACTTGTGTTTCTATCTGCCACTCTCATCCCTACTTCTCCTAAAATTTCTCTGTTGCTACAATAATCACAGAAGCTGTCAGTGACCTTTGTGTGGTAAAGGTTAGCAAGCAGTCTTTACACATCAGATAAATGCAAAGGTCAGCCTGGCTGCTCTACCCCAGGTGACGCCCTTTTTCTTGGAAAACTACACATTTGTGTTGTTGGATAAAAAATCTCTTTGTGTTATCTCACCAGCATTGATATGGTATATATTCACACAAATCTGTACTAAAGTCCTACTCAAGACAGAGCAAACAAAACACAGTGCAAATGATTGTACTAACCTATTGAGCTACAAGCACTAGAACAGCTGGTTCTATAAACAGAATAGGGCTGCAACAAATGATTATTTTCATTATCAATTAATCTGCTGATTATTTTCACAATAAATAAACTAGTTTAGTATATACATTTTTTAAAAAATGGTGAAAAATGCTCATCAGAATTTCCCAGAGGTGAACTCTGACGACTTTAAATTTCTTCTTTTGTCCAACCAACAGTGCAAAACCTAAAAGTAACAAATCCTTAAATTTAAGAAGCAGGAACCAACAAACATTTGACATTTTTGGCTGAAAAATGACTTAACTTTTAATTGATTATCACAATATTTCACAATTAATTTTCTTTTGATGAGCGAATAGAGAATGATATTAGAAGTATCTCACTTGTTCTTGTTGTTTTCTTCATGTATGACTGGTAAGAGAGTGTACAAATGATCTAAAAAGCCCAATGATCTTTGATTTTAAGAGACAAGTAGAGAAACATGACTTTGATGCTGTACAGCCAGCTGATTTTCTGGTATAAAACTCTAGATGAATTGAAAATGTCTAAATTTTGCAATGTATCATTTAGCAGCACTGTGAATGTATACCAGTGGCATTTCCTAGAGTATTCTCAGTGCTGCTATGAATAGGCAGCTGACCTTTCATTCCTCGACTACCTCGTCATCCCTAGCTGATTGGATGAAGGACCAAAGAGCAAAGACTGGCAACCCCGGGGGGATAAGGAGGGTAGGGATGAAGAACATGATGAGGATAAGGATGAAGAAGATGAGGAGTATGCAAATAATTGTGGAATATTTTATTCTTAGCTTGACCAAAAGCAAAATCTAATATCAAATATAACTCCAATGAGTACAAATGCCATAGTGAACAACAACAAATTAGCAGTAGGCTGGGACATGACTTTAAATTTTAAATCTTTGCACTCCTCTATGTGTAAAGCTGTGGGCTTTATGGTTTCCTCTATATAATTGTTTTAAATTGCTTATATGAATTCTGCATCATACAGAACATTTATCCATTTAGCAGCTTTCTGCAAATTTCTCTACACAGAGTATTCTAATTTGCATCACGACAAAAGACAATGGGGCTTCACCTCCTCCAGCTGCTATTTAACACTTCAGTGGCTAAAGATGAAATGAATGCAATCAAGCTCTACTGAAACTATTTTCACACATAGAAAGACTAAGGATCCACTGTCCTCCCACGCCTCTACATAACTGTGTAAGAATTGTATGAAATTTTGACATCACTGCATCTTTACCATGTAATTGTGAAACTTTGGGATTCTACAAATGAATGACCATCATGGAGAGGATCTAAAAGCCACTAGTGTGCCACTAGGTCATATTTGTTAGAAGGTATGAGGCAAAAAAGTTACACGACAAAAAAGCAAATAACTGCCCCTGTTCAAGCACAAAGTGAACACTGTCTGAGTCCCATGTGACACTGGATGGTGGAGAAACTGAACAACAAAAAAAGCTTTTGGTAACTTGCCTGGTACGTGGCACAGGCACAAGAAGTATTGTGGACACACAGTCTAATAAAACCATGGTTTTACACCAGTTATAGCAAAACAATCACAAGTTGCAGCAATCGGTTATAATTATTTTGACAGTAACACGCTGTGAGTTGTATGATGTTACATGAAGCCATATCATTATGTGACTCAGAGCTCCAGCTGCAGTGATCGCACTGTCCACAGATTCCCTATGCAGTCTGGGCAGATTTTCATAAACAACATTTCATCAAGTCTCTCTCTAGCCCACACACACGCACACACGCACACACGCACGCACGCACGCACGCACGCACGCACGCACGCACGCATGCACGCACGCACGCACGCACGCACGCACATCTTTAGAACTTTAAGCGCAATAGAGTGAGACTACATGCACTTGCCACAGACTTCAGAGCAGATAGCTGTCTGAAAAATGAAAAAATGTGCGTATGTGTGTGCTTGTGTGAGCATGGGCACACAACATTGTGCATGAGATGAGCTGCAGTCCTCATAGCCAAGATAAGTGAACTGCATAAATCACATCAACATTCTTGCAAGACGGCCATCATTCTAAAAAGAGAGAAGTAAGGATGGCACGAAGAGAAGTGGAAGAGGGTTGGAGATTACAACAAGTAAGAGTAAAGGAGATGGGTATTTGCATCATGTTTGTAAAGTACTGTGCATACAATGCAAAATGGGAAGATCAAGGGGCCAAAATCAGACAGAAAGAGACAGACAGAACAAAGGCCTTAGGAGTGCTGGGTGTAGAGATGAAAAAGGCAGAAGAAAATAATGAATGAAGATTAACACAAATTAAAGAGAAATTAGAGAAACAGAGGTCATGACACATTGGAGGGGAAAGACATAGAGCGAGAACAGAGAGAAATCCTCCAAATACCTTCCCTCTCCACCTTTCTTCCTGTTTTTTTACAGCTAAAAATTTACAATCAATGGGACATAAAAAACCAACGCAGTTAAAGCTTGTCATCGTGAGAGAGAGAAATAAGAGTGGCTATTGGCTGCTTTTCCTTCCACCTCTGAACGGTACTGTAGATGGGATCATTACATAGCAGGAAGAGAATGAGCGGTCTTCCAAGCAAACCAGAAATATCAGAGTTAATGGAACCCCAAGGAAGAATGAGGACTAATGAAAAGAGGGAGGGACAAAGAAGAGAAAATGAGACCACTAAAACACTACAGTTGCAAGCTTGCGGATTCAGCCTATTTAGCAAATACATGTTAAGGTAACATGATACCGACACAACAGCAGTGACACTGCAGCATATTATGTAAAATAACAGACAACAAAGAGGTTTTAGCTCACTAGCTTGAACCTTAATATTTCTGTCTCATCCCTTTTCTGTCCTGCTACCTGAGCTGCACTTCTGCTTGTTTGCTCACCTTTGGTACCAGTAAAAACTGCCATAGCTCTAGTTTACAAATAGGGGGCTGCAAATCCTATTAGGTGAAATTCAATCAAGACCAAGTGAGTCACTAGGCACGACTGTGCCTGAATGTCTTGTGATTATGTGTGCATGTGCTCATATCCATGGCAACGGGCGTGTTGATAATGAGCTCAAGTTTGGAAACAGAGTTAGTGCTTAACAGTGGCGACAGAAATTATGCAAATAGAACATGGTGTGTGCAAATACACCCATATCTCTTGATCTGGATAGCACCTGATTATGGCACTGACCACCTTCTGTAATAGCTGAGCTACTGATGACAAAATAGTCATTTTTGCAGGCCCGCTCACACAGCCAGCAAAGCCAATGACACAGTGTGACAACGATGAATGCATAATGGATGACTGTCTGATGGTATTGTTTGTCTAACTAGCACCGCAAAGCTGTCCCGTCACACATGCTGTAAGACTGTGTGATTAATAATGGACTGTAACAGCAGCTGTGTGTTTACACAGAGTGACCTCCTCCCATTGTCCACTGAAGCTCCATTGGCCAAATTAGGTTTACTAATTGCTTGCTGCTGGTCATTGGATAAACATGTGTCTGCTGATGAGAGGATTCATCGCCAAAAGTAATGCTGTACTCTCCATCTTACCTAGCAACAAGCAGAGGACTGCTGTCGATGCTGGCTATCTTATCTCGATTACTCAGCAGTGTCAACAAATTTCCGGCAGTGCGATAGTCTTGCAATGCCATGAGTTGATAGAGGAGGACATGCAGTATCAGCTTAAGTCAGGTCTATTGATTAACTCAGTGTTGATATCACATCCAGAGACATTACGAATCAGGATCAAAGATATTTAACACAGCTTACAGTGTCATGTTTCAGCACTATTTACACTTAGCCAGTTTATTAGGTACACACGCACTACCTAAAGCTTATGCAGTCGGACACAATAGGCCTGCAATAAATCCTACTCTCATGAAGGCTCTATTGTTCCGTTTCTGTTGAAACTGTTTTAGAGAGGTGCTGATTCAACATTATGGTCATTTTAGCACTTTACCTTATAAACTCGCAACTGAGTGCATTTTGAGATGGGCACATTGGGTTGAGTGTGTCAAAACTCTTAAATCAAGATAAGTGCTCAGAAACATAAGCATTAACAGTCTGCCCACTTCTGGATGCGTGATTGTGCATGAAATGAACTGCAGTGTTTCCCACCAATTAAGGAGACTGTGGCGGCCCTCCACAGTCTCGTTTGGGCCCGCCACAGTCTCGTCCCCACCCCGCCCCCCCACCCCCCCGCTTTCCACCCTCCTCCCCACCTAAAAAATAATAATAATAACCAGATCCGTCAGTCAGCCGATTACACAGCTGTAGCCTACTCTACTCTATAGCCCGCGAGCGAGAGCGCGCGCGTGAACACACACGCACGCGCCAACAGGTCGCGTTCATAGACGGTCCTACTGTCTGCTGCATTTGGCGCGATCCGGCGACACCGCATCCATACAGTCGGTGATCCATACATGACAGCAGGCCGGGACGGCATTTCAAGATTGTGTGAGTGCTTGGTTTACGCTTCTGCGTCGCGGCGACGGCGTACCTACGGCGTACACCCTACGCCGTTACTGAGCATTCATAGTTCTGCGTCGAGGGAACGCGTTGCTCCGCAATTCACCTCCAAGCCGCTAGGGGGGTGTTGCTGTGTCTTTGTATGGTTTCGCGGGGCTCTTGCTGCCGCGAAGAGGAGTTGTAGAGGTGGTCGTATTTGCGTACCTCCTTGATAATTCTTTCTTCGGCTTGGTCCAGTTTTTCTTGTAGCTCTCACCACAGAAACTTTGAAAATGGCGGTGTTGTTGTGCTGCGACCATAGGGCTGCGACTGAACCGAAAATTACGTTCTGAACGGACCAATCACAGTCCTCGACGTTCACGTCAGGATTTTTTGGAGGTGCGCGTCAGGCTACGGCGTAGGGTCCGCGTCGACGGCGTAGGTACGGCGTTGACGCGACGCAGAAGCGTAAACTACTAATAATAAAAGTGGCAGGTATCAAGTTCGATAACGGAGCAGTGTCGGCCATGTTGCTGATCTCATTGCACCAGTCAACTTCTAAACAGAGTCTAACTTTCCGCTATCCCTGGTGCTGATTTCCCGGTAGCTAGCTACTTGTCCGCTATTTCTCCCTCTCCCGCTCCCGCTATTTCTTTCTCTCATCCCTCTGTCGTTTGTGCTCTCTCTCTACCCGTTTATAAAAATTAACATGAAATTAATTATTTAATATCTCTCGTCGGCGAGAAAGAAAAGAGGGATCCGACAGCACTGAGTCAGTGACTCTGCCACAGCCTTATCGGTGAAGAGGGGTGAGGTTATGGCTTAAAAGCTGTAGCGGAGCCGGCGGGGGGGCAGAGGGTGCGGCTGCCCCGGGCCCACGGTTATGAGGGGGCCCATCGCAAGGCTGATGCCGAAAAAACAAAAAGGCAAAGTCGGTCTCTTACTGCTGTATTTGTAAAGATAGAAGTGTAAAAAAAAAAAAAAAAAAAAAAACGGGGAGAAAACAGTCTGAATCAGAGCGTTTCTGAAGGTTAAGAGGACATGCCACCTCTCTTGCACTCTCTCTCTCTCTCTCTCTCTCTCATGTTCTTAAGGATGATACCAACCTGTTATGTTCATATACAGCAATTTATATTACATTCAGTGGTCTCAAAATGCCCTAAAGAGATACATCAGGCTTGAAAACGTACACACACACCCAACCCCGAGGGTCAGAGACCCTCCCACCACAGTCTCCTAAAATCCTGTGGGAAACACTGAACTGTGTTCTGCTATGACACCTGACATCAAACAGAACTCCTAATATGAGGGGAAAATAAATCCAAATAACTAATTATGGTTTCAATAAAGATTTGCTTGGAATCCCAACAAATGACAATAGAATATAGAACAGAAACATGTGATGATCCTATCAGCCAATCTGATTCTACTGAAAGTAATGTTTTAAAAAGAATCTGTCAATGATTAACAGTATTGCTGTTAAAATGATACATTGTTGCTGACAAACCAAATGTCTCCAGTCGAGGCGTACTCTTGCCCCTCAAAGGTTTTCTTTAGCCCTTTTTGCATTTTTACATATTGGCTGTCCAAGTAGTTTTCCTAGCCATTTGCAGGCTGCCTGCACAGGTATCTTGCTAACTAGCTGCCTGAAAGTGGGTGATTTGACAGTACGGAGAGGATTCATTTTTTCAACAACATGCAGTGCTATTAGTTTGTTCAGTTGTCCCTGGGTCACAGGAATCGGAGCCGAATGAATACAATCCAGCCTCGGTTGCTTTGGTGCCAGGTCTTCAAAGACTAGCTTTGTGCAGGCAGGTTGCTTGTCCAGGTGCTTCAAAAGGTTAGAATTCCTGTTTTTCACAGTCAAAAGAGACTTTGAGCAAGGGCACAATTTTACTCAAATATTCTTGACTTTCTGCTCCAAAAAAGAGAAATAGTAAGAATATCTTGACATGGAAAAATTGTCTGTCACCATCATGCATGTCCAAACATCCACGCATGAGATCACATTAAATTTTCAGCATAAGTAGGAAGTGTAGACAACATGTCTTTGCAGTTGGCAGAAATTAGTTTACTTGGCTATATAAAAAATAAGGAGGTAATGAGCCTTTAAGTAACTATATTCTAATAACTTAATTTAAAGAAAAAAAAACATTAGAGCACTTATTACTGCCAAAAGTAACAGAGTTACTGAAACGTCCCAACACGGTTATAAACAAGCTGTTGATATTCATATGAACCCTCTTTCTGTCATCCTCCTTCCTCCCACCAGTCATTTCCATTTCACTTTCCATCCTTCATTTCATTCCTGTTCTTGTCTCTGATCTGATTGACTGTTATGAGAAGTGACTGTCAGTCAGACTCTGGGCAATTCCATTACCTGAACCCTTTATTGAAACTACATCCACTTTCAGAACAGCAACACACAAACCAACACCAACAAACAGACAAACACGTGGGCACACACACACACACACACACACACACACACACACACACACACACACACACACACACACACACATTTACATTTGTGCAAAGACGCACACAATATTGACACAGGTAGACGGCACACATGGATGCATACTCAGCAAGCAAATACACAGGTTTAGAAATCCATGAACACACACACACACAAATACCCTTACACACTTGTCATGCTCTTTCTCTGTTCTATTCGCTCTCAATAAACTAAAATCTCAGCACATTTTGGTAACGTCGCCCCAAGTAGGAGGAGGAGTGTCCTGGGAGCCCACTGCAGAGAGCCTCATTGCCAACCCACTGCGCCAACCCTGATGACATCGTCACTATGCACCATTCACCAGAGCAGGACCTGTCCTACTGTGATTGCCTCAGCTGTTCATATTAAATATGTGACATTTAGACACAATGCAGGCATTAATAATACTGTTCGAAACAAATCACTATAAAAATCAATGTGCACAACAGTCAGTATGCTGATGTATCTGTCGTGCTTTTTGATCACTGTGGAGTTCCACCCATTGCAATATCATGATTGGACATGGGAGGCGTCATTCAGGAAATGCAAACAACATTGAATACTAATGTATTTAACTATGCAGGGTTACAGTATGTGGTTGCTTACCAATTTGTACCAGGAGAAAGTTTACAAGGACAACGTATTTCATTGGTGCAGTACAATCTCGCACAATCACACGATACACTATCCACTCGTAGTGACGACAGCATTAATTCAGCTTTTTCACTGACAGCACTTGGATAATGTTTAGGAAAGATCTGTTTTCATACAGGAAAATGCAGCAGCGGTCATGATTTTTGCCAAACTTAACCAAAGTGCATTTGTTTCATTCAAACAAACGTTGACTCTGCACATAATCGAGGTAGCAATTACATTTGTCAGCACAACATAATTATGAATGTAAATTAATTATACATATACATAATTTCTAGGAGACAGGGTTGAGTCAGAACACCAGATAATCTTGAGAGAGAATCTGCGGTTCCCACCTTGGTGACTTTGCTGCAAGAGTTATATCTTCAGATCTTAATTCTAAAATGAAACATGACTGTTTGAACCATCGATTACATTGTTATGTGCTGAATCCTAATGTGTTTTTTCAAGCAAAGAGGTCTGATGATCAAGGAGGCTCTCATGCACACCATATTCTCTCTCTTCTAGCCAACACTAAGCTGGGACTGTAGGTTATAGTGACGCACGTAAACAAAGATGTCATATGGTTTGTTGGGATCTTTTGGTGACCAGTTGCTATGTTCCTGGGAAACGGTGCCCAGAAGCATTATGTATTACGAACATCACGCAGATTTCTCAGATAAAATCTATCCTGAAGCTAAAATAACTGTAAGATATCAGTGAATATAGAAAATATACAAATGAGTTTATGAGTAATTCAGCACTGTGAAGCTCTTAATGTAAGTGTTAGAATTTTGTGGATTTGGGCTTGTGGGTGTGTAATTTTTAGTTTACATAATTTAAGGATGTTTTATTCATGTCTTTATTATACAGCAGAAGCTTTTCTGCCCACAGCAGTATCTTCAACCACTTTTTGCTGTCCTTTTATCACATCACCCTTTCTATTCTCAACAATATCATCCTTCTCAGTATTCTAATGATACCTTTATCTCTTTCTTTTTTCCTGTAACTCTATATTTCTCTACCTGCTTCCATCCCTCACTTCTTTTTCTACCCCTCAAACATCCATCAACAATGATTTTAGCAACTCCTCAATCTGCTGAATTCTCAACATGCTCTGCCCCAACTCCCCCAAACACACCTATTTATTTATTTGTTGATCTAATGTTTCCCTGATGGTTTACTTGCCAGAGTGCTGTTTGTGCAGCAGAGCATGCAGAAGCATTCAATGTCTTGAGGAGACACCAAACACAATAGTATGCTTGCAAAAATGTGGTAAAGTTATCAAGGTAAGGGGCTCAATGTTGTTTGGAATACCAATACTTATAAACATGCTGAAACATTTATTTTTCAGTTGCATAGTATCAATCATAAATCTAAGATGATATTATCAAAGGCATGGGCCTTTCTTAAACTTGATCATAATGATCTTAAGCCTTCTAATGACCTCTGAGTACTCAATCTTTCTTCAGACAAAACACCAAGCCTTGTTAACTACACACCCACCAGTGAAAGTAAATCTGGCTGGTTAATTCTACCATGAAACAAAGGCGAAAGGTAATACTCCTGCCTGGAAAGCATGTGAATACATGGCTCAGATAGGGCATACTTTATCTCAGAGTAGGTGCGTTTAGCTCACATCACTAGACAAATCACTGCAGTACCTCAACTGTAGCCAGTATCCAGGTTATTATGCATAAACTGCAAAAACACATCCATCAAAGAAAATGTACGTTACATTCAGTTACATACATGTGCAGAAGGGAACACAGCCACCAAACTCCATGGAAACTCAAATATATTATATGACTCTTCTGCTGCACACAAGCACGCATACCGTACATACATAAGGCACTCACAGAGACATGCATGCCAACACACCACACACTGAAACAGGCACCTCCCACAGAGATCCCACATAACTGCAATCTCACACAGTCAATCGATAGCGTCATTTGAATGTTTGACTTTGAGCCCCTGGAGATCAATACATATTTCTTAACAAACAAAATATATAAGTCTGTCAAATAATGATGGGTTGCTGCAGTAGAACGCAGCGACTACGTTATCAGGTCAGTCACAGCAGACAAACAGAAGAGAAAGAGACAGGGTGCTGCCTTAAATTGCTTGTTTTTACATGCTGCACCACCCTGGAGAGACTGGGTGAGAAAAATGAAAATCTGGTGAAATTGTCAAATATCCTTGGTTGGTTGTGTGTGCAGCACTTACATGGTGTCGATAAAGAACAAAAGCAAAAGACAGCACTTACTATTGTGCCACTTGTGAATAAGAAATGGAGCCTGAGAAATTCCTGCAATGGCTAGCACTGTATACAGTACCAATACAGCTACAAAGGGAGGAACGCAGAGAGGAGAAATGCATGAGAAAAGAAAACAAAGAGAGACCATGACAGAGGATGACAGGAGGACGTTCAAAGCCCTGGAAAGAAAAGAAGGAACATTCAGGCTGGCTGTGAAGGACAGAGGAAGGGTGAACTGAATAAATAAAAGCAGAAATAAGGGGGGAAAGGGTCCTCTAGACACAAGGCAATGAAGGGTGAGGCTGAATGAGAAACAGCAAAATAGAGAAGCCTATGTATCTGAGAGCATGCGATTGAAAGAGCGAGAGAAAGAGAGAGAGAGTCAGTGAAAGGCCACATGGGAGCAGAGGAAGGTGTGTGCAGCATGTCAATACAAATGCTAAGTCACTCAAGGGCTTCCATCCAGGTGAAATCTCAGCCTCACTTCACAGTCAGGCATTCTTTCGAGAGATGTAGAGAGAAGGGATGGATTAAGAGGGAGTGAGAAGTGAAGGATATCAAATATCTACATTTAGCTGAGCTTATCATGTAATCAAGTCACATTTTTGTCTCTATTCTTGAGCTTTCTCACAACATCACTGTGCGCCTTCACCCCTCTACTCAACATTCAGCCTCCTATTCTCCATCTCTTTCTCTCGCTTTCAAATATTCAAAAAATGCCACATCTCTCTCTGTCACTTTCTCCTTCTTTCTCTGTTTCTATCAGCAGAGAAATCGCTCTGGCTGTCTATCTATTACCCCAGAAGGACCAGCAGTGTGGCTGCTGCGGCATCAATAATTGTTTTGTGCCTCGGCCCCAGGTTCCCTAAAGGCAAACTGGGCCCCATGGGTATTTATGAAGGTGTAATCTCCTACCTGTGTTGCACTGACATGTCCTCTCTCATCCCTGTGACCGGGTGACCCAGGGGATGGGCCACTAGATGGACAGTTCTTAGCCTGCGACATGACAGCCGAGCCACATGAAATGACAGGACTAAAAGAGAATTAGGGGTGATGGGGGAGGGTTGGAGGAAGAACCCCCCTGCCTGGAGACACACTATAGCAATGCCACAGGTTTGTGTAGGAGTAGATTACAGCATAGTTCACAGAGATGGTGAACAATGTTGTAATTTATCCTCATCACAATGTAGGTCATGGATTACTTAATATCTTAATGTTTACCGGAATTGTGTTTCATTATTTTTGTTTTTAGAATGTACCATAACAACCAGTGGCATGTAATTACCTAAGCATAGTTTTCTAGTGTGTCTCCAGACGGAGGAAAGGGGGAAATAACCAGATGAGGGTTAAAGGATACATCCGTACGCCGCCTGATCTGGAGCCGATGGCCAGGATCTTCTGCACAGGGTCAAAGGCCAAAGCAGTGGGCTGGTAGGGAAAACCATGACGCACCGTCTGCAAGGAAAAACACAGAACAATATTTAGATTGGACAAGAAAACATTTTAGGATTGTAGGGCAATTAAATGATTTTATCATTTAATGATTTCGCCTGCCCCTACGACATTCTGGGGTGGTGAATCCAGCTGGAGATTTGTCATTTTGAAAAGCTAAATATCCATTTTCCAAAACTGTGACCTTAGATTCTGTTAAAAACTTGATGACTAAAATCTTCTGAATTATTTTCTGAGTAAATGATTAAAGATAACTAATGACATGAAGGACATTGCGTCAGGTGTTTACTTTCATATTGTCAGCCAACATTTTGTCAGAATACTTTTTATAAACTGACAACAAACATTTGTGCTGCCACTTCACTGTTTATTAACTGAGGCTGCCAAAACAGCAAGAGCTTGTAAGGATTAAAAAAGAACATTTTTCTTCTGACATTTTCATGTGTCTGACTGCTGTGGTGACAGTCTACTGTCTTCGTGATGCTTATTGTTTGAAACTGCAGTTGAAGCACTAATGTTAGACACTCCACTCATGACAACAAAAAACGATAACCATAAACAACAAATACACCCATATATATTGTTGTAAACACACATTCCTGCTATTATTTGTATTTGCACATCATTTTAACATTTATGAAAATAGAACACATTAAAGATACATCTGAATTTCAATGAACCGAAAGCTTATTGAAATTCAAAAACCTTTACAAGGTCAAAATCCTTCTATTAATAAAACATGGATACTTCATACTGTGTAATTAGCAAAGAAACTGCAGCTTAATGTTGCCTTTGGATTGAACTAGCATCAACATTCATATGCCAAGGCCTGACTAGGCAAAACGACACTGTCTCTCACACTCCCACTCTGAGGTGCGCTGCATTCCCTGCAGTTGTCTGGTATTAGTCTTGTTAAATTTCCCAGCAGTGCCTTTCTTCCAGTTATCTGCTCTGGAGGGATGGAGAAGACTTGGACAAAACCAGTGTTGAATGGAAATGTTACTATATTATTACTATTTCACCAGCAAACTGCAGTATGAGAGAGTACAATTTTAAGCCTTGTAACAATGGTACAGATAGGAATAAAAACTAAAAATATCTGATCATAGTTCTGTCACATATGCCCATTAGAAAACACTGTAACAAAAATAACTTAATGCCAATGCAAGTAACAGTACATCATGTACCCTTATAGTAACTAAACCTACATTGGAGGCAAACAAGGCCTGTGTACTGCCAAGAAAAATGTCCATTAGCTGAGAGCTGCAAAGATTCGTCGACTCATTTACTTGTCAATCAAAAGAAAATAAATTGGCAACTATTTTGATAATCATTTAATTGTTTCAGTCATTTTTCAAGCCAAAATGTCAAACATTTCCTGGTTCCAGCTTAAAAGTAAAGACCTGCTGTCTTTCTTTGTCATTTATGATAATAAATGAAGAGTCTTTGGGTCTTGGACTGTTAGTTTTGAAGACATCACTTTGGTCTTTTTTGGCTGATCAGCTTTCTTTTTTTTTTTTTCTTTTTTTTTTTTTACATTTTAGACAAAATGATTAATTCATTAATGGTGAAAATATTCTGCAGATTAATCAGTGATGAAAATAATCATTAGTTGCAGCCCATGGACCGGTGTTTGAAAATTCCTATAATTCATTTGAATAATTCTTCAAAGAAATCAGGCAAAAATAAACCTCCAGTTCTGAGCCCAAAATGAAGTCATCAGTGGCTTGTCTGTAAACAGTGTAACACCCATTGTTGCCCACCCCCTCCATTTCGACAGCAGCACAAACACCTTTGTTTGGCTGCCTGAATTGTTGAAACAGGGGTTTTCTGCTATCATGAATACTGCAGAGGCATGAATATGGAAAGATAGAGTGAGAGTCTGTGGATGGATTAAATGGTTATAAAACACAGAATAAAATCACTCAGTGGTGATCAGACTCGACAGAGGAAACGAGAAACTGCAGAGAAAGACCGATTTCCACTGCAACTACAGCACAGGCAATGGGTCTATGCTTGTGTGACTGTGTGTGTATGTGCTATATGTGTGCACGCTTTGCCCATATTTCCCCATTCATATTCAGTAAACAAGAGCTTATGTGTGTGAGTCTACACGATCCAAGCATTCATTATTATTACTATTTACACATATTGCATATTTATAAGTGTATCATGGAGCCATACCTACTAGACACTATGTTTATATAGAACCCATTAGCAACAGCAAGTATGTTTTCAAGTAAACATAATGCTGGCCAAATTACATTTTGTATTAACAAAATGAGGAAATGCTGTTACTTAACATACCCTGCACATCGCAAAAATGTTGATACTGAATGTATGTTTACAACGTATTTCATTTGTTTTCGGCCAAAATGGGCAATGTCACAGTGCACTATTCACTGGAAGTGACCACAGAATTATTCAACTTTTCTATGGTTACATTTAGACATTGAAAGCCCTTGGTTAACACTGGAGAAAGATCATGCTCTGTTGTAATACAGAAAAAGTCAGGTGCATACATGATCTTTCCCAAACTTCAACCAAAATGTTTTTGTTGCCTAACCCTAACCACAGTCTGGATGCAAACCCAGAATTCTGGTGTCGCAGTCCTGCAATTTGTGCCTCCACCTACCTGCAACTCCAGCATGTTACATAAAATGCACTGTTTTATTCACTCAAAGACACATTGATGATGTTTGTCAGCACAACAGAAATGCTAACTTCATGATATACTTAGGGTAAAGAAGTGTTTATGTGCGTGTGTGTGCTGTAGCATACCAATTACCTGATCTTCAGAAGCACATTGATCTGTCATTTGACTAATACATAAACAGTGGGGTTCCACTGCTACATTCAGGGCAATGAGTGCCTTGCATACCAATAGAGTAGTAAACAAGAATATAAACAATCTTTAATGCAACAGATAAAAGCAGGAAACCTAGCATCACATGTGCACTGAATCTGACCTTTTGATTGAGTACATCTAAAATGAAGCAACAGTCAATATGGATTTGAAAAGCTCGGCCATGTTATGATTAATACATTTGGAATGTAAATTTCATTCCCTGTGAATTCTGTTTTGAAAGTACATGAGATACCCAAGTCCTGGGATCACACAGCAAACAGCAATGCCTGGCATTTTCCTGTAGGTCTTTTATTTTCAGTAACATCACCTGTTTACTCCAGATTAGCCAGCAAAAAGTAATTAGAAATCTTGGGCATTGTGGTCGTTGTTCTGTTTCTCTGTTACTACCATTCTTCACACTGCAGTTTGAATTGGAACAGACTGAACTTTAATCCAATCAAATGGCCCAAAACAATGTTGCACACACGGGCTCCTCCAGGTACTTGAGCTAGTAACGATGAAGAAATCGACGTGCTTCTTTTATTTTATAATGTTTGAATGTTAAAAACTATCCAAATAAATACACTTTCGCTTTTGTGGCCCCACTGAATAAATGCATTGCTGAGTACATACGTAACTCTCTCACAATACTACACCTAACACATCTGGAAGGCATTAGGCTGTAACATTAAAATGCACCATGATTCCCGACACCAACACCCCAATACACATCCACATCTAAACTACTCCACAATCAAATGGCTTTGAGATTGGAATTCCCTTCCATGATTTAATGTGTTCTCACATGAAAACAGGATGACTTGATGACAGAAGTAACTACATTTTATGGGGTTCAAATGTTGGTAAGACAACGTTTGCAGAATGGGCACTGACACACACCCGATCCTTAAAAAGCACTTGCCTTCCCCACCATTCCCCTTTTATTGAAGAGGACAAAGAGCAAGGTCATGTGTTTGAGTTGACAGGAATTATACGTATTGAGCCTATAGTAGCAATGAGAGCTGCAGATGATACTGGCAATGAAGCTTCAAACTGACACGCAAAAACCCCTTTCTGACTTTGACTCTGATCAAAAGGGGATTTTTATTTAGGAAGCAGTATCAGCAAATGAATCTCACACTGTAAAAAAAGTCACTCATACACATTAATACACAAAATCATTCATATGTAATGGCCTGCACACACATCATGGAGAAACAGACATATTTAAGGAAGAACCTGGCCAGATGTACACATATTCACATATTTATCCTACGGGTCTTGACATCAGGCCCCTTTAGGTTAGTGCACTGTTGCTGGGATACAGGCGAGCCACCCCTCCATATACATTCAAGAGAACCAAGACATGGATGAGAAACACATTTACTCTGGTGACTCTCAGTGCCGCTCATATATATTTTAAGGCCAAAGCCATAAAGCCATTTTCTTTCTCTTTCAGTGAGGGTGTTTGTACATGTAGTGTATGTGTGTATGCAAGTGTGCGTGATCAGATTCACCCATACTTCCATTCTCTATCTTTTATTTATATAAATACAATGACGCAACTCCATGCCACTGTAGTTTGCTAATGTCTAAAACACTGCCTAATCTAAACAATGCCTAATAAAGACAGCTTTATTCATTCAGCAACATTTTAAAGTCTGATTAGCTTGCTGTTAGCAAACATATGTTAGCAACTTGTCATGTGATCAGTCCCCCATCACAAACAGCCCGAAAGTTAACAAGGGAAAATAAATACAAAAGAATAACCATATGTATATTCATTCTGTTGAAGCTACATTTAGAAGCACAGTCAGCCGTGCAGCAAATGTTAACCTGCTGCAAAGGACCTGTGTTATGGCTGCCAGAGGCTGCATTACATCAACTCCGCTCTCCATCCACCTCCTCCCCTTTTCTCTTCCTCTGTTGTGTTGTTTTCTCTCCTCCACATATACACAACCTTTATGCACACAAGCCTGATGTTCAATCAGATAACCCCACACAGACATCTCCAGCCCCCAAAGACTAATACCACCTCATGCTGCACCCACCATCCTCTCTTTCTCTCTCCACACAGCACTCCGCTGCAGAGCTGGTCTAGACCCCTGGTTCTATAAATAGCAAGCAGCACCCATGTCTACCACTGCCAGCAAATCGTGCATTGAGCAGCTATATCTCCAAACATGGATCAACACAATGAAATACGACATTAAATTCTCAAATATATCTGTGTTTGATTACAGTAATTATCCGTAACATATACACTGATATAAAGGCGCAAAAGTTAATTCTAATTTAGCACTTTTGTGTGGCAGCTTATTGAAGATCATGGAATCGTTCATATTTGCTGTTACCATATAGGACTGTGTATAAGCCCTCTAAAGCCTGTGCATTATTCTCACAAAGGGTGCCTAAGAGTGTATGAATGTGAAAAATGACTTGTAAGCTCTGTCAAATACACCTATTTGCTAAGCTCTGAGGCTAACAAATCTGTTTTTGAATACTCCATCTCTCTGCTTTATTAGCAAAGACTAGTGTGCAAAATGTTAAGGCAGCTGCCAATTAGAAATTATAAATGTGATCAGGTGGGATTATATTAACTGAAGCTAATTAACAATAATTTCAAGAGTAACTTGGCAAAAATACAACTTGTTGGCTCTCTGAAAGCCATGTTTGTATTTTGTACGAACTATTTATTGCGAAAACAAACTACTTTTTTAACACCACTGCACAATCAAGGATGGACCGTGTATTGTACTGGTTCAACAAGAACAATGCTGTGACTCTACTAGAGAAACAATAAAACCCCTGATCCCCAGAAAATTCTGACTAGTATTAGTATGTTTTTGGTGGCAACAACAGCAGATTATACACAAAGTCATGTTTACTGAACAGAGCGGGTAAACAGATTCAGACTTCACAACAGAATGTACGACTGAAAAGATGTCATCGTATTCACACAATGACTGACAAATGATTGCCAGGAAATGCAGTGTCGAGACAAAAGCAATGAGAGCTATATTAGTAGAGGTGTTTCTAATATTCTGCCTCCTTCATGTATGTAAATTGGAAGGACAAAAAATCCAAACACCTCTCAATATAATGTAGTCCAGTGCAACACCACCTCTAGCTGTAACCTCAATATAAACATACAATTGAATTTAAACATCGATATGGACAAGAGACGTACCTCAGTAGCCCCTTACTATATAGTAAAGGATGATTGTTCACCTGGTAGCTAAATCTAGATGTCACTTGAAGACGACCTAAAGAAACATACGGTACATACTATGTTTTTTTAGCATCACTGCTGGACCTCAGTAGATACCGTTGAGCGAGAATACATTGGTAATGCCCTGAGCAGACTACAGCCTGACCTTGATGGTGTTTTGATACATTAATCTGCACAACAAAATCACGAGGGAAGCACTGAGCACACAGAGCAAGAATAAATGGAGGAATGGATGAAGAGGCCACTTATAATGTGCAATCTGAGGCAAGAGCACTGACAAGTTGTAAATAATGCACAGTGAGTGTAGTATGTGCATGGATGGCAGAAAAAAGCAAAAATGGAAATGGAAATGTACTGTAAATGGAAGACATACTTGTACATATTCACCATAAAAACAGAAAAAATATTTTTGATCTCAACATAAATTAAACAGTGGTTTTGTGATCGTTGAAAGATACGTGCCAGATTCAGTACACATAAAGCAGAGATTGCTTCAGGTTAGCTTAGAATATAAACTAAGTCTCTACTATGAGCACCCAACCACATTATTGGTCCCTTGTCAATAAAAGCTACGATTTTAAATTTCAGTGAGATGGACAGAGGCACAATTGTCCAGAATTTACTTTCCTTAAAATTAACAGCTGGCGTGTCCAACTATTAAAAGAGCTAACAGTCTTAACGTTTATTGATAACATACGTTAGCTTCAGGGTCGCTTTCAAAAATGGCTATTGGCTGAAAATCACCACACGTCTAAAAGCAAGCAAGGGGCATATCGTTTAATCTTCTAGTGATGCTGAAATGGGATCACTAACCTTTAAAACTGTTTGCAGAGGTCAGCCGGTCAGTCCTTTAGCTAGGGGCTTAGCTTCCAACCGCCGGGTTAAGCTAACCGTGAGCTAGCTAACTCTTGGCTGGTAACAAACGTTTAGCTAACTTTACTCTCCAGTCCATTTCTGAAGAAGCGGAGAGAATTATTTGTCCACCAACAAAGCATTTCTTTTCTGTTGGTGGCAGCAAACACGATATCTATCACCAGTGCGTGAGTCTTTCCCACGTCTCTCGGCAGTTGGAGCGTCGAGCCAGGTCCACGCGCCAGCCACAATAACGTACTAAAGGGGGACGCACGCGCCAGTTTGCCTGTATAAAAGGCGTGCCGCTTGATAAACTCCACCTTCGACTCAGGCACCTGTTGGCCATCATGGACGTATGTCAGGCTCTACACGTTCATGGCGGTACAAACTCGCTAGCGTAGCCAAACGGCCACAATGCAATTCTGTCTTAAAGTGACAGGCTTAACAATAATAATTGTAACCTGTGTGCATACAAATCACCCAAGTGTTGTAGCACCTGTCCCTTCAGGCTACATGTCAACATGGGAGACAGTAGTGAAGAGAAAAGTAGAGTATCCCCATCATGTTACATCTCTTCCAATTTACAGAGACTTTACAGAGTCAGGGCGCCCCTCAAACAAACAAAGATACACAAGGCTTCCCCTACCAGTGTTTGAAGGGAGATATTTTGAGGTTGCTCTGAAATTCCTTTGATCTAGTCAGAAGCAGCCCAAAATAAAAAAAATAAATAAATAAATAAATAAATAAATAAAAAGAGGCTAATCTGAACGTGGGCAGGAGAGAAGACGTTTTAAGGAGGAGTGGAAAGGAGATCAAGGGTTTCTCAATGTGAAACAAGAGTTGAAACACACAGTGGTTACACAACACAGCATGCTCCCATTCATCCCATTATTGTTCAGATATCCATCAGGTCTACCTCTGGTCAAGGGCTTTTTTTTTTGGCATAAGAAATACCATGCAACTAATATATGTACAATATCCAAACCTGCAGGAGTAAAGAAAACAAGGAGTACGACTTCTAAAGCCTGCTTTGAACAACTACAGTCTTTTGTTGCTCTTTTAAACACCTAGAGTTCATCCAACTGTCATGTCTTTGATCGTGCAGCAGGCTTATGAATGAACCTGCTCCAACTGGAAATGTAGCCACTGAAATGAACTTGAAACACATATGCAACAAACAAAACAGAGAGCTGAAAGTCCCTAAAACTATCTGCAGAGCTGCAGATAATAGTTCTCTGTGTGCTCATCATACAAGTGGAGCAGCTTTAAGCTTTTATTTTAACCAGCAAGAGCTATTTTCTGTTTTGCTCATGATGCAAATTTAGATCACCAACCTCAGTTAAATGTAAAATTGAATTTAATTGATTTTTAGTACAAAACTTTTTTTTTATTGTAATTACTGACAACCATCCAGCTCTGCAGTCAGACCAAATCACAAGCTGGTGCCACTACCTAGACAGATTTTGCTGTGCTACACCCAGAATTTTGTTTATTTTTTCCGTGAGAATACTCATCAGTAACGGGCTATTCAGCACGTGTTTGCCTTAAACATACTAAACAGTTTAAAGAGCAGTGAGCACCACTGGTAGAATAAAAATGTGTCAGCAACAGGAACTTGCTTCATTGACAGAAAAACACCCACACACTGAGAGGTGATCTGAACCACCACAGGAATGATTGCATGGCACCAAAATTTGAGAGAGAAAACAAAAACATTTGATAACGAATGCAGGGTGCGCTGTAGCAGGCGGGCCTAAGGATGATCTTTGATATTAAAAACTATCATGAGTGTTTTTCCAGTGTCTTTTCAATAAAGTGATTCAAGGTTTCCAGGGTGTGATTCTTTATCATGCTGAAAGCCAAAGGATGAGGGCACTTTCATTCATCACTGAGGCTGAGGCTGATCTAATAAGCCCTTCCTCCATGCACTTGCTGCACGACACATGAATGCACACACACGCGCACACAAACACACACTCACGCAGAGAATACCACACGAATGCGAACAGGGTGAGAATGCAGTGTGAGAGCTCAGAAGTATAAAAACGAGTGAATGAGCCTGGATAAGCTTCCCTCCCTGCTGACTGTAGTGGGCTCATTTGTGTGAGAGCTGCAGACTACACAGTGTTACGTGTGTGTGGCCAGAGGAAGCGGGGACGGACACTTGTATGTATATGTTTGCTGTGTCTGTGAGCATTTATGCATTTACATTGCATCAAAGTATACTGCATGATTATCTCCGCTAGGCGTAAGCCTGGAGGGGATCATGTGTTTGGTCATGTTTGTGTGTGCGTGTGCTCATGTGCCCACGTGTGTATCTGTCCACAGCTCATCTCACATACTACACATCAGCCTAATATATTTGCACATTCGTGACCAGCCTATTCTCACCAGAAAAATGGCCTTATAGGCAGTGGTGCTTATACTTTGCTGATAATACTTTTTTGCTGATAACACTCATGTACTTAGTATTTTCTTAGTGTCTTACCTTGGAAGGAGGATCAGGATCCTCCTGAAGGAGGATGTCAGGTATTGTAGTATAAACAGCAAGAAAAGTCTGCACATGTCAGCGTTGACTTGATCTAAACTACACGTAACATATAAGTCATTAAGTATGCAGCAGTAACATTTTAAACCCCAACCATGATCTCTTCCTAAACCTAGTTTTCCTGAAAGTAGTTTTGTTGCCGAAACCTAAACACCATTTCACGGCATTAACCACATGACCACAAAGGTCCAGTACGCCTATCGACCTATTCAGTCGTTCAGGTATGAGGACATGTTGTATACATGGTTAAGATATACATAACATAACCATATAAATGTATACATGACCACAGAGATGCAATTAGAAACATGAAAGCTCTGCACAGATAGGTGAAGCACACAGTTGTATTCAACAGCATTTAACGCAGATCTTTTCAGGGTCAAATGTGGTGAATGTTAAGTGTGTGTCTCTTCAGAATACAGCGTGGGCCTAACAGCCACATATACATGATTTCTATTATATAAGTCCGAAGTAATCATCTGTTTGTGTGTGTGTGTGTGTGTATGTATGTGTGTGTGTGTGGAGGAGGTGAATGTTGTGATTGTTATGTTGTGCTTTGATGCAGTTGTGGGGTTAGAAACCAGCTATGTGTGAATGTACTGTATATGTGGTTTAACCTTTTAACCACAGCAAGCATGTCAGTGAATCACTCATGGCATCAGCATCATGCCTTAGGCTTGATAGAAAAAACAGGAATGGACAAAGAAGTCACGTGTTACTACCCACGACAATGTAGCCTGTCTCTCTAGCCCCTAATGATCACTGAGAGGAACGCACATGGTCACACATGGTGGGTTTTCAAGATAAAGGTTTGTTGTTTTTGGGTGTATTTCTGGATGTTTTCTTTTTTTTTAATTGGTCGAATAGTTGCACTTTTATGGACTTTGTAGTTATCAGACTGCAAGCTAATGTGGTTAGCTTAAGTGACTATAGCTTGCACACTATGCTGGCACTGTAGTCTGATGCAGGCTACAGTATGATACTGAATCCACAAATGAGTTAAAATGCATTTTTTTTCATTAGTTAAGCAAAACTTCACACACTAAATGCTGAATCTGTGTTAAATCATTTGTTGAATAACTCAACATTTGACTTCAGAGGAGGTTCAGAGCGGCCTTAAGGATTAGTTCTTGATATATGATATACTGAAACTGGATTTTTGTGGTTTATTGAAGGAGACAAGAAAGCTAAGAACAGCCATATACGTTCCTCTTTATGATTACAGGAAGAGTTCTTGATATGTGTGGCATTTGCGTCATCATTCCATCATTGAGTGAAAGAAAATAATACAAGGAGTTAATTGTAATAATGACACTAATGCAATATTCTGATTAAGATATGAATTTCATCCCATATATATGCCGTAATGAATTTGCAATAATTTACCCAATCTACACAAGGGATGTACAGCTGTAATTAGAAAATTATGAGCTTTCTAATTACTTTTAATCTCTAAGAAAATGGGAAAATTAAAAAAAAAAAATGTTACAAATGACAATGAGCTTCATAGAGGAAGCCTGTCTATGAACTTTGCTATCTCATATTCCACAAGGCAGAATGTGTTCCTGCAAAATGAGATGATTCACAGTTATCAGACTGTACATTATAGCAGCTATTTAATGCCAATCATAAGCACTGTCTCCATCTGTGAACACATTACAATGCTATATTTGATTACTATATTGAAATACACTAACAATCACTGAAGATGTGCAAATGTAATGCTGAAACACTAGAAATGAATTCCTTCCTGAATATACTGTCTCTTCTTCATCCTGTACACACTTTTTGACTGAATTTCGAAAAAAAAAAAAATGCCATAAAGGAACCTTGAATCCTCCATCAAGCTGTGTTTCTATTAAAAAATCTAAACTCTTAGATACCTTTAGAGAAACATCCAGTAGATGAGGTTTGTCAAGTGCTTGAGAGTAGCACTTAAGAGTGGAGGGATCCACTAACCACTCAGGGAGGCCAGGAAGAAATTGTATGTTGGTTTAAAGCTTTGTAGCACTGCGGCTTCATGTGGATCATTTCCATAATAATATTCCAACTCGCAGTCTCATGCACTGAAACATCGAGCTTGCGTTGTTTTTGCTCAGATTTTCTCCCAAAGTAAAGTACACAGAAGGGGCAATAGAAGTGCGCATTACTAAAACAGATGCGTCTCTGCAAGTGGCCACATGACACATGGACAGAAGTTAAAGGATGAAGGAACAACAGAAGATGATAAAACCAGGTTAAGGCCAATAATAGCTCCACCCGACAGAAATAGGGTGTCGGGGATTAATATGCGCACCTAGCATGACAAATTCCACATGTGATGCTGACCAGAGCACAGAGCGCTCCTCTGCACACGGCGGTAAATGTGGCAAAGCAAAGACGAATGATGGCGGCAATGCAATGTGGAACGGTGAAACAGAGGAAAGGTCACACTCCGCTTCCACTGTTTGTTGACATTCTTGTTGCAGGTCATGAAAAATGGGAAGTTATGATAGGTTGGGGACAACCTGTAGCCTGTCATGTCCCTCAGTTAAATCGTGGCAAGAATTCACGACTCTATAATCTGACACAGTGACCGTCTTAACAGACACAAAGAGTCTGTGTGTAGTCTGAACCTTTTTTCCTCACTTGGTGCGTTTTACTCATGGAGACAATTTGCCGGATTTCTCTGTCATTTTTAAGCATTTATTGCCTTTTGTGAGCAGTCAGTACAGAATTATTGGTGTGGGTCAGCAGTGGATTGAAGACGATTGATTTCCACAGTCTTTTTTCTCCCCAGGCTTGAACACTGAAGTCGCCACACAAACGCAAGCAAAGATAGTGTGGAAAACAAACAAAAAATGCTTTGTGGATGGGGCCTTGAAAGTTGCCTAAAGTAGATACCTTGAATGGTAAAGATAAAAAGAAAAAACAAGTTTGATTTTTTTTGCTGTTGAACTTAATTTGAGTAGGATTCTGTTCTCTCAAGAAACCACACATCACACAAAAGAAGAATTAATGCAGTGGCTGATCAAGCTCCTCCAAATGAAAACAGACTGCATGGGAGTGAAGTGATGTAAAATTGATGTGAAATGAAGGACTGGTGGAAAAGCTCACTCCATTATACTCGCACAGCATGAGGTGAGGCAGGCAGTCTGCCGTCACCTACAGACAGAATGGACAAAGCATTTTGAAAGCCCACACAAAATCAAGAGGCGGCTTCTTCTCTTTCTCAAACACACACAGAAAAAAAATAGCGTACAATTTGACACAATAGTTAGCGTCTGTACAGCGTTTTCATGTTGTGCAGATTCTCGGTGAGCTCTAATGTCCTTTAGAACTCTTCAGTGATGCTTTCATGCTGCACAGCCGGTGACATCCATCACAACATGATGTTTGGTCACATGATCCGCTGGCGTTCATGTCATTTCTTTTATAGAAGATCATATAATTTCTAGAAAATAGGGAGTAAGGCACATGACACCTCGAGCATAAAACGCTTTTGGGATGGATGCTGTATACTGAACACGCGCGCGCACACACACACACACACACACACACACACACACACACACACACACACACACACACTCCTTAAAATCTGTGCTCCTCTGTCTCTATTGTATACAGTTTACCAAATATCTCTCCTCTCCTATTGCCTTTTCCCCATCTTCTCTTCTCAGTCTGACATCAACTCCTCCTTAATTGATCCCACACTGTGGCTTCTGACAGGCAGTTGACACATGGTAATGTGAGACTAGCTGGAAGTCAACCCACTGAATCATCACACCATGGAAATCTCACAGGGTCTCTGGTGAGGGAGTGAGGTGATGTCATCTTTACAAGCCCATGTATCACAGTGTTAGAGGAAAGAGACAGGGCAGGGAAAACTTGTAAACTCCTAATTTAAACCATGAGTTTAACAAAAAATGTTTTCTTCCACAAAATGTACGTCCCTGACCAAGTGACTAATTACACTAAAACCATTAGCTAGGGGTTAGCTCTCTGAAGGTGGAGTAACATGAATTAACAAGACAAATTATCTAAGACGCTAACATGAAAAAAATCAAATTCTACTCAGAAAAATCAGACTCATAATTGGTCAAATAAATAAGCTTCCATTCAAAAATAAGTGCATTATTTAGAAATATCTCATTAACAACAATGACTAGCCAAAGTTGATCACCTGAATGATATTGCCATCACTAAATACACGCTGTCAATAACAACCCAGTGTCAGAGTTTCATTGATTGTTACGCACAAAAGAGTTAGCTTTACAGAATCAAAACTACTGGCTGCAAAATGTGACACAAAGCAACTGAATTCCTCTATGAATGTGGTTTTATCTGGCCGTCTAATTTGGTGAACACAGAAAGAAAGAACGTTTTTACAAAGGAATCTAATTTGAAATGTAATTGTGCTGGTGTTATGGGTAATCATACATTCCCTTTGAGATTAATCATTGAGTAAAGGAGTTAGAAATGTGAATGGGGTCAAGACGTCCCAGTCGTACACTTTCAAGCTCCAGATCCAAAAATATTAAAAACACTTAAAACCTAATTGAGTTCAGATATGAATTTTCAACTGAAGTGATCTGAGACCACCAGTAAACCAACATTTTCATTTCTCCAAACAATTACAACAACTTATGTTCATGTTTTCCTGTGACTTCTCCTTCGCAAGTGACTTCTCCTGGCAGTAATGACACTTCTCTCAAGGAAACATAAATATGCATGCATTTCATTTAGTTGCCACATTTAAAAAATGGAAAACAAATGTGAGCACAGAGTGCAGACGTGAGCGGCTGTGTGACTCTGCTGATGTGACAATTGATTTGCCCTTTGTGTTTCTGCCCCAGTAGTGTCTAATGCGGGCCAGGTTACCTCTGGCTCATCTAATCACAGTGCTGCAAAGGTCCGGTCAGAGATCGCACACCTGACTGCTGAAGGATCTTGGCAAAGTTAGTACCATGTCTGCATCAAATTAAGCCAAACAGTGTTAAAGTATGTGCTCATCTGTCAGGCTAAGGCCACATTTGGACATTTTATTTTTTCACGTCAGCTTACATTTGTCTGTGACTAAGAGAGTGTTCAGAAATTCCAATTAATGGGGTTAGAACCATGTTCTTCACAGTGACAAGTAGGACTTAATATGGAAATCATCACTTTTCATTGATTGAAATTCTACAGTCAGTTCTCCACTAGAGAGGTGATGGGGTAAAAAAAAAAAGAAAAAAAAAGAAATGTCACATAGAATATGAATGAAGTCAACTGAGGTAAAGACTTCCCAGAATGCAAATGAAAGCCATTATGACAGAAGCTGCCAATGATTAGCATCCAACATCTGGCTTTTAGTGGGTTTCCAACTGTGAATAGCTTCGTTTTTTCACATACACAGGATGTATACAGCTTTTTCATATGTCAGTGCTATAGCCCTACTACCTTTGCAAAGCTTATAATTTAAATATTCTGACAGGGTGTCAGATTTTCTTTCATTCCCTGGTCATTTTTAAGGCTCCATGTTCTGTGGCTCTTTTGAATATATCCCTCATTTGACTCTTCTAGCCTGCTCTTGCCACAGGATTTTTCATATGATGAAAATAAAGGACAACCTGAATGAAAACTGAGCTATCAGTGAAACCACATAAAGAGCAATAAAGATCAGCCCTAATTGTACAGTGAAGCTACTGTATTATTTTGTCTCCTCCCTGCACGAATCGATATTACCGGGAGAAAAACCTTAAATTATCTGAAGCGTCTCAGCCAGTTGCTGACTAAGGTCTGCAGAGTGCTTAGCAGAGCATTCATCCTACAAACTTTGTGTTCCATCTCCTTTCAAAAGTGCTCCGCTCGTAAGACATCTGGAGACAGTGCTGTCATGTTGCATGCTGGGAATATACAGCGGGGATGAAGGGATATACCTGGTCACATGGACAGCACTCAAATGAGGGTCCTTTGGAATGAAGCATGCATCATTACACCACCATCAGCAGTAGCTTGTAACAGTCACACATGAGAGAACGGATCCATGATTCAAGCTGTTTACACCAGATCCTGATCTGTCACCAGCATGTTGCACCAGAGCTGGAGATTTGTTGGTTTGTGCAACATTTCTCTACTGTTTAGTCATCCAATGTAAATGATTGTGTCCCCATTGTGAGTGTCGCTTCTTGTTCACAGCAACAGTTTTGCTAAACTACTGGAGAGGACATTTTCCCCTTTGTAGCCAGAAGTAAAGTGCTTTAGATCACCTATTCACATTTGACAAGAAAGCATTTCACCATTATTCAAAGCTCAGTCAAAGAATTATGGGCTATTTTGGTAAAAAAAAAAAAAAAGTTCTTGGCACTGTAGAATCTGTTGGGTGATAGACTGAAAGCTGTCGTGTTTTGTGGGGAATGTAAGCATTTGAATACATACAGCCTGCTTGGCTTCAACCATTTAGCCTCCTGCCTTCATTCAGTCCTGCTTTTGATTTCCATTACATCATAACATCAACACAACACTGACACGGTCGGGGGTGTAACGACCGAGGGAGAGAGCTGCACCAACATATAGAGAGAGCTTTTCTTTGTTTTGACACAAATAAATATCTACATAAATCATAAAATAATACAAGTAATGTCATTGGTGAAGTGGCTTGTGTTTGGTCACAAGAGTGTTTCTTGTGGTTTCTTTTGAAGTAAAATGATTTATCATTCTCATAAGTACCATCTTCTTTCATCATTCAGTTCAGTTTATTTAATTACTAACCAACAAAACACAATGTAATTCAATCTCTCCCTCCCTCCCTCTCTGTCTGTGTCTATGACTTCCTCTCTCCTGCACAAAATGAGCTCATTTTGCTCTAAACTGAAATGAACCTATAGATTCAATGAGGCTGCCAGCCACCTGGGTACCTCCCAGTTCCCTCCTTTACTCCATCAGTCTGAGCAAGATTTCACCAGAACCTTGTTTTAGCACCTCTGCTACCAGGTGCTACAGCACTTTTCACTATACGCACACCAAGATAGTGTATAATCCAAACAAAAATGAGTCGTTGCATCTTCCCACACTGCACAGTGAGGACAGAAGTCATGACTAACTTTGAGAAGTTAGCCAAGATGCCAAACCCTCCCACACATACTGCACCAGCTCACGGATTTATATCCTTGTTAGAAAGTGAAGATACAGTCGAAGAATATTTGGGGCAATGACTGGAAATGAAAAATTTAGGGGATATGATTCTCCCTGTGCTCACATCAAATGAAAAATGCATTCATGTGTTATTAGCAAGCCAGTTTGGGAGCAATGTGTGTTTGATTTACATTGAAGAAACACGCTCGTCCACTTTAATTCAATCCTTTGACATTTACATAAACCAGTTTCTGCGACGTATGGTAGGCTCGTAATTTGTTTCTTAAAAGAATGAAGAGAAAGGTCAGGGCAGACATTACATTGTTCCATATGTCTCAACCCACATGAGGAAGCACATCCTCCTTAGACGATGAGAAGGAAAATAACAAGGACAACTTCTTTTGTGCACTTAATCTTCCATCCATTAAAATACTGACTTTATTTTACTTTCAGATAGCCTTTCATACCTTTAACATGCTTCTAAAGCTCTACCGGGGGTCAGTCTGAGTGTCAACCATGAGGTTGTCATGGAGATTAATGTCCAAAACATATCTTTAGTAATAGATAATAGGCATGTGATGGACGTTATGGTTAAAATAGACAATGGGGAGCAAACACATGTAAAACCTCCCCATCCCACCTTGAACCCTGTCTGCTTTAGAAACTGACAACATAACTGCTGTAACCATACTGGCTCTTCCTGCCTCCCTCTCCCTCTCTGCATGTCTCTCACACACAGACATACAACCTGCACCTGCACAGACTTAAATAAAAACACTGGACAAACGTGATGGTGGTGGGAATGGAGAGCGTATTTGTACACTCATGACTTTTTCATGAGGGGCTCCGTTGATTCAGTGTCCTCAATAACAGCCCTGCATTAAGCCACTTGCTGAAGGAGGAGCAGCTTCCTGCATGGGACCAGGCGATCAGGCTGTTCTTTTCCAGCACTTTCTCCTCCCTGTCTGTCTGCCTGCCTGCCTGCCTGCCAGCCAGCTTGCCCAGGGTGCTCTGCAGCATCCTTTACAGCTTGCGAATCAACCTCCCTCCTCCCCGAGTGCCTGGGAAAGAAAAAAAACACCCCCCCCCCAAACCAGTGTCACTCTGCCCAATAATAATATAGCTCTGCAAACAACTCGCTTTCTCTTGGGTTCCCAATGAATTATTCACGGCTGTATCCAAAATTCACCCCGTTTCTTTAAGGGTGAGGAATAATTGCTGCAGTCAACTCCAAAAATGCATCCAGAAAAGGGCTGCAATGGGCGGCAGAGGCTGCTATAAATACCCCCACCCCCCCTCCACCCTCCCCCCCAACCATCTACATCCCTCCCTCATTCTCCCTCCTTCTCTGTGAAAAACACATCAGCTAGGACAGTACTGCAGGGTCCTTCCGCTGGCTTGCTGTGCACTTTTTTTATGCAAGGGAGGGACACCAGTTATGTCATCGCTCCTACACCATTCGTGCCTGCTTGCTGATGCAACAGGGAGGCTGCTATTCATCGACTTTCTTTGGATTGTTTATATCACATGTGTGTAGGCTGCTGCAGCCTGTGCAGCATGCTGATGACGGGGCGCATATACTACACATACTGGTGGGAACTGGAGTGTACCCAAAACTGCACGCGCGCACACACACACACACACACACACACACACACACACACACACACACACACACACGCCAGCTTCGCTCGCCGTGCACACGTGTCCGCGGGGGCTAAGCTTTATGTAGATGAACAATGGGTGACTAATGGAGTAACCGCAATTCTTTGCAGCTAAGGCCCTAAAACAAAAAGCCACTAAGGCTTTTGTCTGGCGATGCTTTGAACGCGTCTCTCTGATGTTCCGTCTAAAATTACCTCCACTCCAGGGAGAATTGGAAACGAGGAGCTGCCCGCGGTGCTGAACTTTCAACACAAACAGAACAGACAGGCCAACACATCTAGCGCAGCAGCTCAACTCACTCCAAATTCACCTTTTGCGACCCCTCTCCGCTTCTTCAATGCCTACATCATCGCACGTAGGTTTTGTCTACAAGCATCATATATGTGAATGAGGATGTGAAGAAGCCAGAATCCAAAGTGTGCCGTGCTGACTGTGGACTGACTGTGGACCCTGGTCCTTAGTCGGACGTTGGCGGCCTAGATTTGAACAAACCTGCTCATCTACCCACCTTACACAGCTGAAAGTTTTCCGACACCAGCGTCTCCTGGACGTCGATTTCCTTGGGGGTTGGCGCCGCGGTGGGAGTCCCGGCCGCGCTGCCGCACGATGGGGATCCGATAGTCCCTCCCGGAGAGGAGGTAGTCAAGCCGTCCAACACCTTCCGAAACTTCTTCATTTTCTTTCGTGTTTTTGGTGTATTTTCAGGTTAGGGATGGAGAGGATGAAGACCACTCTGCTTTCTTTGTTTTCCCAGAGTTCTCGGTCTCCTCTCGGATGCAAGATCCCAACTCGTTCAGGCGGCCAAAGAAAGAAATCGTCGCTTCCTGCAGCAGTAACAGAGCAAAAGACCCGCTCTCTCTTTCTCTCTCTTAGGTGCAATTTAAAAAGTCACAGAGGCACCTCATCTTGCTCCCTGGCTGCTGTCCACAAAAAAATGAATGCGTCTGAGCCACTCTGATCTGAGGATTACAGCCAATGTTGCAGATGCAGGTCGCCTATCTCATATCAGAGCATGCACCGACGGCTGCTGAGAACTACTCAACTTCATCCTCCCTCTGCATCCTAAAGTAACATCCACTCCCGGGCTTGGAGAAAAATCCCACTCCTCAACATAATCAAGGAACAGACGTGTCATACAGGAGTGATCACAAACAACTTCGAGCAGGTCAATCCGCTCCCCCCCACCTAAAAAAAGCACTTTCACAGCACTGTGGTTGCCAGTAACAGGAAGAGAAGGAGGGGGGCTGAAGACGCAGAGGCAACGGAGTTAAACGCGGTTTGACTCCACAGTCAGGCCGGAAAACGAGGCAACTCAAGCATCGAGGAGAAGAAATGGGGAGAGAAGATGCGGTGCGGTGGTCGTGTGAACTGGAGGTTAACCTGTGGATGATGTGAGTCGCTTTTCTTTTCTTTTCTTTTCTTTTTTTTTTTTTAATGTGGTCCAGCTGTGCTTCAGCGTCGCTTCCCTGCAGTCCAGAGACCGGAGACGGGAGCTGTCCGCGGTGCTGAAAAACCATAACCAGCCAGCCCCGCCCCCCGCCCCCCGCCTCTCTCTCCTCCCCGCTCTCCCTCACCAGCGATTGGGCGAATGCTCGAAATCAAATCTACTGAATGATGAAGGAAAGGAACCTGGGAAACGGCAACAGGGGAAAAGCTCACCCAAAATGAAATAAAAATCAATTCATCAGTCCTCCTCCCATAATTCTGTGGAAACTAATAATGGTAAACAGAAGTCTGAGAGGAGACTCAAGCACTGAAACATCTAATATGTTGCCTCCGGCTGTGGGGATTGTTGAAGCTCTTTATGAATGCTGTGTTGTGTTTTTTGTAACTGACTCCATTTGCAGCTGTTTATTTCCTGCCAACAGGATATGTAGAGTTAGATGATCTTGGTGCACTGACACCAGCAAATATCAGAACTATTCCTTTAAACAAACAAAAAAACAAGATGTAGATGCTCCACATCCTGCTGCTTCCAGCTTCTCTGATCTTAGAAGGCTTTGCACATTAAGGCCTCTGAATTTACCACAGCTATTAACCCCTCACACCACTGGTCTTTGGTTAAGGTGGTGACACATATTACTCAGGACAAAGAATCCTGATGAACGATCATGAGACTGAGCCTGGTGTGGTTTTGAAAATGTCCTGCTAATATTGATGGTTTCAGACATTTCATGCATTCTGAGTAGTTCTACAATATACAACTGACTAATAGATGGTTTTGCATGTTGTAGTCCATTAATCACCAAGAACATATACTTTACATTACCACAAGTTTTTTTTCCAATGCCTGTCGTAAGTGTTTAGATTACTTTCCTACATACCAGGCAGCTGCTGATTTTTATTCAGGTCAGGCTATTATGAAAATCTTTTAGATGATACTTGAATATCTTGATAGGTGCTCCATCAAAATGAAGTTTTTTCACTACCAATTTCTAACTTTAATTATTGTCAAAGTTAAATAGTGTTGACTTGCACTGCAGTTGCCAATATGGGCTGTTTTAAAAACAAGTTCTTTGGCAGCTGAGACAGTCGGCCACTAAAAAGCATTAATGCAGCACTATGTTGTCAGAAAATCAAACTCCTACACAAACATGGATGTTGTGAAAGGTATAATGTGAATTCGATCAATTCTCACATTTTTGATTGGATGCCAGGGCATCCCAGAATCTGCCAGTGCTAAGACTTACCAGAGCAGCGCCTGGAGGCAGCTGTAACGCAGATGAAAATGATATAATTTTCAAATAAACAAATAAATAAAGCTGACTGTGCACAGCTCCGCCATTAATGAGCCCACGCTTTATGCTGGAAAAATGTCAGACTCCAAAATATCACAATTAAAAAGAAAAAAATAGTACAATGAAAGACAAGATATTCTAAGCATTTACAACAAAAAGAAATAATAAACCATAATTACCTCGTTTGAATGTTCAGGACCAGTGATATTGCATAAGAACTTACATCACCAGCCTCTGCCCCCTGGCAATACTTGATGTTATGGAGTCAGAGCACAGCACACATGGTCGGTCTGTCCTATTCTCCGGTCTCAGATTAGGAGATAAAAAGACTACACTCTGTGGTTTGTGTTACGAGTGCTGACAAGACTGCACCCTCTGCAGAAGAGCTGGCTTCAAGATCCTTTTGAGTGTATAGTCTCAGCACTCAGATCTTCCTTTCATCATTTGTTAAGTGATTCTACCTTCCAAACCTTTCCAAAACATAAAATATAAAAAACAATATGAATTGTCAGTGCTTACGCAAGGTGGGGGGGAGGGGGGGCTTTAATCTCTCTGCTTAAGTACGGCAAATTAGGTTACTTTCACAAAAGAGGTTCCCTTTGCTCAGCTTTAAACTGTGGTCATTTCAGTGTGCTGATGGATAGATTCCCACTGGGCAGGTAAAAGCGGAATACATATGAGCACAGACCAAATGAACTGTGTCAAAATGGGTTTTTGGAAAGCGTGGTAATTACAGTGTGCACAGAAAAATAACCAAATCTGCTCTACTTGTGAAGCAAGAGCGTGACAGCCCGTTTTTACTAGTACACCAAGTGAAAAGTAAGTAAAAAACGTGCTTAAATGAAGTGGAAAATCATGATCATGGTCCTTTAAAGGTTGCATGCAACAGAGTGCTTTGAATATTAATTGAAAATAATCAGCCTGAGCAATCAATCACCAGCCATCTTCCATGGATGTTACGAGGCGTGGCCATCGAAAAAACAAGTGAACCCAATGATGCAGACTTCACAAAAAGGCAGGATGGAAAAAGTTCAGAATGATAGTTTAATGAACAAAAAGGGAAGGCAACAAAGGACTTACAGTAGGAGAAGCTGGTGCGAAGTAAAACCAAAACCAAAGTGTCCATGTGACCAGCAAAGCTTAAGAGAAAAACGGGACCAGTGTCCAAAAAGTTCAAATATCAAAAAACAAAAGCCAGCTCCAGGCAAACTCAACAATGGGCAAACCAACAGAGATACCAGGGACTTTACGAGAAATACTCACAGGGGACTGAGGAGCCACACATAAACGCACTCACTTAAACTGACAGGGGAGAAGAACTAATTTCACACAGGTGGACACAATCAAAAAGTCACAAGGGCGGGAAAACACAGGAAGTGAAGTAAACTTGGGTGGAGTGGTCTGATAGGGCAGCGACATCTCGCCCTGGGAATGCCCAGGTGGAGGTGCTTGGAGAAAGCAGGCTAAGCTATCATCCTTGATGGACAACATGTCACACCCTGACAGCACCGTGCAGCTCCTTCAGCGACAGGCTGCTTCACCCGCGGTGTGTGAAGGAGAGATACTGCAGGTCCTTCCTTCCTGCTGCTGTCAAACTTTACAATCAAGCGCCACAGAGCCAGCAGCACGGCTGTAGCATCATAATTTTGTTTTGTAGTTATCTAAACTTATCCTCCAAAAACTCTCTCTCTCTTTGTTTCCATTGAAGACCTGCCACTGAGAAATGTTTGGATAGCAAAACCCTAAATAAAGCAGCAACTCTGCACAGGGGTGGACATTTTTATGGACAGTTATATTAAAATATTTATTTACTGTGTAGCCTAATTTATGTCCCTTGCAGTAGGTCTAATTGTAAGCCTCAGTTCTTTGATCACCAAAAATGATAAGTATCCTTGAAAATCTGTACCCACTCCATCATGATTAAAGGTCAAGGGCTGGGGGCCTTAAACAGAGACTGTAGCTGCGTCTCATATGTCACATTTGGATACAGGGTGCAGTTTTCTCTGCAGGTGGCAAAGCAGGAAGACGCTGAAATGACCAAGGAGGTGTCTATAAAGGGGTTCAAATGCCTGCACAAACATTAGATTTTCAAACCATTAGATGTGTTTCATGCTCATTCCTCGATACAGAAAAGACTCCACCTCGGGGGGTTTTTCACATACGATGTTCAGAGCTGTCCACTTAACATGATGCACGGCTGCCCTCAAAAGCAGTTCTATCATTACGTTTAATGTTTCGTGTTGAAGGGATACAAAGAGCGGGTGTTTGTGTGTGTGCACGCAGCATGTTTGTGTACTGTTTACAACACCTCGAGCAGTGGGGATTGACATGAATCCAGTAAGTGAGCTTGATGTTGATGAAGACAATGATGTTCAGCACAAACACGCACCCACAAGGAGCTTTGTTTTGGATGGTACATGGTAATTAGGCTGCTAGTTAATCTATGGTCAGAGATAATTTGTGGGTTCCATCGAAGAGAGGAAAAACAGAAATCAAAACAAAAAACAGGAATATTCAGTGTTTTGTGAAGGAGGTTTGATGTTACTCAAGACTCATGTTGTCACTATGAAATTACTTCAGTTGTCATAGTTTAATTGTGACGTCTCAGTTATGAAATGTCCCCTCTGCTGCTCCCTGTTCTTTTTCTTTGCAACAAGAATGCAATCAAGAACAATTTAGGATATTTTAAAGGCCATTATGATAATTATAACTCACTACTGATTGAGGAAGAAGGGGAACAATGGTCCCACATTTGACCTCTGTATCACGGGAATGCAGGCCCTGTGTTCAGTCAGCTTCATCTCAGAGATGACTTGCAGAGGCGGATTAATTTTTAAGAACAGATATAATTAAAAGTCCGTCCAAACGAGTTTAGCACAGAAGGAATTTGTGCAAACACACACACATACACACACACACACACACACACCCGCCGTGATTAAGGCCAAGTTGTTGGGTGATTGCAAGTGACGAAGTCTGGGCTGCCGACAGACATTCGGGTCCTGAAGCACCAAGACTAACTCAAAGAGTTTGTGGCAATAACGAGTGTATGATCAAACGCTTTGCACGGAACATGCCAGCCAATCACCTGCTCTGTCAAACGCTGCACTGAACACACCACAAAAAAGTTCTCCGACAGGGTGTGTGGGAGGAATAACCAGTCAGTATTTGCAGTTGATCTTCTCCATCTTTTCCTTTGGTGCAGGCACTTGTGTCCCAGGTTTAATGGTAAAAACTTGATGATACACTCACTTTTCATCTATCGCCATCATCAGTAAATGAAATAAAAATAGTACTTTGGTTTGTAATAAAAACTAACTAACTAATCGCTTTCCAATCAGTCTCTGCGTTACTTTACCTTACTAGTGCCAATTAACAACAGCTAGCATGCTAACATGTTACACACTCAGATGGTGAACATGGTCACCATTGTGTCTCAGTTTTGATCTGGTTTAATGGATAATGGTGTTTCTATGGTAGCTTGTGGCACAAGAATCCTCATTTGGATGGAGACAGAGAGGACCAACCTGTCTTCACAGAACAAAGATTTGAGCTGGGACACCTCTGCATTGAGTGCAAAGGGAATAAATGTGATACATGGTACCAATATAATCAACTATTTACGGCGTTTTTAATCATACTGAGACCACTGCTGGTTATCCAAATACTTCTACTTCAAGAGACACCCCCCTGCTGTCCTGTTATATTCATAAATATATCTTAAAACAGTTTGACAGCATCATAAAACATGAATATCTTAGATTTAACTCTTGTTGAGTGTTCATCGCTGTATTAAAAGACATGCCAGTCATTTTCGGAGTGATAGCAGGTTCCAGTCCTGCGTTTTGAATTTTTGATGGTGGGCAGGGCTGACCTTTGGTTTACATTTGGATCACAGGTTGGGGCTTTAAATTATTGATGTCTTAACCTGTATGGAGCATTTTAATGTTGTCCGGGTGGTTCTGAAGTCAAACTACCCCATATAGTGTTGGGTAGTTTGGTTCTATAGCAATTAATCATATGTATGTGCTCATAATATGTTTTGCATAAGCTCGTAGGTGCAGAGCATTAATGTGTTTGCTTTTGATAAAAGAAGAAAATCACTGATGCTACAATGAAAAGATAAAGTGAACATGACACACCTGAGGGAGTATGTTACCTTCAGAGCTTAAAGATTAGAATTATACTTCCCTCTTTACAGGACAGGATCGGTGGACGGCAGCCAGGGCTGTCGTCACCCCTGAGGACTTATACGTCATGTCCTTTCTAATTTCTATGGGAATTTGGGGTTTTAGCAGCATACAAGGAGTGCACTCAATAATTAAAATAAACAAACTCACTGTGGTTTTATATCGACCAAATCTAGTATTTCTAGACTGAATATATTTAAATTTGACAACTTTCAGATTAACCACAGCATTTAGGATTCAGTGATTTCCCAGCAGGATTCAGACTTCCATGTTCAATTGAACAGTGAATTGAATAAATTAAAGCTGAAAAATTCCAGCAATTTCAAGGACTGAATTTTCTGAGGGTGGCTGTTGTGCTCAGGGACTCAGTATTTTTATAACCCTGACAAGGAAAACAAACCTACTGTAAACAAAATTTGCGGCACTGCTGGTTTCACAATTAAAATGCAATACAAGGAAAAGAAGGCAAGAAAACAGAAAAGCAGATGAAGGATCGTAAACGGAGGTTTCTAAGGATTTCTCGCTTAATTAAAGAGACACCAGCAAAAAACAAGCCGAGACATGAAGGAGAAGAGGAGACATGGAAACTGATTACAGGGCAATTTTCAATGTTCTATGTCATGGTCATTTTCATTGAAAACTTACATTCAGTTTACTTTTAAATTCATTCATTGATCAATTTTTTTATAAACTAAAATTAATTGATTGGAGAAAGTTTCTCCTGCTGCAGCGCGCTGAAGCCTGCATGCAAATGTCAGTAGACTGACTCTATGGAGCCCATTAGATGTGGATGCTTGTGTGCTGCAGAGGTTAAGTTTTGAATAATATCCAGCTTCTTACTTACTCTGTTTGTACTTTGTAAATCAAATATGAGGAGCTTTCATGTAAAAAGGAAACAAGCACACGAAAACTCTCTCTCTCTCTCTCTCTCTCTCTCTCTCTCAATCAGATACAATCCAGCTTTAACTTTTATAATTACTTCCATGTACCCCATGGACACTCCTCAGTCCCCCCCCCACTGAGCTGATTAACACTGACTCAGACCACCCACCAATCTGTTCAGTCACTTTGGCCCAATTAATACCTGCGGGGTGATTTGATAAAAGTGCACAGGAGCAGAGTTTAGAAGCAAGGTGAAGCCACAAAAAGTTGTTTTTTAATCAATTTCCAATTAAGAATTCATTCCTGTCTGTGGGACCACTGGTAATTGAGTCAAGGTGGAGGAAGTGAGGACCTGAGAGGCGGGGCTGATCCTTCAGGGACCGTTCATTTCCATATAAATGAGCTGGTAAATGCACGCCTAATTTTCTGGATTCATTATTGATAAAGAAGACGACCACAAGTAATGACCACTTTCCTTCTTTACTGGGATTTATTGAGATTTACATGGTATGACAACACTGGTAGAAGCGTGTTCAATATTTGTCTCAGAGAGGGTGAAGAGTGCAGATGATATGCTTCTTATAACAAGCCAGTGCAGAGCAGTCACTCACCACCCCCAAGCAAACAAAAACCTTTAGTGGGAGAGATAGTGAAAGTCACAATGAGCTTAAGGACCCAATGACATTTCCTCGCGGTAACTATCCACTGAAATGAAATTAGTACTTGTAAGAGACACTTTCTCATTTCCTCATCTACCTTCTTCAGGATATCTGCTGTACAAACAGTAAACAAATGGCTGCAGCACAAATATTCAATAATCAAGTAAAGCTTTAGTAATTAAACTGCATGGAGCACAAACACAGATGCAATCACAGAGTGTGATGCACTGGTGTCGTGTTGTACTGTGTTACAAGCATTGACCAGTATTGATCCATTCATCCTTTATTGGATGGATCAATACTGCACATGTACAGCAACAAACCACCATCTCACCTACCAAAGTGACAGCTCAGTATTTCACCAACAGATCTTAGAGAACAAGTCTGTGTATTTTAGCATTGTGTGGCAATCATCACTTGTTTTATCTAAACTGGAAATTAGGAAGGGAAACTACTTTCAGACAGGTCTACCTGGTTGTCATGGTGAAACTCCCTTCCTCTGTTGCTTCCAGCTGCCCAGTGATGAATTATTTTGTGACTGAGAGCAGTCAATCAGACACCATAGGAGGTCACATTGACCTCTTTCTGTTTCTTTTCTTAAAAGGACTGCAAATTTAAAATAAACTGCAGGTCTTCAGCACCACCTGCTCGCTGTAACTCCTGGGCTGCAGCACCGAGACCCTGGATTAAATCTTTATTTTGTACTCATGCATGTTTGATAACTTGAAATAAAGCTAGTGAAAATGATTTGGAGGAAAGAGGAGGTTGATTACTCTGCTGGAGCGCTTGACTGTCTGTCAAAGGTTGACAATCATACAATTGTTGAAATCAATTTCAAGGACCAGAGTTGAAATTCATGAAAAACATGCAAAGTATTTTGTTGTTTTACAAAGCTCTATTTTCCCTACCAGAACTTCAGTGTGAGTCCTTTTCACTCATGTTTGCAATGGAAAATGTTTTTTTCTGTAGTGGAAAGCACCACCTTATGCTGGTTGGAAGTGAAGAAAAGATGAAAAATGGGTTTTAAAATGCGTCTGTGTGAGAGTGAACATGGTCTCAGAGAGATGCTTAAGTGGAATAATTACAGAAATTGATTTAAAAAAACATCACATCAAATTAGAGGACCATTATGGATAATTGTTGGCTTTCAGCTGCTACCTCAGTGACAACAATCTAATAATGGTTCACTTTTATGTGGTGAACGGTTCGTTTTGTTTGTGGATATGCTCGATATATAATGGTCTGAAAGTTTTTTTTGTTTTTTTTTCGGATACATTTGAGTATATGCAGGGACAGTGCAATGATTATTTGATATATTGATGCCTCCGCTGAAAAAAGACCTTTTCATTGACTCTTACTGTAAACACCTCTCTCACATGTACTGACTTATAAATCAATGTCAGAAATGATGACAACAGAAAATGTCATCATCCCCTCCGACTCTTAGCAAACATAGAATTTTGGCATTAGGCAACAAAAGCCAAACAGCATGACAGCAAGGACGAAGAGAGACACAAGATCCATTGATCTGTCCCTCTTCTGCTCCTTCTTTGTGTGCTGAGGAACATCCCCACTGTGTGTGTCTTATCCTGCAGGGTGGCACTGTCTGCCACGATGACATAAAGGATAAGATTAATGCTTTTTCTGTGCATTCGTGTCTATTTAAACTAAGTCCAAAGTGCTAGTGCATGCTCTGTGCAATTGTATTATATATAATATATACGTATTTGGTCATAGAAAATCTCCAAGTGGCCCATACAATTTAAGATTATGTATCAGTCGCATCCACACAAGCGGGAGTCATTTTATGTGTGATAAGCCCCACACAAAACCGCCATAATCCCAATATCTTATTGAGCAATCTAGCAGAGGTAAAACTTAAGTTGATCTTGGTACCAAGAAGATTTACACATTGGATTTATATCTTCCATAAATCGCCTCCCTCTACTTCTTCCTGTGATGGGATGTGTTGTCCATAGCTTTTCTTTCCTGACTTAACAGCATGACAAGCCTGATTTACTTAAAGAAAGACACCTGCTCATGTCTGCTGTTATAAATGTATGGCTGTGTGGCAAACTATTTATCGCATCCAGCGTGGCGTGTTGTGGATCACAGATTGGATTTTTACATCTGCGACCTTGACTACGGCACCAGAAATTGACATTGTGGGGAGTAAACAGCCAGCTGTGGCCTTGATCCAGCCTCACCATCACAGCATATTACCCTGTCGCCTCTCAAACGTACCTTATAAATCAGTTAACGGGTTGTAAATTCAATGTTATTTGACACAGAGTCAGGCATGTAATACATTTTTAGGGCAGAGAGAGACGGGGAGGGATACTGCTGAAATGTTAAACCCTTATGATGGCATAACGGACTATTTCCCTCTTTGGGCATGACCTTTCATCTTTGAATGTTTTATTTTTCCACATTATTATTTTACGCGGAGAGTATAGGCACAGAAATTCTGGGTTTGGAGCTTTCAGGCTTTCTGTCAATCATGTTAAACAATAAATCCAAATATGTCCAAAAATGACATAACAGCTGCAGGTGCATGCTGTGCAGGCTGCTATGTACGAGCACCGGCACTGTTTCATTCCAGTTCAGGCACGTCATGTCTTCTACTTTAAGCTACGGCTCAATTTAAAATATTGCCTGATGAGATGAAGGCAGGTTGGAGTGGTAACCTGATGTGAATTGTAAAGGACTGTTTTACACAGATGTGGCTGGCAGCCTCAGCAGCAGATTGCATATCCAAATGAAAAGATAAAACTCCAATGTCACTCAGCAGCAGTGGGAGCGGTGGCCACTTCAAACACGATTGCCTGTGTTCTATCAGCGCCCACTTCAGCTCCTCAGCTTTGTTCACATGTAAGCTTATGTGTTTAAGTGCATATAGACATCTGACATAAATCCGGGACTTTTTGTTCCAGAAGTAGGAAAACCTCATTTAAAATCACACGGACATTCATAATAATAATGACTAAAATAACCACTCAGCACTATGTCGTGTGGCTCATCACGATTTGTCTGCGTGGGAATGGTAATAATTTTAAGATGGTAGAAAAATACAAGCCAAAAAAAAAAAAAAGAAGAAGAAGAAGCTCTGGTGGATTTGTGTTATGGAAATGAGGAAAAGCTGATTAGGATGACTTAAGTTCGAGCGCTGCACAATGAGCACATTTTCATTAATCATTGTTTAACTTTGTTAAGATTACAAACATTTTAAATTCTAGTGCTGTAGTTGATGCTCATTTATCTTAAAATACACGTTTAACACATTTCACTTTTCAGAAAGACCAATCAAAGAAGCACTAATGAGAGATTGTATTGATTTTCCAAAAGCTTGACAGAAATGTGCACTATTGAGCACTGAAAAGCTTACTTCAAGTACCTTCCTGTTTGTGTGAGTGCTGCCTGCCTGTTGAATGACGTTGGCTGGGCGAATATCCGTCCATGCTGTCAGCAGTAAACGAACGCTGTGTCCCCGGGGTTTGCTGGAGCAGCCATATGGGCGTCTGGTGGAGCAGGTCTGTCTGCAGTCACATCAGCCTTTCGGCACAGCCAGCGTGAGCCCAGCTGAGAGGAGCCACTACACGGTTGATTCAGGGTTCAGTCATGGTTGAAGGATTTTTTATGTAAGCTGGTGATGGAGAGTTACATCACAAATCACCAACATGTGCGATGATAGATCTCTATTGGAGCTTCTATTGTCCATTATAGATGATAAATGGTATTTTATAGACTCTTTTGGTTACTTGGCGGCAGCAGGAACAACTTGTGAGCACTGATGTATCATCACCTTTTAGGATGAAATGGTGAATTTTTTTTTACCAAATAGTTGCTTATTTACACATCCAGCAGTTATGAAGACAAACATCATTCATTTTGAATCCCGTTTCTGTCCATTTGATGAATGTAAATACAACATTCACTCTCTTTTAGCTCTGTTTTTGGTCTCTACCAACTCCTGAGGGAAATATCAGCTGTTAAATGCTCCATTATGTTCACCAGGAAGTTGCTGTCAAAACAATCAAAACAGTAAAGCTGCGTCTGGACAGCTAAACAAAGACGCTGAAACTCACTGTGAAGATTCCTAAATCTGATAGATAGACAGGTACATAGACTTTATTGATGCTGTAAGGGAAATTGTTGTGTTGCAGCAGCAATTCACATGTCTCAAAGCACACACGGCTTACACTAAGATGAAATGAAATAGATAAGAAAAAACACGTTTTAAAAATGAATACATATGTGTATAAAAACTACTGCACTGAAATAAGAATAATAACATAAAAAGAAGAAATACAAGTAATACAAATAGAATAAAAAATAAGATAGAGCTCTCACAGCGCAAATTAATGTGCCACCAATTGCTGGCTTGCATCATTTATAAATGCCAGGTGAACTCTTTAAATTTAATCTAAAAATAAGCCTCTTCTGTTGAGTGCCAGATAGAGAGGTTGATCAAAAGCTTATGCTCACTGAGGTATTTGACATATTTCATGATTTAACAGAGATACAGTGGGTAAAGTGAGCATAATGTGCTCAGGAAGTATAAAACTCATTCTGCATTAAAGCAGGTCAACCAGGGGAAAGCGCCATCAATCTGCTCTTAATTAGAGGAGAATGATTTGATTCTGAGAAAAGCAGCAAATAATTGGAGATCAGGATAAGACGTTGAACATACTGAGATGAAAAGCATTTCTTAATATTATTCATTTCATATCATGATTCATCCTTTCTGCTGAGCGCAGATGAGGTATTTTGACTTGATTGGTTAATCATCGTGCCATTCATTCGAGTTAAGGCAGAATCAAGTCGTGTGCCGGAACACTTTTATTTTCATGGACTGAGACAAACAGAACAGAGCTCTGGCCAGGGTTCATATGAACACACTTCAGAGATGAATGAGTCACACACTAATGAATAGCTGGTTTCCTGAGGGGCCCCGAAAGTTTTCATTTTGCCAGGAGACAGAGACGAGACATTTGTTTGGTGGCATAGAAACAAGTCCCTTTGTTGGACAACAGTTGGCATAATGAGGAGGTGACGTCAACACCACAGGCTCATGGGACCTCTCCGTAGGGCGTGGAGGTCGGTGGGGGAGGAGGAGGAGGAGGTGTGAAGCCAGAGCTGGAGCAGACAATGAAAAAGAAACACGAAAGCAGCAAAGGACGTGTTAAAGCACCGTCATTTTCTGCATTTGATGGCCAAAGAAAAACCAGCAGGATGAATTTAAGAATCAGCAGTCGCCCAGTCATCGTCCAACAAACGGCTGATCACTCGACCTGCGTCACTTCCAATATTTTTTTGGTGGCGTTGGCTGTTTCATCTTCTTCTTGTGCTTCCTGCTTCAGACTTTCAGTGCTTCACATCCATCATATCAGAGACGCTCAACACACTAATATTTCAAAAAAGATGGACAATGAAATTGAAAATCATGCTGTGCACCTCGTGATTAAACCTGTCTGTTTTGATGTTTTGATGGAACCTTTGTCAGTGATTAACTGTTAATCGTCACGGATGTGTAGGGGATAAAGTAACAAGCTCAGACCCACAAATGGCCCATGAGCTGTAGCCTCTCTATTGTGGGGACAATGAAGCATGATCCAGAAATGCAACATGCAAACTCTTTGATTCTTAGCTCTCATAATTAACTGGCCAATCAATTCTCCTCTTACTTGATCACACAGTTTGCTTCAGCTGTGAACTGAGCTCAACTCTGTCATGGTTCACAAATGAGACCATTTCAAATAGACACACACACAGATGGACCAGCGGGGTTGGACTGCACCACCCGGTTCATTAGCAAAAAGCAGCTCATACATTCAGGATCAATGTCTCACAGTTTGCTGCACAGACACTTTCCAGAAATCATCAAATTTTTAGTTTACACTGCAAGCTCAGTCAGTCAAAAATGTAAAACAAACACAACTTGTTTTTAATTGCAGTCAATAAATGTTTTCATGGTGAGCAAGAGTTGAAGTCCAGAGCCCTGATAGACAATTCTGCTATTCCTAGAGCGTCACAAGTTTGGCAAAATACTGTAAAGTTTGTCTTGAATGCTGTCCTTTGCAACAAGTGGACAAGAAGTACACTGAAGTGAAAGTGCTGCTGTTATGGAAAAGATCTGCTTAGAATTTCTTTTTACAACATAATCTAGCAACACATTTCAAGTGCTGATATCACAATAACGCACGGCCTTTTAAAATGAACGCATTGTGCACAATATCATCTGCAGGTTAAAGAAATTTCATTCATAACACTGAAGGTATATCATTATTTCCAATGCACAGGCAATAGAGCAGGAGTGAAAATCACTCAGAAGCTAATCAGCCATGAGAGTGGTTGAGTTCCAGAGAAAGGAATGATCAGAGGTCCTGGAAGGTCACGCCATTGGTCTTTCTGTCAATAGCCCACTCAAATCAACTCTCAGGGGTTACTTTGCTTGAGGCGCAGGAGCAGTCACACATCATGATAAATAAAACCATGTGGAGGACCAGAAATGCAGCTGTTTCATCACTGGTTATATAGATTCCAATTACACATCCCTGCAAGGACATCTGGGATATAATCAGAGGTGTAAAGTAACGATATTATCAATATTATTGGTTGTCGCAGCAGTTGTTCTGTTGGCACCTCTACATGTACACACTGTCAGCTCTTTGCAATCAGCAGCAGACAGAAACTGGAAACTGCATGCATTTTAATTACTGTTTACTGGACAAAAATCAGCTGCCGTTGGGTAAAAATGCTTGTAGGTGTGCTTTTCTCACAGTCAGATCTTTAAGCTTTAGCTTTAAGCTCATTTATATGCATCGGTGACCACTTCACGCAGCTTTTGCAACAATTTAGACTGACAGAAGCAATTTTTTATCGTGAAAAAATATATAATAAAGGTGCGATCACTAAAATAAGCTCCCCCCTCTTATTTACCATAAACACAGACAAAATAAAAAAGCATTTATAAGCGTGACACTGGGCAGGAAGAAGGAGCAGGAAAATTCTTTGAACTCTGAACTGTTGCTACGATGCAGCGGCACTTCAGCTGCATTAGAGATACGTGATGGATTTTGACAACAGGTGCAAAGAGACCTGCACTGTATCTCAGGCCAAAACAGACTCACCTCCTCAGATGCAGTACTGTCCTTGGTTGCTGAGGACGAGTGTGGCTAGTCTCATGAATAAATAAGGTGAATAATGGTTGTTTTGTGGAAATGGATGTGAAATGCTTCCGCAAAAGGTTAACAGCTTCTAAATAAGGACAGTGTTGGTCATGGTTGCTGTGAGAGGAGTCCAGCAGTGCCAACAGCAGCAGAAGAGCCAGCCTCGTTTTCTAGGTACACAACAATCTGCTGCAGTCTTTAGCACTATAGTCATGTTGTTTTTGTTATTTGTTATCCTTTTCTCCACGTTTTGTGATGGCAAGATATTAAAAAACACAAATAAGGCAAAAGCTGACACTTGGAGAGGACTGCAAAAATAATTTCCACATTTTTTCACTAGAACAGCAGCTAAAGATGGTGAGGTTGGTCTGCTTTAAAGTTCTTTTTATGCCTTCATTAGAGATTCTTACATGCAGCAAAGGTCCCTGTTTGACTAGATCAGACGCTGAGATGTCAATTACCTGCAAAATGATTGACACTCCCATTTGCCCCCATTTCTTAGCATGCTATGGCGATCATGGCAAACATTACACCTGCCACACATCAGCCTGGCAGCATTGACACTGTGAGCATGTTAGCTTGCTGACGTTAGCTTTCATCTCACAGCAAAGCATCACAGAGCCGCTAGTGTGGCTGTAGATTTTTTTTGTTTTGTTTTGTTTTCTTGTTTTAAGAAATGCATATTCGATTAAGCCAAATAAACTAAAAAAAACTGCCACCACCCAGTTTCATACCACACTCAGAGTGCAGGGATTTAAATCTAAAGCCCTTACTGAACGAGCCAAACATACAAACACTGGAAAACGTGTAAAAGCTTGAGTTAAAAAAAAAAAAAGTTTAACCAAGCAGCAAGGAGCTTAAGGATGGTGTCAAGTGCACCATGCTTCCTCAGTTGAAGATGCTGCAGGCTTTGTAATATTTCTAGCTGCTTAGCTATGTGGCTGCAGTGCTTTCCAGCTATAACAGTGCTGTGACTGTCCTAATAAAGTGATATCTGGAAATCAATAGCGTCAAAGAGAAATTACAGCTCGCAGGTAAAAACCATCCATTTAATCTGCCTTTAAATTCCTTCGGCTGCACCTCCCAACACACGTAAAGATGAATGGAGGGGTGGGTTAAGCAGAGCTTCTGAAGAGCTCTCAGATTTCAAAGTCGGTGGTGAAAGACAATTGCAGGCTGAATGACAGACAGACAAACAGGGTCGATCATTAAGTTGTTAATCTTTGCGCCTCACTGGATGAAGAGTGACAGAGACACCTCCAAGCAATCGATCCTTATGTGATCATCCCGGGCAGACCTCGTGAAGCATCAGTCATTACAGCCTGCCTTCGCCAGTCTCCACCCACACTCATAAAAAAATAAAGCGCCTCTGCGCCACACCCTTCCAAATCCTTTCCCAGTGAAATTCCACTTGCTCCCTGGATGTCAACCTTAATTCCCTCTCTGTTTAATTATTCTCTTTCTTTCCCAAACAAAATGAGCTCACATGCATGTATGAATATTTGTGTCCCGATCAATGGACAAAAAATATATATATATATAACAACAAAGACTAATGTGTTTAAACTCAATGCTCAACAATCTGTCATCAGCTTTCACTACCTGATCTTCAAGGCGCCATGATTTTTTTTTTTTTACAGCTTTGTGGATTCCCCACTGAGTTCTGTTCACCCTCCCTGTAGCCCAGCCTATCTCTGCACACTCAGGCTTGCCTTGGCAGATCAATGGCACAGCGTGACGTCAGGTTTTTAATTGAGCTTTTCTGATGGGTGGAGGCTGTTTTAATGAGACCAGGTCCTGTTTTCATCCTGACCTTTGAGGCTCTGCCCTACAGGTGTCCATCTTCTGACTTAAAAGGAACGTATGGGCATGTAAGACTAACACACTGGTGTCAGACCTCGCCAAGCTCCTCTGCAGAGCTTGACATTTTCACCTGAATCTAATATGCCTGGTAGATTTTTTTTCTTAGCCTTTACACAGGGTTCGGTGTACCTATCACCAATGCCATCCTCCATGAACAGCATGTTCTGTGGTCACATGTATAAATGATGTATTTGAGGTACATCATAAAGTACACCAAGCACTTTTTCCAGTCCACCAAACATTGGCTACACTTAAGCTACACTTAAGCATTTTTTCAGTCAAGTCCCCGTTGTTGTCTTGTAGCTTGCAGCTCAGCCAATCAACGTTAAGCTTGCTGATATTTGTCTCAGTGACACATGGGAGCAAGGATCTACTTGCCACAGTGCAAGTCCAGAAAAGAGGAAGCCACATGCGACTTTAAAATGAAAATACATTTACCAAAACACATTTCAACAACAATCAGCACCCTGCACAGTGCATGGGTAATGGTTCATCTAAAGTACAAAGGTAATCAGCAAAACCTAACCAAAAATGCAGCTTATTACCACAGAGAAAGAGAATTTATCAGCTTAGAAAGCTAAAGAGTCAACCAGCAGGTGTTCCTATAGTACCAATCTCCTGCTTTAATTAATCCCTGGCCTCTAGAGCATGTTCTTACTTGCACTTCTACACAGTACTTACACAGCAGACATGGAACAGCATTAATATTCATGAGGAATAATGTTCCAGGCCATCCGACAAACGTTAATTAAAATATTCACCAGTTTGTTATTCTATATTGGCTGTCACCAATCTCCTGAGATAAATATTTAGTGGAGCTGCTGGAAGCTCCACTATGGTCACCAATCAGCACCAACTTAAAAGCTTTGATGTTTGACCTTTGGTGCTGGGCAGGTAACGTATGTGCTTATCAGTGCTGTTGTTAGGAAAGGCTGCTCACGAGGAGCTGCTGTGAGAACATACAGTGACTGTAAAACCAAATCAAGAGCTAAAAGAGCAAAAGTAGAAGAAGCTGCATTCACTGCTTTGTAATAAGTATACTGAGAGCTGGCAGGAGAAATAGTCCAACAATTCCAGTACAGGGCAAGCGCTCACACTTTTCCTCACATTTTTCCTTTCTTTCACATATCGTAACCCATTTCATGCCCTCACAAGCCGGCGCCGGTCCAGACTTGATGTGATAAAGTCCACAAGTCTGGAGGGCTGACATTCAGGTTTAGGAAAGGCCATTTCATGGACACTTGATTGGCTGTCCTTTAGTGCAACCCACGGGCCAAATATGCAAACTTTAAACACAAGACACTGTGTATCTAATGAGCAGACTTTCATTAAAATTGCTGTCCTCAGTCGTGCTCCCAGGGGATAAACCCTTTTGGTTGGAATGGACTTCCCTCCAGTGACCCCCTCAGGACAAACTACCCACAGTCAATGCTTTGAAACAAGCAAAACTGTGATTAGGTTTGCTTCACCACACTCATGTTTGTTATGATGGATTATAATGAATCTTGTTTAGTAAATGGCTGCAGAAGCTGCTCTATAGCTTCTTATACTTTCATTTAATACTTCACAATCTTGGCAAAAGTGTTAAAAATCAATTTGTATTCTTCATGCAACACTCTATGATTTAAAAAAAAAACAATTGAATTAAAATGGGGCTTATGAATATAAAGGATGTGAATATGTGAATATGAGCTCATAAAAAATAAAACCACACTCCAGGGTTGTGAAGATTCATGGGAAATGGTTACAGCCAGTGACTTTTTTTTTTCTTCCCAATTTGGGAAATATTGCTCACATAGAAAGCAAAGAGAGGGGACTTTTCACTGCAGGAGGCACTATGACAGGTGCCTCATTTAACATTTTATTTGAAAAGGCCTGTTTTCTGTAAATGCCAAGTCCATGTCTGCATTCAGACTTTGGCTCTGAGGTGAAATTGCCCCCATTATGAGTGGGTGACCCAGCGCCGTGGGTTACTGGGGTTACATCAAAGCAGTCATTATTTGGAAAGGCACGTAACAAAATACCCTATATCCTGCTGGAACACATCTGGAGGAGGACTGGGAATGTGTTTACCCCACAGGGACTGCCTTAATGCATAATCATCACCTGGGCCGAACCCGACAAGACAAGAAAGGTCTCACTGGGAAGATTGGACCATAGCGTGAGCTTCATGCTATTTCTCCCAAAGCCTATTTATCTTCCCCTGTTGTGGGACGTTTCTCACCCATTTTGCTGACAGTCTGACTATTGTTCATGATAACGTCAGTATAATTTCTTTATAAAAATAAACTTATACTGGCAACATTGTGGTTTGCAGACATAGTGGCGTCATACCAGCAACAAACATGGCTGACAGCGAAAGCAACACCGACTCCACGGTGGAGGAGTTAGTTCCAAAAATGGGAGAAACCTCAGCAGTGTGGAAGCGGTTCGTTACAAAAGATCAGAGGTACAACAAAGTCCAGTCACATGTAAGAAGTGCAAGAAGACTGTGACAACCAAACGAGGCGACACAACAAACTTATTTCACCACCTCAAGCAGGAGCACCTGGTTGAACACGAGGACAGCCAAAAATCCTGCGAGGAGAGCTCAATAACTAATGTGAATTCTAAACCAAGCAGACAAACTCAGCACAGCATGGCCAAATCTCTGGCAAGTTGTGCTCTGCATTTTGTTAAAAACATCACCGTTGTAGAAATATCCTGAAATACTGTGATGTTACTTTAGGGTCATATTGCCCACCTGTAGTTTACATATGCATTAGCAGCGATGGGCAGCATTGGCTTTATATGTAGATGTTTAAAATTCATCATCCATTATTATTACATTACTAACTGCTGATGCGTAGTTAAGGCATTGTAAGGCATTAATTTGGGAGGGTTATACAAATCTTTTGCAGTAGAGAACATAAGTGGATTTGGTGGCAGGCTCTAATGAGGGCATCACATTAGCTCTGCGTGTGCATCAGAGGGAGAAATGCGGAGGGACCACTGACCCCCCGACATTAGCAGGAGGCATTACATTGTGCAAAGCATAAAAAAAGGAGGTGCATTTTCATGGAGTGAATATATGAGAGGAATTCAAAAAGTGAACTGAGAAGTATTCACAGCCCTTGTTTCCCGAAGCAGGTTTAACTGTCAGTGACACATATTTCATTAAAGTCTCATATCTTTGGCTGCTTAGATCATTTAATGATCACTTCAATGGGAGCGTCTGCTTTTCGAGCCAACAGCTCATAACAGATGAAATATTCTGTATACTTATATAAGCAAGGTGTGGACTGTTGACTTCTGTTGAGAGTATAAACCTCACAGTGCCGTCTTACTTTTATACATTCATAACTCTATATAGACATTATACACCCATGCAAGCTGCTGTACTGCAGTATCTTTTTTATTACAGATTCTTCAGAATAACAAATGCTTTCACTCATATCTTCTCTTGCCTGAGATGAGCTGTAAAATCCAGCCCGACCTTGTTTCAGAAAGACAGAAAGTATTCGGCCTAACACTTTGTTTGCACTGGCAGTGAAGTGAAAGCAGCATGTCAGCAGACCAGCAGCAGCATCATCATCAGCGGCGGCGGTGGCGGCTTCAGTCCTCCAGTATCACACTGCTCAGCCACAGTCCTGCTATGAACTCAGATGTCTTTTGGCAGAGCTCACAGCCCCAACACACAATTAATGTGGTTACACACCAGTTGGAAGAAAACAGACGTGAAGCATAAAGCATGGGCTTGCGTGTAGACAGCTGTATTGATTAAAGCATATCGGTTGTGTCGGATGCATGGGAGAAGTGCGACAGAGACACACGGCGAAAACTGGAGCGAGACAGCCTGTTAATCTTACAGCTGAAAGGAAAATAAAAAGAACAAAAACAAGTTGGCCAGCTCCTCTCCGGTTTGGTGACTGAGAGCAAAAAATACTTCGGACAGAATACTTAAGGTGTGATCACTTCGTCAACACTGTCAAAGCTTGTCCTTAGAACGTGAGAGCATGACGCAGACTGAATACTTCTTGAGCAGCATCTTGTTTTCTTCTTGAGAAGTTTGTGTCCACAGATATTCCCCCAGATATCACCTTTACAGTGTGTGACAGCAGAAGTACACAATCGGGAACTCAAAGCCAATCCGTCAAATTCTTTCAGTATGTGTGTGTAGAGGTGCGCAGATAGAAATGTGTGTGTGTGTGTGTGTGTTCAGAAGTACATGTCCTGGAAGAGGTTTCGTCCCATTTCAATGTATGCTTCCTTCTCCTGTGCAGACATCTGCTCCACCAGCTCTGGCCTCTGGCTGACCTCTCGGTACGAGCACGGCCGACCTCCGACCATCACCATCGGCTCATCGCCCACCTCCTCGAACTCGTCGTCGTCCTCTTCCTCCTCCTCGTCGGCCCGAAGCTGGGCAGCTGTGGTGGGCAGAGGATTTGGAGGGGATTCGTCGTCTGATTCGCTGGTGTCGCTGTCGGAGTCGCTGGCATTAGCTGTGGCAGAAGCGAGCCCTCTGGCAGCTGCGCTCGCTCCGCCTACGCCTCCACCTGCTCCTGCCACGCCCCTCTTCTCATGGATGAGCAGGGCCCGCATCACTTCCTCATTCTCATCTGACTGGCCAATTCCGAGACCAGCTGCTCCATCCTGAGCTCCAGGTACAACGTCTCCATCTGTGGAAACAAAGAAATCACGTATCAAAAGTAGAAATATACTCACTCCTGAAATTATGGTGCTCAAGTTGAAGCTAATTTTAAGTATTTTCGCATTGTGCGTTGGACAAGACACCAAAATCTTACAGGCAAGAAGATCATTAGAGGCAGATGTACAGAGACACACCTCAGAGACAGGACGCTCAGAGCATGATTCATGCAATTTCCACAGGACTGCTTTTATTAATGAGCAATCCTTGCTCAGTCATGCACTCATCAAGCCTCTGATTATTTCAATTAAGCAATTATGGCTCAATGGGAGCCTGGCGAGGCCCGATTGCTGCATGCCCTTGGGTGGAGAAACAACGTGAGAAAATGATAGTTGGGTGAAGGGTCCCTGACAGAGGGAGACGACCTGGGTTGACATGTAATAGCATGTTTTGATGCTAGAGATCATATAAGAGCTGTCAAAGGTGTGGGTGTTTTCTGTGTTAGCAAACCTCACCACAGACAGGCAATAACACGTGTTATTAATGTCAGTGAAGTCAGTATCTGAGAGTTGGCGGCAATTTAGTCTTCTGACTAACGAAGCAGGCGATCATGTGATAGTGGGGAAGGTTTGCTTGAAATGGAAAAACAACTGCACCAATGTGTAGAATCCAGCGTCTCTTTAAGGACAGGTTATTTAATGTGTGTAGTACATTTTAAGTTTTGTGAGGCATCTAGACAGACATATGAGTCCAAGGACGTAAAAAAAAAAAAAGAAAGAAAGAAAGATGGATTAGCGAAAATTACAACAAAATGTTTGTCAACTAACATATTTTCCATGAGTAACACGAGACGATCTTGCCCCCCTCACCACATCTGGAGTCTGTGCAGTAGTGATCCAGGGATGGAGATGGGATGTCCCGCCCATACAGCCATCCAATTCAATCAAGGCTTAAGTGTCAATCATGATGTTACACCAACTTTTCATAGCATCCAATAAATAATTTAAAGCAAACTTGCCAGAAAAATGGACACTTGGACATACATCTATCTGATAAGAACTCCTTAAAATGTGACAGAAACTATGTTAGGGTATTTTTTTTTTTTTTTGCTTGGCTCATGTCCAGTCTGCTAACATGGAGCGGTTGAGGCTGATGACAGCTAATGAAGTGCGTAATGTCTATTTTTTCTACAAACTAATACTGCTGCTATCACAACAGCGTGAAAGCCCCATATGGTCTGTTAGCACTTAGCTTCACATCACTTACGGTTCTTGAGGATGTCAGGCTCGTTGTAAGCACCCTGCACGGTGCTCTGGGTCAACCAGACGGGCCTCTCCTTTGGTGCCTTGCCCTCATTGGCCTGCTTCTGCTGTTCCTCCTGCTCCTCCATGCTGATAACCACATTCTGGGTGTACAGGTCAGCGTAGGATGAGCCTTTGTTAGACCAGGCTTCGCGGTGCGGGCCGCTCGCAGAGTTTCCTGCGGATGCTGTGGCACGTTCTCGGCTGGAGGGCAGATTCAGTAAATATCCTTTAAACAGTGATCTTCAGCAGTTGAATCAATACACGTGTAAACATGAAAAATGAAGAGCGTGTAATGTATTCAAGCTGAAACTCTGGATCGCTACTCGGGCCATTACTGCTGTTAACAGTGGTGAACTCCCATCTGCCGTCAGTGGAACTGTTCCAGAGAGAAAGGCTGGACTACTCTCATTTTCAGTTTTTTTAGGCTGATTATTTTACCAAGAAAAAAAAAAAAAATCACTGCTGTGGAACCCACACAATACCACAGAAAATCCAGACAGACCAGCAGAGTTCAGCTTTTTTTCTCTTCTCCATCATGAATTGATTTAGCTGCTGCCTTATCTCATTATGTGGAATAACAAACTGAATAACCAAAATGGCAGTTCATCAAAAAGGACATTTTTCATTTACGGATAACCACGAAGGAAAAATCTACCAATTATAATTCTAATTACTAAAATTAGCTTTGGTTTTAGGTGAGGCTTGCCCTCTCACCAGCTATCTTGCGCTTGATGGACCCCTGGCTGTGCAGTTATCTGTCTTTTCTAAGGTAGAGAATGCAATAACTATGCAACCAATTTTTTTTTAATGTCTGTTTTGTGTTATTGGAAATTCAAAAAGCTGTGCTCACAACATTTTTCATAAAGGAAAACAAATGTCAGAAAGTTTGATAATGTTTGACCAAATATGTGCAGCAGTTTTGCTTTTGCAGGACACTGATGTGATGCTGACTGGAGGGACTAAGTGAATTCCTGTCGGGTTTGTTGGAAACTGACCTCTGTTTGAGGGCAGGAATCTCAGTAGGCTCAGGCTCCAGCAGGTCATGGGACAGGTTCACGTCTTCGGTCTCTCGTAGCAACGCGTAGATGGGTTCAATCTGCTCGTTGAAGCGTGCCACCAGCGTCCTGGCGTCAGGACAGACGGACTCATCCTCTTCTACTTCCCTCTGGCAGAAGGTGCAGCGAAATGTACCTGTGGGTTAGGAAAGAACAAGAGGGGGGTGTTCAGGTAACTTGGCCAAAGCAGCTAGTGTGTACCCATGATCTTTAGACGAGCCTGTTAGGCACTGCCTGTGCTTTTCATCCAGGCCGTAAACCAACTCTGCAAAACACACTTACAATGCATGACCACTTTTATGATCATCACTGTGGAGTGTGGAACTGAGGTTTTGTAACCAGTCCTGTAATACCGCAGTTCCAGGCTCCATTCTCCATCTGGCTAAGAGGCGTATTTTACCCAAAAAGAAATCAAGGACTGCACATGAACAGAGAAGTGACTGGCGGTGCTGTGACATGCAGCATAAGCTGACAGTCTACCAAATAGTAGCCTCCAGATTAATGACCTTGCATGTTGCAGTTATTCCTGGAGTCTCAGTCAATCAAACCATGACATGGATTAAACTTTGGTTCATTTACATGTCTCATACGCAGCAAAGCATTGACCAGGCTTGAAAAGTTTTTTTGAGAAAGGACTCTTTCTTGCTGCTGTCACGATTTGTTTTTTTGTACTTGCTCAGTTTATTTATTACTTCCTGTTTCATTTTTAAAACTGATTGGCCGTGAAGCTAACATTAGCGTATGTGGAGAAGTGCAGACCCGAGGGCTCGACCGTGGCACCTTGTGTGCGCTGCACTTGCTTCCTATCAGTTCTACCAAGACATGTTTGGCCATCTGCTTCTCTGCTGATTTCAGTCTCAATGATGGGAACTGTTCCAGCACCACAGACCCCATGTCTGTGCTGTGTCTATATGTGTATATGTGTGTGGGTGAGAGAGAGTGTGTGGGGAACGAGAGAGACGGCGCTCGAGAGAGACGTGCTATATGTACGCCATTATTGTATGGCGTACATATAGCATTTTGTACTACTGCCACTACTACTATTATAATAATGATACAAATTAAATAATAATACTGCTTTTTATAAGAAAATTCAAAGCATTTTGAGATTGTTTGAGAGATTGTTGATTGGAAAATAAAACCACATGGATCGAGATGAAGAAAGTCCTCCAGTACTGAACAACTGAGATCATTTCTCTCCATCACAAAAGATTTAATTACCGAATTAAGGGGCATAGCAGTGGTCTCTTGTTCAGTAATGAGAGACAAATGTTCCCACTGGTGCTCTTTGTCACAAACTCAGGTTGGGTTCCACCTTGAATATGCTAATATTTGCACTCCTAAAGGTTTCAAACAAACCTCGAACAGAGCAGCAACTGATCACAGAAGAAATGATATGAAGAAAGTAATGTTTTCTGCACAGCTAAAAGAAAAAAAAAAGAAGCTATTTTTGGGTGGACCTACATGTCAGGTGGAATGAGTAACAAAAAAAGCACGTCTTACAAAAAGAGGAGGGTACATTCACACAGCAAAGTGTGAAAACTGGGAGCTGGAGGGTTTCCGGCTCTCCTTTGTGGGTCACAATGGGCTGGAAGACCACAAATGTCAGTTCCCATCCCTGTGAGGTCATACTGAGTGTTGCTGGCCCTGAAGAGGCAACCAGTCCCTCAAACTATCGTACGTGAGCTCCAAGTATTGTTTTTGTCAGCCTCTGTCAGGGTGCAGGGTTACTGCCGCCACAGCTAGATCTGATACCAGCTGAGATATGCTGAAACAAGAGACAAGTGCAAAGGAATTGGCAAGATGATTAGAAATGCGTCCTCGGGAAGATGCTGACGGTTCCAGAACGGCGTCAGGAAACCGGGAACGTGGACTTTTTCCAGCCTGTAATTTACACTGCTATCAAAACGTATTGATCCAGTGTGGACGCATTGTGCATTTTCTTTCCTCAAATTAGATTTATGTGGCATTTTGGGCCGCAAGTTTTATATTGATCCCTGAAGATGTGGATATACCCACATAATTGTGTTCTTATTCTAAAATAACCAGAGGACTTAAGTGTGTTATCCTACTCCTTTATATAGACGTGTGTGGGCACTATGCAGCTTTCCTCCACAGTATAAAACTTGCTATCATTACAGGTTTTTTCTTTCTTACTGATGAGCCTTAAACCTGGTCTCCTCAGGACATTGTGAAAGCACTTTTGAGTTCCAGGCACTCTCTGTATTATGAAGCTGGAACAGTGTGAAACAGCTTTGTCAAATTTGATTAGATTTTATACTATGTCTTCCACTGTAAAACAGAACAAATCATTACATTGATAAAAAAAAAAGCTTTAGCAAGGCTGGCTGTGGTACATCACATTATGGCAGATGAATTAGTTTTGGCGTATTACAGCTAAAGCAGTGATGTATTTGTTTGACGGCTTAAAGTTTAAGAAGAAGTAATGTATTTCAGCCTTTGAAGCAACTGCAGCACCAGCTCAGCCTCCCAGCGAATGAGGAAGAAGAAATACAGCAATATTCAATAAGATGGTGGCAAAGCACAACCTTAATGTTTAGATTTTCATCCGAACAAATCAACTACTTATAATTATTCACCAAATAAAAACAGAGGGCAACTTAACAACACCTGAAAATCTTGTCTTTGCTGCCCTCCAGTGGTTCTTTTCAGCTTGCTGCAGGTGAGTACAGCAGCTGGGTGTGGTTACAGGTTCTGCAGAGCACATTTCTGACCACACCCAACCACACCACACATCAGTAAGACACTTCAGATAACAAACATTTAGTGAAAGGTGAACAAGAAGCCTCTTTAAAGGCCTGTGCAGCACAACCTCTCTGCCTTTCCTAGCAACAGCGCTGGCTGACTGGCAAACGGTCTGTTTGGCAGACGATGTGTGAATGGTAGCTCATTCTGACAGACTGAGAATGAATGCAGTTCATGAATGAACACAGCCAAAATTAATTCAATGACAAGCCATAGTTTCAAACTCAGATCCTCTTACGTACAATGATCAATGTACGTAAACATCTGAAACATTATTCCGCCTCCTACAAAATCAACTGGGAATTTTGCACCACCAGGAAACTTTTTATTTGAGTTAAAAACTGGATTCTTGTTAAACTGTTGAGGATTATAATGTCATCATATCTTGCTCAATGGCTTTAGCACTGGGAGTAGTTTACCACTTGCAGCTTATTTTTCTCAGGCATTGAGGACAAAACTTTAAACCACTTTTTCCATGACAGCATGAATGCTGCATGTATACATCTGCACAAGCTGTGAATGATTAAACCGAAGTCTTGGTCCTGATTCCGATTCAAATGAGTTGGTCATGCCTTGTTTATGTCAATCAATGAATAATCTGAAAACCAAGAGTGAGTCTATGTCTACTCTAATGCCATGGTTATTTAGCTGTATCTTCCCTTTAAACTCTGAATAACCCCCATCCCACACTCTGTCTAGGCTAATTAAGACTTGCTGCTTGCGCACACGCGCGCACACACACACACACACACACACAGCCAGCACAGCATCATAGGTAACTCCTCTTGATAAGGGAGTGATGTGATGCCCATTTGGGAGCAGGGTTTTGGACAGCTGTCAGCCCATATTGAAGCAAGGTGAGACTCAGATTTTAAAGTAAGTTACTTCAGGCCTTTTGCTGTGATAACAAGTCATTTCAAATACAATTTTCAGCCTGGGTTATATGGAAAAACTCAACTATACCCATGGGTGATTTCACACCTAACCTGTTTGGTTCGGTTAAAATTAATTCAGCTCTGTTTGCCCTGTTAGTACGGCTCATTTGGCCTGCACAGCGGACCATGGTATGGACCAAACAACTGAAATGAGACCGCTTGAAAAGCTGGGTCTCTCGCAAATAAGGGACTACCTAATTTAAACTATATGGTACTAATTCAAATTCAACACCGCCGATGTGTTACACAACTGTGATACTTAGATTTTTTCTCAGTGTTTACCTGTCATGAGGTCAAACAGCTGGTTGGCCTCGAGGTCGGTGAAGGTGGAGAAGCAGCAGGGGCACCGGAAAGAGGCACGGTTGGTGGAGTCTCGCTCATCTGTCTCGATGCGGCGTCGCATGTGATCCAATTTATATTTGACCACGTTGACCAGTACCCTAGAACATCAGGTTGGTAACGCTTTATAGTGTGCAACATACTGACATAGGAGGACAAATGCTTTCAGAAAAAAATGAAGGACTGCATGCCTATAAAAAGTATGTAATTTAGACATGTAATCTATTGTTTAGTTTCTAGTGTTTTAGGGCTGAGTTGCTTTAGTGTGAGTTTTGACAGATGAGTACGGGTCTTATTCACTCTGAGAGTCTTGTGGGCTTAGCTTGTCCAAATATTGCAGATATGAGACATGGACAATGCCAATACCTGTATTCTGTTTCTCCAAACTTCACCAGCTAATAATGAGAAGATATTGTGTGTTGCTATGTCTGTTTTCAAAAAGAAAATAACCACCTGTAGTTGATGAAGTAGTAGTTGTGCCGTGTCGTCTTGCCATCAGGGGCCGTCTCCACTCTCATGCGGCACTTGACAAACTTGTCTGACTTCAGGGTGTTGAGGACCGAGCGCAGCTGTTTGCGGTCAAACTTGAGCAACTCCAGCATGTCCTCCTCACGTACACATGGGTTGCGGATGAGCACATCCAGGGCCAAGGCATGTTCCACGCCATAGAAACCCCTTACAACCTGCTTGGCAAGCCGCTTCAGGGCTGCAGGGACCTCGGTTAATAGCTCTGGTTCTATCATCTTCTGCTGTGGAGAAAGATGAGATAAGAAGAAACTATGAGAGGCATGAAATACATATTGTGCAGCATGGATACACTGATGGAAATACCTGAGTATTTGAATTTGATCATGTCCTTTAATAAGGTTTGCTTAAACACATATACATATCTGCTTAAGTGGGGACAACTTCTACATTACCATGCCATGTGGCTTTGAGCCAACATGTACGAAGTGTTGGTTAACGGTACCAGAGCTACACTGCGAGCTGGCTGCTGGATAGAGGAAGCTTCACTTAGCTTACCGATAGCTAACAAGAACAAAGACTAATAACAAACACTACAGCAGCACGTTGGCTGGAACTACTAGTGAGGATAAAAGCTAGCTAGCAGCGTAACACTTACTTTACCAGTAAGCCATTATCTATAGTGCTACTTCTAGCTTGCCGATGCTAACTGTTGCCTTACGTTAAGTATGCTAACATGAAGTTAGTTTGTAGCAAATCGTTAGCCATGTATTGCCAACCTTACCCAATACTCTTTAACGTTATGTTCCACCAATACGCTAAAGCCACCGTTTTCTTAGGTCATTTCAGAGAACGCGGACAGTTCTTCTAACAAATACAGCTACAACTCACGGAAGACATTTTTATTTCTCAATCTTTAAACTGTTGGATTAGCTAGCACGCTTTGCTACTTGTATTGAAAAGACAACCCCGGAAAGAAAACCAAACCGCAGCAAAGGTTTTCTTAAATTTCAATGGCCGACGCTTTTGCAACAATAACCAATAGAAACAAAAGAATGTTGATTGATTTAGATTTTGACGAATGGCTCTGCTTTCTGTCTAGCGCTGTAACCAATCAGATTAGACAACTAATATTTGCAGGCGGGAATTGCACTGTTTTCTTCCGGGACGCAGCTGTCACCAAAAATGGCTTCTCTTGACAGGGTAAAAGTATTAGTTTTAGGAGATTCCGGTAAGTTAAGTACCATTTTCACAACTCGAAGTCATATATGAAAGTGCCTGCTTTTTTGGAAAGACGTTTGTTTATCATAGCCAAATGTCTTCCGCGTTGTAACCCTTTGAATCTTTAATCAAGGGACTTCAAACTCATGTCAGAAGTCCGCTGTAATGGCAAACCTGACGCAACATAATTGTGTCTGCCGGTGAATTAAGGACTAAAGTGGACCAGCACGTGATGCTTAGTTTAAAAGCAATACTTGCACCTGTATTCACGCTGGTCACTGCTGACCTGAGTGCTGCTTTTGCGTGAAAGAAGACTGCTCTGTTTAAGACAAACCAACGCCAAAAGTTGAAATTTTATAGAGACATATTTGCCGAATCAAATATTGACACCTAAAAGATCGTTAAAGATTTTTACTGTTGTTCTAAAACATATATGCTTTGATGGAAACGTAAAATATTTTACACTGACGTGTTTTTTCAATGGAGTTTTGTTATCAAGTAAAACATGAACGTCTTAACCCACATTCCACTTGCAATCAGCTGAAAGTGACTGACAGCCAAATATTATGATCTACTAGACATATGTGTGTCCCTGTGCATAGGAGACAGTGCATTAGTTTATTTTGATCCCAGCACATTTGTCATCCACCCACCTTTCTCGTCTTTCACAGGGGTGGGGAAGTCCTCCTTGGTCCATCTGCTGTGTCAGAATCAGGTGTTAGGAAATCCATCATGGACTGTTGGTTGTTCTGTGGATGTACGGGTAAGCAGATCGATCACTGCTTAATCTTAAAATGTTGCTGAGATGAGGTCTAAAAATGTTGCTGCTGGCATCCTAACGAGCCTCAGATAAACTCTATTTATTGAACACAAAACATGTTTAAATGACAATATTTGTAAAGGCTGTAATGTTGGAACCAGACGTGGTCTAACAAGTGATAGAAAAGTATAAAAGTACAGATGCCTAGATGGTCAAAATAATCAAAGTGTCAATATAACTCTTAAACCTCAGGTTCAAGACTATAAGGAGGGAACCCCGGAGGAGAAAACCTACTACATTGAACTCTGGGATGTCGGAGGATCTGTTGGCAGTGCCAGCAGTGTCAAAAGCACAAGAGCAGTCTTCTACAATTCAGTTAATGGTAAAGATGATTTTACGTGATTATTTCAAGAAATCTGAAATCATTGCGGTTGCTGTTGTTATGTCATTTTCTTCTTTTTTTTCAGGAATTATGTTGGTACATGATTTAACAAATAAGAAATCCTCTCAGAATCTTTACCGCTGGTCACTGGAAGCTTTAAACAAGGATTCCTCTCCAACAGGCGTTATCGTCTCAAACGGGTAAGTTGTTTTTTTCAGGGGTTTACACACTAATCTATACACACTTACACAATTGTCAAGATTAGATTAAATTGCAGTTGAATATGTTGGATACTGAGGAGTTAAGTCATATTCTTCCTTTCCCCTGCAGTGACTATGATAGAGAGCAGTTTGCTGAGAATCCAGTGCCTTTGCTGCTGATTGGCACAAAGTTTGACCAGATCCCAGAGAACAAACGCAGTGAAGTTCTCACTCGGACGGCCTTCCTGTCTGAAGACTTCAATGCGGAGGAGATCAATCTTGTAGGTCAACTTTTGCATTCGTACTGGCTCTGACCTTAAGCCCCTTTAAAGCATTGAATCTGTTACACTGCTGGCGTCATTATGTCTTAAAATAAGAGCTTATTGGAGAGTCTCTGTTTGGGAAATGTTCCATAAAAACATTGTTCAGCTATGACAAGACAAGTAAACCTGCAATGCTTGAGTGGTGTTTGGCATCTGGTACAAGAAAGAGAGCGCAAAGCTCACCACAGTGACAGCACAGCTGAAGAACAGCGCCGAGTTGGAAAATGAGGAACATGAAAGGAGAAGACTGTCCTCAGTCCTCTCACACGCTGCACCAGTGATGGATGACTTTTCTTATCTCTGCTGCTTAATTAATGACTGTTATGAGTGTGTTGAGGAAGACTTGTCCTTGATTCTCAATAATTTAATTTAGGGTGTGTTGAAAATGCTAGCAGAGGTGCAGAGTAAAGCACATCTCATCTTACTGATGGCTGGAAAAACAGGACAATTGTGGATTAGAGACACAGAAAGTAAACCTAAATATTACATGTGTATGAAGGGAATCGAGTGATCTGATATTCGCCCTAAATCCTTCCTCCTTTGGCGAATAAAGAGCTCAGATCAGGAAGCTATGATAACAGTGTAGTTTGGTGACACCTAGTGGTAATTTTAGAGAAGACATGGCAAACAAATAATCACTATTTTTTATTTTTTTAAAGCAGGATTGTTTATTTTTTAAACAACTAAAGCATTTGAAATAATTTGAAAGAAGCTGTTATCACATTCGCACTCTGCACATAAAGATTTCACCCGATGGAGAAAAGACTCACTTCCTTTGAGAATGTGGCTGATGTGCTATTTTGTTTTCTCAGGACTGCACCAACCCGCGATACCTTGCTGCAGGCACGTCAAATGCAGTGAAGCTTAGCAGGTTCTTTGACAAGGTGAGAAAGCCAAACCTCTGCAATGTGATGTGCAGTTATTTTCTGTTCCTGTTGAGACGGTTGTGACGATAGAGTCTGTGCGAAAAGGAGATTTATTCACATACACTCTCTGTGAAGTGGGTGTACTGAGCGGAGCAGAAACCATCAAATGTCATTCAACCTCCTTCAGTCTATGAAAGATTTGCCAAATGTTACATTAATTATTTAAAGTACAATAATTTGGTTTTCATGCAGTGCTCAAATCATAACGTTACCCTGAGGGAACAATATTTTGTTGGTAAACTGATATTCAAGGTGAATTTTTCAGTATAAAACCTTCCAAATAACAACTTTAATTTTGTCAAGTAAACCCAGTAACCTTTTTGATATTAAAATTATTTTTTATTTAAGACAGGTATATGATAAAAACTATTTTATGGCATACTGTTGGAAGGGATACTTGTCAAATAGAAAGAAAATCATGTCATTTCCTGGATCAGTGTGTTCTACCAAGTTTGTAACCAAAGCCTGACATTGAATTAATGGATAGTTAAGTGAGTATCTTCAAAAATAAGTCTTCCAGTACAAAGTCTCCTCTTTCAGTGTATATATGGGTATGTGGGTTTTGTATTTTGAAAGACTTGAACCTCCCACATTCTTAACAGGTAATAGAGAAGAGATATTTCACAAGAGATCCAAGTCAGGTGAGTCAGTTTTTCATTTCCACTCTTAATAACATCAGCAAATAACAATGCTGTAATAGTCTTGGTAAAAGGAAATTTTCACCAGACAATCAGAATTCAGTTGTGACTGACGAAGACTAAGATTCCATTTGAGGGTGAACTGTTTATTTCTTTCACTTTCTCTGCAGATGACGGGTTTCACAGACAGAAAACGGTTCAACTTCAAAAGTTTGCACTATGACTGACAGCAGTAGTCTGTGGTTTGACTGTAGCACCTTTGGCCACAAATCAACCATCACACTCACTGTGACTCACCCGCCCGTCCGCCTACTGTTTTGTCTCACTGCCGTTTCTTCTTTATGCAAAGCATTTTTTTTTTCATTTGCTGTTATATGAAGACATAAACTTGTGCACAAAATATACAATTTCTTCAATAATAAAAATAAATCCATACACAGATGCACAGCAATGCAAAAGAGGGTTGAGCACATTTTAGAAATGAAGAGATGCTCAGTAAAGATGGTGTGAAAGGACATGTTATAGATGTACAGTGAGTTTTTAATTCCAGACTTTTTCAATACAGTCAGATGTGTTTTTTTAAACACGCAAAACATTCACATACACCAGCTTCATTTTTTTTTTTCCTAAACTAAGACCAATAATTCTCTAAACGTTTGCTTTCTTACACCATGTTGTTTAATAAGTGAGTGAATAATGGGCACCTGGATCATGGCTCATGCAACATTCCCCGGTCCCTGCATCACTTTCTTAATCCAGGGGAGAAAGAAATGGATTTTAGTGAAGACATGGGGATATTTGGGATTATTACAATCATTTTTTGCGGTGAAAGCTGTTATCCCCTGAGGCTTGCTGTTGCAGATGAGTGGTCCGCCGGAGTCACCCTACAAAAAAAACACAGCAAAGTTTGGATTAGATGACACCTGTTTTTCATGAATAAAACAAAACAGTTTTCTCCATGTTTGCAGAGTTATTGATGTATTTTGTGGTTTGAATAGTTTGATTTGATTACCTGGCAAACCCCTCCCTTCTTTTTGTCAAATTTGGTGCACAGCATGTGATCACTATTGAAGTATTTTTGCCATATATTTTTGCACTCAAAGCTGAATTGCATCTTCTCCGTGGTCTCCCTCAGCACCTTTGAGGAAGGCTTGTTGTCTCCGGTTTTGCCCCAACCAGCAACGGCACAGTTAATGTTTGCTGGGATTTTCCCGTTTTTCTTCGGTAGTCCAATGACCTTCACGTACCTGTTCAGTGTGGCCTTGTTCCTTAACTGTGAAAGAGGACACAGTAGAGCTGGTAATCACAGCAGTTAGAATTTGCTTCATCTGAAATTTTGAGGAAACAGTTCGCCCATCCGCCAGACGTGTTTATGTCCTCTTAAAGCTACATCGAGGTTTTAGGTAAAGCATTTCATCCCCCACATCCTGACCAGCTTCAGTGCACATATCCGTGTGCAAAGATGCAAGAAAATGAAAGTGAGAGGATAGCATCAGCTCCACTGTACGAACCGCTTCATGCAGAAAAACACCCAAGTTATGATAGGAACCTGTGCACTTTTACTTACCTTCAGTAGCATAATGTCGTAATCATATCCTCCAGTGTATTTCAGATGTGGAATGTATTTATCCACCTCTATCCGTTGCTGACTTTTCTCTTTTTTGCTGATGTCATGTGCTCCAAGTACCACTCTCATGCTTTGCTGAGCTCTGACAAACAAGAGAACAAATCATGTAAAAACACACATAAACATTAATGATAAAGGCTAATATAATGGTTGGAACCCCATGAGGAACCCCTGATAGCAAATGTCTTTTTCTCAATATCAGACTATGACAAACGTATAACAACAAGCTTTTTTTAACTGATAGTGACATGAAATAAACCTTTTTCTTGTTGCTTTATGATTCTTTGTTGATGTGTAATAAACTCACTTGTTGCAGTGTGCAGCAGTTAGAACAAAGTCCTCCCGAATAAGTATCCCACCACATGAGTGCCGTCCATCAACATCAAACTGGAGTGACGCCATGTAGGGTCTGGAATGAGGCTTTGCAACGTTCCCGCCCACTATGCCACTCTCAGAAGCCCCTGACATGAAGACAGACAGTACATTTATGAACAGATAACAAATTGCAAAATTCTCGTCTCTTGTCTACCAGCAATCATATTCTCGCCATCTTACCTGTGAGGGAGAGCAGCTGAAAGAAAAACATAAAGCAGTATACATGGATCATGGTCGCTGCACAGAAGTGACTGCTGAACAGTTTTCGGCTGGCAGCCCCTCATCATCACCACCTTTTGTAGTCAGCCATCGACTCCCACAGCGGAAACTTTGTGGGCAGGCGTCAAAATCATTCTTCCACAGAAGGGGCGAGGTCACACCTTGCAGCATGAGTGAGACCCTTTTATACAACCAGATTATCAACCTGTCATTTGAGTTAGTGCTCATGCATTGTTTTTAAATCATTCATAATCTGAATGTGGAGCACTGTTGTACACTTTACTGCATACGTCTTCAAGTGAATATTGAAATGAAGAGGAGTTTAGTCTGCGTGTGCCATCTATTTCTTAGCCAAACGTCAAAAAGGTCCACATTTACCGTATATTCTCAAATATCCTCATGCTTGACTGTTTGACTTTTATCAAAGGCCACATTTGCTTTAAAGGAAGAGCATTGAGGTGAAAGATAAATGGTTAAGTGGAAAGCTGTATTCAGGCCACATTAACCACAATGTGAACACAAGTAGTCAGCGCACACACTCTGAACTACACACACATTTTTTTTTTATCCTGGCCAAAGTAAATTTCTTATTCAAAAGACACATACACATGTTAGCATTTTGCCCTAGAGCTGAAGTACAGTGTTTAAACGTTTCGAGAGGCCGTAAACACTGTGCTGAACCTGATAAGCTAAGCACTTGTTTGCTGGAGGTGTTTGCTGGACTGTGTTATCTTCAGAGACGTTGTGCATGTCTGGACCTTGGTATGCTATCTGCAGGTAGATTATAAGTCTATTTAAGCTGTTAATATTCGGTCATATTTTTCATTTAAAATTTTAAACCCTTAATAACCAACAAGTGAGCATTTACTGCAGAAAATGCGAGCAGGATGGAGTCGAATGATGTACTTGGTGAGGGAGTGTGGAAGAATGATGTCTGATTAATCCTCCACACAAGTGTATTTCTAATAAAGTTACATTTCTTGAGTATGATGAAACACATGAAACAAAAAAGTAGCAGAGGCTTTTCGGTGGAGCTGGTAAAACCAGACAGCATGTTCCATTCTGTCCACTGACCACTAGATGGAGCTGTAGGCATTTTGTGTGCACAAAATACACTTTAGATGGAAAATTAGCGGCCTGATTCATATGACCTACTTACCTCACATCTGGTACTGTAACATGTTGAACTTCATGGCAACAGCAGTCCCATTCATTTAGATTTAGATTGTAGAGTCATCTCTGATACCAATGGCAGATCAGAAAGAACGGTCCACTTGACTTTTATTGTGAAGTTTTAAACATTTGCAGTTGCTTTTGTTACCAGATTCTTATGGAGAAAAACTTAACATACTGTCAATTAAGATCGCAAGTCATATTTTGTTTGGCCCTCGTATGCAGTCAGACAAAGCAAAATACAGTACACACATACCTTTGAGGTGGAGGAGATGCACAATACGTGTGTTTTCCAGCAGCATGCACACATTACTATGATTGCAATGGAGGGAAATATGCTTATGTAGGGTTATAAACAGATACGTAACACTGTGTGGATTGTCTTCTTTTTTTTTTTTTTGTTTCTAAATTCTGGTGTTAATGGACCAGTATGAAAGTCATTCAGAAACAGATGGTTGACCAGTTGGGCTGGGTCAGTGGTTTGCTCTGATATCTTTCAGTTTTATTTATGGAGGGGAACTTACTGGGTTAGTGCAGACAATGCAGTCCCACTCAAGCAGAAGCAGGCGTTGATGCTTCCAGTATATTTTATGTTGTATACATGTAATACTGGACCAGGATTGGTTATTAAGTATCTCGCTCTCTCAGTTGCCACAGAAAAAAATGTATTTTGGGGCCGTTTTGATAAGGCAGATGGCTTTATCAAATTATCCTAATGTGGTTTGAAGCTTCTGGTTGCAACATTTTCCAGAAACGTGAACGGCTCAGGTGGATTTGCATTGAACCACTGATGAGAGCAGGCAGGGATCTTTGGCAGTCAGTCGTCAGCTGCTAATTTGAAAAAAAGAAAAGAAAAGAAAAAAAAGACCGAATGTTAAATGTAGCTCAGTGAAATGATAAAAGATTTAGGATATACAAACGGACGCTGCAAAAGATGAGAAATATAGCTTTTGAACTCACTGCAGTCCTTTCAGTGACCGTCGCTGCAGTTTGTCAACTCTTTACAGAAGTTTCCACTTATAATAAACAGCTTCCTTACTAGCAGGAAGACATGCCAATACTGCTAGAGCTATGAGGTTTCCACCAGCATGACCCCAGCCTGCAGGCAGAGAGGGTAACCAGCACAACAGAAGCTGCAGCTGCAGCCTGCACACTGTAACAAACACCAGTATACTGGAGGGGACGACTTCAGCAGTTAGTAAGAAGGGAGCAGTATTTAAACTGGTGTCCTATTACTTCTTTGTTGTGTTGTGCACACAGTGGTACCTGCCAAAAGACCAAAAAGAAAATAGTGTAAATAGTTGTGAGACTAATAAAACTGCTTGGCTTTGCTTTTTAAAGCAGCGGACAGTCCTGTGGTTCTCTGCTATCCGCCTCTGAGAGCCCTCTGATACATTAACTGCAGCTCACTTAGGTTTGAAATTTTTGGCAAAGGTCACTGGTTTAAAGTCGAACTTTGCTTTGTAAACAAGAGTGGACGGCCCTCTGGTTCCCTCCTAACAGTCTCTCAAAGCCCTCATGCACATTCCTGACAACTGACTGACTCACTGACAAGCCCTGACTGTGGTTTTATTTATCAGCTTCCAGGTATTCCTTCAGGGAATAGCCATATCTTGCTAACTAGCAGGCTATTGGCTACTCTTGTTTGCTATGGGTACTAAATAAAATGTATTAACAACATGACCTGTTGGTTAGCTCGTACTGTAGTCTGGCAGCAAACAAGTTGATTTTCTGATGAAACTAAAATGATGAGGTGCAAGTTAAAAGCAGAACCAAAATAAATCCTACTTTGTCTTATAGTTTCTGACAGTGAGACATCAGCCTCTGTGGCTTAAATGCAGAAATGACAGGGTGTTATATTACTCAAAATGCTCAGGTAAGGAAAAGTCTGTGAATGCAGTCTAATGCATTGGCCCATGTGTTGTACATAAGAAATAAACAATTTTAAAACAAAGTAAGTTATTCCACCCTCCATCCATCCATCCATTTTCACCCGCTTTATCCGGGGCCGGGTCGTGGGGACAGCAGTCTGAGCAGGGACGTCCAAACTTCCCTCTCCCTGTACACTTCCTCCAACTCATCCAGGGGGATCCTGAGGCATTCCCAGGCCAGCCGAGTGACATAGTCACTCCAGCCTGTCCTGGGTCTTCCTTGGGGCCTCCTCCCGGTGGGGCATGCCTGGAACACCTCCCTAGGGAGGCGTCCAGGGGGCATCCGATAGAGATGCCTGAGCCACCAGGACAGCCCTGCAACATCCAGTGACTTGAGGGGGCGGATCTCATCCACCCCCGGTGCTTTGCCACCGAGGAGCTTGCAAACTACCTCAGTCACTTCAGCCCAGGTGATGGATGAATCGACCTCCGAGTCCCCAGTCTCTGCTTCCTCTGCAGAAGACATGACAGTGGGATTGAGGAGATCCTCGAAGCATTCCTTCCACTGCCCGACAATGTCCCCAGTCGAGGTCAACAGCTCCCCACCTCCACTGTAATCAGTGTTGATAGAGAGCTGCTTCCCCTTGCTGAGGCGCCGAACGGTTTGCCAGAATTTCTTCAAGGCCGACCGGTAGTCCTCCTCCATGGCCTCCCCGAACTCCTCCTAGACCAAAGTTTTTGCTTCTACAGCTGCCCGAGCTGCCACACGCTTAGCCTGCCGGTACCCGTCAGCTGCCTCAGGACTCCCATGAGCCAAACAAGCCTGATAGGACTCCTTCTTCAGCTGGCTGAAGTTATTCCATCCTCAATAACCAAAATCGACTCCTGCAGCCAATAAAACCATTTTCCCCATAACCAGAGGACTGCACATCAAAGGAGACCACTTCAAAGTGTATCTCAGATTTTTGTCCTAGTCTTTGGCAATAATATTGCAAATAAATCCATCAAGTTAAAAAGACAATTTTATTTGTTTCCTGGACGATGGCTTCAGTCAGTCATTGCCAGCATCATGTTACACATGACAATGTACCAGCAGAGCATATTGGCTGAGATTTTACACACACACACACACACACACATACAGGCACACACACACACACACACACACACACACACACACACACACACACACACAGATATTCTACATACAGACACATTACACACTCACAAACATGTCCATATTCACAGTATGTATGTATACATACACACACATATATATGCATATATACATATACAGTTCATACATACATCACAGTATATAGATTACAGCAGTTTGAAATGTGATTGCAGTGTTTCAACCTCCAACATTCACTTCATTACAGAATTAGTAAATCTAAGAAATTTTGCATTAGAAACTCTACTCTTTCTTCTTCTTTGGAGTCCCCTTCCTCAAACACTTGCGGGTGCAGAACAAGCAGCATTTGAGTGTTATCCACAGAACAGTTAGGAGAATAATGAGCAAAAAGCCGATGACATCCAGGCAGTGGTACTGAATCCAGTTTAATTCATGTGCAGCCACCCTGAGGTGTGCGGCTCCTTTGTGCCTCATGACGAACTCGGTCCAGAAAGCAGCGAGGTCCAAAGGCTGAACGGGACGGTCCAGGTGCACCCGCGACAGCTTCACTATCTTCTCTTTGTAGCTGGAGAGAAGTGATATTTTGAAAGAGAAAAGGTTAACAGTTTTGATCACCACGAGGCCGGCAGTTTATCACCTCGGACTACATTAGCAAAATTCTCTTTACACTGTAAATTTAGAAAATCAGGTGTGAAAGATTTAAGTCAGTCTACAGAGAGGGATTAGTCCTGATTTGCAGCCAAGTCTGTTTGACACTGCTGGTATCGCAGCTAAAAGAACAGCAATTAAAAAAAACTGATAAATCTATTGGTATCGCAGTGTTTTTCATTAGTCCATTTTGTGTAGAAGAAGAGTCAAATGTGAACGATGTAAGATAAAATACATAAATAGATAAAAATAAATATCCACAATGCATTTTGGTGAGTAACGCTGACCGTAAACACAGCTTTTGTTTGTTTACAAGAAAACACAGGGCACCATTAATTTGTATGTATAGAGAATTTTCTGATTTCCATCTTACCTTTTCTCATAGATGATTTTGTTCAGTGCAGCCAACAGTTTTTCAGCCGTCACATCATGAATACTGAGCCTCTCTGCTACGCCGTGGCTGACCATGCGGTGCACGTTGTCCCCCTGGTCCCCAAACAGTGGAAACATCACCATAGGCACAGCGTTACAGATACCCTCATAGATGCCGTGGGTACCTCCATGAGTGATGAAGACTTTAGCTTTGGGGTGGGCTGAGGAGCACAGGAACAGCCGAGTAATTTCAATAGAATACACTTTGATTAGTTTGAATTAGTTTTTTATGACATGATGGGAGCACTGCATACATTTTCTGGATAAACATACCGAGGAGGTCATTCTGAGGTAACCATTTCAGAAGTTTGACGTTCTTGGATACAGCTACAGGTGGGACTCCAGTGTATCTCCACACAACCTGAAACATAAACCTCGTCACTACAAAGCAGTTTCCATTATGAGAAGAGAGTCTGCCATGTTTACAACAAGGCATGGCAGAGGAGAAAGTCCTACGGTTCAAACTGATTAAGGCTTTAGCATATATGCTGAGTTTGAGATCTCCAGCTAATGTGTTTTCTGTGCTTGTGCAGTTAGAAACTTGTGTTTTGTTTGCAGAGAACAAATAGCAGTCTAACAGAAGTAATCCATAGGGTTCTGTGCATAGACTGATGACGGTTGTTGGACTGAAAGAGTCAAGTGATTTAATCTTTAATGGTTATCGTTACCCTTTGAGGCATTTGCCGAAAGGCATCGAAGAACTCTTTAGCCTTGTCCTCAGGCATGCTGGGCACCATTGAGCCCAGGGTGAAGACAATAAAGCCGTCATCTCCTGAGCCATTCACAAACTCCTCCAAATCCTGCAGGGAGTTTGGAAAAACACAAAAATTACCTTAAGAAACATGAAAAAAATCCCAGGTGTAGATTGTATGGCTGTTTACTTATAATAAAAGGTTAGATCTATTCATCTTTTTATTTTAAACTACACCCGATCAAGCGATCTTACAAGCACAGTCTTTTTGCTTTTGTAGGGTATTTTCTACCTGTTTCCACAGTGCTCATTAACTCTTTTCTTGGATTACGCTTGACACAGTCCAGAAATCTGCTTTTCTTGACTCAGATTTCACACACTGACTCTTTTCAGTAATTTGCGCCGTGGACAAACAGAAGAAAACAAGCTGAAACACGCATGTATTAAACACATCACCTTACAAAGCTAATTTTGCCAACATGCTAGCGAACCTATATGCTTTTACTTTTTTACACATCATGCAGACACAGCCCTACATTAGCACTAATTTGTGGTTGTGTTTCTGGGCCACAGGTGAATCAAAGTACATTTTTCACTCTCCTTGTGACTCAGTTTTGAAAAACACCAAGCTCTTTAGTTACTAGATGATCTACTATGTTTATTAAAGAGTTGCAAACTTTGTCAGAACATTTTTATCCCTGAAATTAATTGACCAGTTGCTGCTGAAGAAGAGTGATTTTGCGGGCCACCAAATCAATGAGCTAAAAGAGACAAATGCTTCGTAAAGCTGCAGAATTGGTTGATAGTTCCCCAAAACTTGATCCCTATGAGTGACCTTGCTCACATTATACATTGGCATTTGATCAATTGTTAATATTAGCTACTAGGGGTGCTTTTCTGGTTTTCAGTGCAGCTTTTAGAATATCAAAGCTTAATGTAAGGCATTTGCCTTCATCCAGATGTTTACTGCTCTAGCATGCATTCTTTAAATACTCACCGCAGGAAGAGGAGCTTTCTTTGCACAGTTGATACCTCCAATAAAAGCTGTGTTTGGCATGACAGGTTTGGGCCATTCAAAAACAAAGTCATATCTGAGAAGCCAGAAAGCAGCATGACCAGTGAGGTCCTTATAAGTCATGCCGCCTCCTAAATGCCTGCTGACCAGATCGTCAAAATGAACATAGATTATTCTGCACATGTAGGACTCTACAATAGACATGACCATGTTTTTGACTCTTTGCGGGAAGGTCATGGTGTCTGTATTACCAGAGAAGTACACAGGAACAAAGGAAGGAGGAGTAGGGCACTGGTTAGCCTTTGAATCCAGGTCACAGGGAAGTCCACGCAGGAAATAAACAGCTGGAATGGAAAACAGATGAGCCAGGATGGAGCCACAGGGAAGGAACGGGTCTGTAAGCAAGACATCAAAGCCCTCTTCCCTCAGTCGGCTTATTAAAGTCTGGTTGTTGAGCAAACTGTCGCAACCTTTCACCTGCATAGAAGTAAAGGTAATCAAACGCTGCACGTTGATGAACATATCTGTGATTTCTGGTGGCTTGAGGAACACTCCTTCCCTCAGCTCATCGAAGTTCGCATCCAACTCAGCCTTGGTATAGGGCACTTGGTAGATCTCAGTCTTGTAGCTCTCTGAGCCTTTCATCAAGAGGCTGCTTTCAGGCACCAGCACCAACACCTCATGGCCCCTGCGGATGAGTTCCTTCATCAGTATTTTCATGCTAAGCCAGTGGCTTCCATCCACAGGCAGAACTAGCACCTTCCCCCCTTGAACGGTCCCCAGACTGAGGCAGCACAGCCAGGCCACCAGCCCCAGCGTAGGAAACCACACCCTGCAGCTCATTGCCTCCTCTCTGTACTGCAAGCTGGCTTGCTGTGAGAACTAGTGGTAGCTGGTTAGAGGTGCCTTTATGTATGTGTGTGTTTTTAAATTCTGCAGGAAGTTCAGGTTGCATTTGTAGGCGGGCTATTATGAAAGTCTCACAAGACAGATAGAGAGCAGAGACTCTCTGTGGAATCTGTGGATAAGGCTTGTATTCGGAGCATGTTTCCATTTAATCATTCTCTTATGAAACTTTATATATTTTCTTTTCCCTTCATGTCTTTCCTATCCTGCCTTGGTATATTCATTTACGATCAATATATTTACAAGAGGCATCATGCAATTTTCACTTATTATATTTAGAAGTTGCAATTCAGTTTTGTTTTTATGTGCAGTTCAGGTGTACATACTCTGCCCAGTAAAATATGTCAACAGAAATAAGTTTAGTTTTCTTTATTCCATTCATTCATCATGCTAATTGCAGTCGTTGTTTGTACACGAAACTACTTCCTCCAGCAGTGGACTCTAACAATCAGTAAAACTTGCAAGTCATGTCGGCTTGCATGCATGTGCAGATTGGCACAAAGTCCTCTCCGTCTACTCTGGCTGCTTCTTCTCTCCTCCCCCAGAAAAGGAGGGCCACTGAGTGTGCATGTGTTTTTTTGTTTTTTTTGTTTTTTTTTGTTTACCTTTCTTTCCTCCCTCTCCACTCACACGCACACACGTCATTGTAAAGAGACCGATGGCGTGCAAAGGCAGTTGTAACAAGACACCAACACCCTCCTCTTTGGAGTAGGATGATAACATCAAGACAATTGTGTAATTTGTGGAATTTTACCCTCGGATCCAACTTCCATTACCTCAGGAACCCCCTTACAACAGCAGTTGTTGCACTGGTTGAGTTAAACTCTCAGATAGTGAGTCATCCAAATGAAGAACACGAATAGGCCTACAGTGATTTGAAGAATATGTGCTCTCCCTGCTTTATTTTTTCATTTCTCCACAAAGTATACGACTAACTGCAGAATCCTGTCAGGGCAGCACACATGCTTTTACAGATTTAGTGTAATGACTGCCTTTTCATGTAACAACAACAACAACAACAACAACAACAAAAAAGAGAAGACACTATTACTTTTGTCCAAATAAAGCCAGTTACATCAGGTTTAGTGTGGTCGGGGAAAAAAAACCTTTTACAAAACAATGGCCTCTGTAAACTTGCCCAGACATAATTGGAGGTTGTAAAGAATCGAAAGTTGAAGTGCCTTAACTGAAGTAATTATGAGATGGTGGAACAGTGACTGATAGCACGGAAATATAATGAACAAAAAACGTACTCAAAAGGAGTGGAAAACAAAACGAAATCAACCCCCAAGGAACGAAGGAAAACAGAACAAAAGCAGACACTGGACGTAGCACTGAAACAGACATTTCCCTTCGTTTGCACGCAAAAACGGTGCATTCTAAAAACTCCGGCTAGAGTGGAGATTTTGGAAAACTTCGGTTGCACGTTTGCATGTAAACGGAGAAAAACAGAGTTTTAGGTGGCCGACGTCACATTAGAACTTGCGCCTGCGCCAAAAGTGCGACCTATGTTTACATTTTCATTTGGCTGTGGTGATCATGGATGCATTCAGAGTAGCAGTCGCATTTCTGTTGGCGCAAACCCTTTTCGTATGTTTGCATATGCAAATATAACTGTTCTATTATATTGAGGAGCAGAGACCAATGAGTGCTCTGAGGCCAGCAATTTCGCAACAACTCCCCCCCAAACACGAAGAGCCGCTCTGCGTCACCACCAGCGTCGACGGCACACATACACGGGTTAGTGTAAAAGAAGAGTTTTGTGAAAACGGACACGTGTGCACGCTGTTATTTTTGAGGGTGAAATGTCCTTTTATGAAAATAGCCGGTTTCATGTAAACGTAGTGCAAGTCCAAACAAAATCCAACAATAAAGTTCGAGAAAGCACATGAGAGGGAAAGACTGGCGAAAAGCCTTGGCGAAAATCACAGGACAGTTCAGGACGATCTGAGAGCCGAGAGCTAAGCTGACGTTAAATACTGCTGGCTTAATCAGCCTGATGTGCCTCAGGTGCGCAACTGATTAGATGGAGCCAGCTGAGTGTAGGAGACCACAACCAGCTTCAGACAGACAGGAGAACAGACAGACAGACAGACAGACAGACAGACAGACATGCCTGAGGGCGGACATTGGTCATACCAGACCAGCAGTTCGTTTAGGTGTAGACATCAACACTTCATGGTTAGGTTTGGGCACTGAAACATGTTGGTTAGGTTTAGGAAGAGATCATGAAATCAAATAGGAATATTGTTACATACGTGATGTGACATTACGTTTACATCCATCCACTCCACCTTCCTCCATGTGCCTTTCTTGCTCTTTATACTAAGTCAGACTTCCTCATTTGCTCCTGTCATAATTACTACGACCACTGAGGTCACTGCCTCACAATATATGTAAATATGGGTCGTAGTAACCTGCTGGCAATGTTGACCTATATGGCTGTATTTCTGGTGAGGACAGGCTCTGTGACCATAAGACACGGTGGCAGCATGTCACCCTGATACGCTGTAGTTAGACGGCTTTGGTCCTTTGGCCAAGAGTATTGACAAAAGACTTTGTGACTATGGAGTGCAAGATATTTTCAAAATGTCTTTGAGAACCAGGATGAGCAGTTAAATAATTTTTGTTTTTATCTTCAGAGACGTTGTGCATGTCTGGACCTTGGTGTGCTGTCTGCAGGTAGATTATAAGTCTATTTAAGCTGTTAATATTCGGTCATATTTTTCATTTAAAATTTTAAACCCTTAATAACCAACAAGTGAGCATTTACTGCAGAAAATGCCAGCAGGAGGGAGTTGAATGATGTACTTGGTGAGGGAGTGTGGAAGAATGATGTCTGATTAACCCCACACACAAGTGTATTTCTAATAAAGTTACATTTCTTGAGTATGATGAAACACATGAAACAAAAAAAGTAGCAGAGGCTTTTCGGTGGAGCTGGTAAAACCAGACAGCATGTTCCATTCTGTCCACTGACCACTAGATGGAGCTGTAGGCATTTCGTGTGCACAAAATACACTTAAGATGGAAAATTAGCGGCCTGATTCATATGACCTACTTACCTCACATCTGGTACTGTAACATGTTGAACTTCATGGCAACAGCAGTCCCATTCATTTAGATTTAGATTGTAGAGTCATCTCTGATACCAATGGCAGATCACAAAGAACGGTCCACTTGACTTTTATTGTGAAGTTTTAAACATTTGCAGTTGCTTTTGTTACCAGAGTCTTATGGAGAAAAACTTAACATACTGTCAATTCAGATCTCAAGTCATATTTTAAAAAGTCTTATAGCTTCTACTCTTCCATGGTGGTGCTTCGCTGTTCTTAATGTTCCTTTGATGTGAGTAACTCCAGTGTTTTTGCACTCTCAGGAAGGGTTTGTTTGGCCCTCGCATGCAGTCAGACAAAGCAAAATACAGTACACACGTAGAGAGAGCAGGCAGGGATCTTTGGCAGTCAGTCGTCATTTCATCAGCTGCTAATTTGAAAAAAAGAAAAGAAAAGAAAAAAAGACCGAATGTTAAATGTATCTCAGTGAAATGATGAAAGATTTAGGATATACAAACGGACGCTGCAAAAGACGAGAACTATAGCTTATAGTTTCCACTTATAATAAACAGCTTCCTTACTAGCAGGAAGACATGCCAATACTGCTAGAGCTATGAGGTTTCCACCAGCATGACCCCAGCCTGTGCAAGGCAGGCAGAGAGGGTAACCAGCACAACAGAAGCTGCAGCTGCAGCCTGCACACTGTAACAAACACCAGTATACTGGAGGGGACGACTTCAGCAGTTAGTAAGAAGGGAGCAGTATTTAAACTGGTGTCCTATTACTTCTTTAGGCCTTAGCTCTTCTCTTACTGTGCATTCTGCACAATAATAAAGATAACAAATGTAATAGTGAAAGTCTGGTGTGCACTTTTGTAACAATTAGACAGCACATATTAACATTTTATGGTCTGGCACTGTTTCATCAATAAACCACCCAAACGACAGACTCATATTAAAGAAGAAAAACCAAGTTGTGCACACAGTGGTACCTGCCAAAAGACCAAAAAGAAAATAGTGTAAATAGTTCTGAGACTAATAAAACTGCTTGGCTTTGCTTTTTCCTGTGGTTCCCTGCTATCCACCTCTGAGAGCCCTCTGATACATTAACTGCAGCTCACTTAGGTTTGAAATTTTGCAATGAATATCAAAGTGATGTATGATGATAAACAGAGGATACAATTTTTCATGTCAGCTTTGGTTAATAGCAAACTAACAGCAGATCACAAGTAGATCTTTGACTGAGAGGTCACTGGTTTAAAGTCGAGCTTCACTTTGTAAACAAGAGTGGACGGCCCTCTGGTTCCCTGCTAACAGTCTCTCAAAGCCCTCATGCACATTCCTGACAACTGACTGACTCACTGACAAACCCTGACTGTGGTTTTATTTATCAGCTTCCAGGTATTCCTTCAAGGAATAGCCATATCTTGCTAACTAGCAGGCTATTGGCTACTCTTGTTTGCTATGGGTACTAAATAAAAAGTATTAACAACATGACCTGTTGGTTAGCTCGTGCTGTAGTCTGGCAGCAAACAAGTTGATTTTCTGATGAAACTAAAAAAGGTGCAAGTTAAAAGCAGAACCAAAATAAATCCTACTTTGCCTTATAGTTTCTGACAGTGAGACATCAGCCTCTGTGGCTTAAATGCAGAAATGACAGGGTGTTATATTACCCAAAATGCTCAGGTAAGGAAAAGTCTGTGAATGCAGTCTAATGCATTAGCCCATGTGTTGTACAGAAGAAATAAACAATTTTAAAACAAAGTAAGTTATTCCACCCTCCATCCATCCATCCATTTTCACCCGCTTTATCCAGGGCCAGGTCGTGGGGACAGCAGTCTGAGCAGGGACGTCCAAACTTCCCTCTCCCTGTACACTTCCTCCAGCTCATCCAGGGGGATCCTGAGGCATTCCCAGGCCAGCCAAGTGACATAGTCACTCCAGCCTGTCCTGGGTCTTCCTTGGGGCCTCCTCCTGGTGGAGCATGCCTGGAACACCTCCCTAGGGAGACATCCAGGGGGCATCCGATAGAGATGCCTGAGCCACCTCAGCTGACTCCTCTCGATGTGGAGGAGCAGCGACTCTACTCTGAGCTCCTCCCGGGCGACAGAGCTCCTCACCCTATCTGTAAGGGAGTGCCCTGCCACCCTGCGGAGGAAACTCATTTCAGCCGCTTGTATCCAGGACCTCGTTCTTTCGGTCATGACCCAAAGTTCATGACCATAGATGAGGGTAGGAACGTTGATTGAAAAGTCTGTGAATGCAGTCTAATGCATTGGCCCATGTGTTGTACATAAGAAATAAACAATTTTAAAACAAAGTAAGTTATTCCACCCTCAATAACCAAAATCGACTCCTGCAGCCAATAAAACCATTTTTCTCCATAACCAGAGGACTGCACATCAAAGGAGGCCACTTCAAAGTGTATCTCAGATTTTTGTCCTGGTCTTTGGCAAAAATATTGCACATAAATCCATCAAGTTAAAAAGACAATTTTATTTGTTTGTTTCCTGGACGATGGATTCAGTCAGTCATTGCCAGCATCATGTTACACATGACAATGTACCAACAGAGCATATTGGCTGAGATTTTACACACACACACACACACACACACACACACACACACACACACACACACACACACACACACACACAAACACACACACACACACACACAGATATTCTACATACAGGAACATAACACACTCACAAACATGTCCATTTTCACAGTATGTATGTATACATACACACATATATATGCATATATACATATACAGTTCATACATACATCACAGTATAGAGATTACAGCAGTTTGAAATGTGATTGCAGTGTTTCAACCTCCAACATTCACTTCATTACAGAATTAGTAAATCTAAGAAATTTTGCATTAGAAACTCTACTCTTTCTTCTTCTTTGGAGTCCCCTTCCTCAAACACTTGCGGGTGCAGAACAAGCAGCATTTGAGTGTTACCCACAGAACAGTTAGGAGAATAATGAGCAAAAAGCCGATGACATCCAGGCAGTGGTACTGAATCCAGTTTAATTCATGTGCAGCCACCCTGAGGTGTGCGGCTCCTTTGTGCCTCATGACGAACTCGGTCCAGAAAACAGCGAGGTCCAAAGGCTGAACGGGACGGTCCAGGTGTACCCGCGACAGCTTCACTATCTTCTCTTTGTAGCTGGAGAGAAGTGATATTTTGAAAGAGAAAAGGTTAACAGTTTTGATCACCACGAGGCCGGCAGTTTATCACCTCGGACTACATTAGCGAAATTCTCTTTACACTGTAAATTTAGAAAATCAGGTGTGAAAGATTTAAGTCAGTCTACAGAGAAGGATTAGTCCTGATTTGCAGCCAAGTCTGTTTGACACTGCTGGTATCGCAGCTAAAAGAACAGCAATTAAAACAAACTGATAAATCTATTGGTATCGCAGTGTTTTTCATTAGTCCATTTTGTGTAGAAGAAGAGTCAAATGTGAGCGATGTAAGGTAAAATAAATAAATAGATAAAAAAAGAAATATCCACAATGCATTTTGGTGAGCAACGCTGACCGTAAACACAGCTTTTGTTTATTTACAAGAAAACACAGGGCACCATTAATTTGTATGTATAGAGAATTTTCTGATTTTCTGATTTACCTTTTCTCATAGATGATTTTGTTCAGTGCAGCCAACAGTTTTTCAGCCGTCACATCATGAATAGTGAGCCTCTCTGCAACGCCGTGGCTGACCATGTGGTGCACGTTGTCCCCCTGGTCTCCAAACAGTGGAAACATCACCATAGGCACAGCGTTACAGATACCCTCATAGGTGCCGTGGATACCTCCATGAGTGATGAAGACTTTAGCTTTGGGGTGGGCTGAGGAGCACAGGAACAGCCGGGTAATTTCAATAGAATACACTTTGATTAGTTTGAATTAGTTTTTTATGACATGATGGGAGCACTGCATACATTTTCTGGATAAACATACCGAGGAGGTCATTCTGAGGTAACCATTTCAGAAGTTTGACATTCTTGGATACAGCTACAGGTGGGACTCCATTGTATCTCCACACAACCTGAAACATAAACCTCGTCACTACAAAGCAGTTTACATTATGAGTGGAGAGTCTGCCATGTTTACAACAAGGCATGGCAGGGGACAAAGTCCTACGGTTCAAACTGATTAAGGCTTTAGCATATATATATATATATCTCCAGGTGAGGAATCAGCTCATTCCCAGGCTCCTCAGATCCTGCTCTGATCAGCTGAGCAGGATCATTGGGCATCTGTTTAACCTGAGCCTGAGACTGGGGAGGGTGCCACGCCTCTGGAAAACGTCCTGCGTGGTACCTGTGCCAAAGACCCCACATCCCAAGGACCCTAGCTGCTACAGGCCAGTGGCCCTAACATCCCACCTCATGAAGGCCCTGGAGTGGCTGGTCCTTGCCCACCTGCGCCCCCTGGTGAGCTCGTCCATGGACCCGCTGCAGTTCGCGTATCAGCCTGGCATCGGAATGGACGATACCCTCATCTTCCTCCTCCATCGAGCTCTATCTCACCTGGAATCGCCTGGGAGCTCTGTTCGGGTCCTTTTCCTGGACCTTAGCAGTGCTTTTAACACCATCAGGCCAGCCATCCTGAGACACAAGCTGGAACTTTCAGGAGTGGACCAACACCTCACATGCTGGATAGTGGACTACCTTTCCAGGCGCCCACAGTATGTGAGGACACGGGACTGTGTGTCAGGGACTATCCTCTGCAGTGCGGGGGGCCCCCAGGGAACGGTGCTGGCACCGTTCCTCTTAACCCGCTATACAGCTGACTTTTCCCACCTCTCACCCACCTGCCACCTGCAGAAGTTCTCTGATGACTGCCATTGTCGGCCTCATCACAGATGGGTACAACAGGTCATACAGAGGACTCATTCAGGATTTTGTGGACTGGTGCCAGCAGAACCACCTCCTGATTAACGCAGGTAAAACCAAGGAGCTGGTTGTGGACTTTCGTCGGCGCCCGTACTCTTCACCATCACCAGTGAACATCCAGGGAAGGGACATTGAGATGGTGACATCTTAGAAGTACCTGGGTGTTCATCTGAACAACAAACTGGACTGGACACATAACACCACTGCACTTTACAAAAAAGGACAGAGCAGACTCTATCTGCTCAGGAGGCTGAGGTCTTTTGGGGTGCGTGGGGCACTCCTGAAGACCTTCTATGACTCTGTTGTGGCCCCTGCCATTTTCTATGGTGTAGTCTGCTGGGGGAGCAGCATCACAACAGCTGACAGGAAGAGGCTGGACAAGCTCATCAGGAAGGCCAGCTCTGTCCTGGGATGCCCTCTGGAAGTGGTGGAGGAGGTGGGGGAGAGGAGGATGACAACCAAGCTGTCCTCCATGACAGACAATGACTCCCACCCCCTCCAACACACACTCACTGCGCTGAGGAGCGCCATCAGTGACAGGATGCTACATCCAAGTGTGTGAAAGAGCGGTATCGCAGGTCATTCCTCCCTGCAGCTCTCAGACTGTACAATAAAAACTGTTCTAAGTAGTCAGTGCAGTAGTCTGGGCAATAAACTGTGCAATAAAACATGTACATAACAGTCTATAAATACTATTTACAATTTTTTATAATTTTTTACAATTTCTTTCTTTTTATTTTTATTTAAAATTCTCACTCTTTTGTATATATACTGATGTTGTTTCTAATTTGCATGCACTTCTTATATTAATCTGCTCTACTGATGCTGCTGTCCTCGCGGGACAAATAAAGGAATATTGAATATTGAATTGAATATGCTGAGTTTGAAATCTCCGGGTAATGTGTTTGCTGTGGTTGTGCAGTTAGAAACTTGTGTTTTGTTTGCAGAGAACAAATAGCAGTCTAACAGAAGTAATCCATAGGGTTCTGTGCATAGACTGATGATCAGGGTTCTAAATTAACACCCGCCAACCCGCCAAATGCGGGTTAAAATTCATATTGGCGGGTGTAAATAAAAACTTACTAGCCAATTTGGCCGGTAATGCATTAGGCAATCATGTCAGTCAGAGCCGCTCTACAGTTCTTGGTCATTTGTCTCCCGGACAGTCCGTCCTACATTTCCCATGAACACGGTCGTAATGCTACGTGATGACGTACAAGACGCCCATTGGCTGTGCGCAGGCACACTATAGTTTGTAGTGCAACCGGCGCGAGAAACCACGGAAACACAAAGAAGAAGAAGGAGAATGAACGGCGGCGTGTAATAGGAGACTGAGCTAGCTAAAAGTAAAAAGTAAAGTTAAACTAAATGCGTGGTTGGGACAGACGTCTGGGGGGAGAAGAGGAAGGAGGCAGGGGATGAGAATGTCGACAAAGCGTGCGAAACGAAGAAAAGAAAGTTTAACGCTAAATGGCTGACGGGTCGTGAATGGCTTGTGTTTGATCACGAAAATGCCGTCATGTTTTGTAACGATTGCCGCATGTACACGAAAGAAAAAAACAAGACGAATAATTTTGTGGTGGGGACTAATAATTTTAAAGTGGAGGCAGTAAAGGACCATGAGAGTGCCCGAAGTCATCAGGAGAGCCTAAGGAGTCTGCAATACTGACTGCTGCACTATTTGTGTTTTCTAGTTGTACATACATATATCAATTTATTACCAATGCAATTTTTTTGCAAGTGTTTAAGTCATGGCTGTTACTTATATATATTTCTTATTAAAGAAGGAAAGCAAAAACACTTTAAGTTGAAAGGAAAAATACATTTTATTAGGAATGTAATGATACTAAATACTTACTGGAAAAATGTCTTTTATAAAATAATAAATCTGACAGCATTTTTTATTTGTATAAATTAAATGTTTGCACTTTCTGTGTATATTTTGTTTCATGTGTTGTACTTTCTGTGCATTTTTCAAAAATGATCAAATGCATTCAGTGGCACTCATAATCTCTCTTATTTTCACCGGGAAAAAATTTGGCTAGTGGAAATTCTGATTGGCTGGTAACTTTAGAAGGTCACCAGCCACATTGGCTGGTGATCAAAAAAGTTAATTTAGAACCCTGCTGATGATGGTTGTTGAACTGAAAAAGTAAAGTGATTTAATCTTTAACGGTTATTGTTACCCTTTGAGGCATTTGCCGAAAGGCATTGAAGAACTCTTTAGCCTTGTCCTCAGGCATGCTGGACACCACTGAGCCCAGGGTGAAGACAATAAAGCCGTCATCTCCTGAGCCATTCACAAACTCCTCCAAATCCTGCAGGGAGTTTGGAAAAACACAAAAATTACCTTAAGAAACATGAAAAAAAATCCCAGCTTGTAGATTGTATGGCTATTTACTTATAATAAAAGGTTAGATCTATTCATCGTTTTATTTTAAACTACACCCGATCAAGCGATCTTACAAGCACAATCTTTTTGCTTTTGTAGGGTATTTTCTACCTGTTTCCACAGTGCTCATTAACTCTTTTCTTGGATTACGCTTGACACAGTCCAGAAATCTGCTTTTCTTGACTCAGATTTCACACACTGACTCTTTTCAGTATTTTACACCGTGGACAAACAGAAGAAGACAAGCTGAAACACGCATGTATTAAACACATCACCTTACAAAGCTATTTTTGCCAACATGTTAGCAAACCTATATGCTTTTACTTTTTTACACATCATGCAGACACAGCGCTACATTAGCACTAATTTGTGGTTGTGTTTCTGGGCCACAGGTGAATCAAAGTACAATTTTCACTCTCTTTTTGACTCAGTTTTGAAAAATACCAAGCTCTTTAATTACTAGATCATCCAGATGTTTACTGCTCTAGCATGCATTCTTTAAATACTCACCGCAGGAAGAGGAGCTTTCTTCGCACAGCTGATACCTCCAATTAAAGCTGTGTTTGGCATGACAGGTCTGGGCCATTCAAAAACAAAGTCATATCTGAGAAGCCAGAAAGCAGCATGACTAATGAGGTCCTTATAAGTCATGCTGCCTCCTAAATGCTTACTGACCAGATCGTCAAAATGAGCATAGATTATTCTGCACATGTAGGACTCTACAATAGACATGACCATGTTTTTGACTCTTTGCGGGAAGGTCATGGTGTCTGTATTACCAGAGAAGTACACAGGAACAAAGGAAGGAGGAGTAGGGCACTGGTTAGCCTTTGAATCCAGGTCACAGGGAAGTCCACGCAGGACATAAACAGCTGGAAGGGAAAACAGATGAGCCAGGATGGAGCCACAGGGAAGGAACGGGTCTGTAAGCAAGACATCAAAGCCCTCTTTCCTCAGTCGGCTTATTAAAGTCTGGTTGTTGAGCAAACTGTCGCAACCTTTCACCTGCATAGAAGTATAGTTCATCAAACGCTGCATGTTGATGAACATATCTGTGATTTCTGGTGGCTTGAGGAACACTCCTTCACTCAGCTCATCGACGTTTGCATCCAACTCAGCCTTGGTATAGGGCACTTTGTAGATCTCAGTCTTGTAGCTCTCTGAGCCTTTCATCAACAGGCTGCTTTCAGGCACCAGCACTAACACCTCATGGCCCCTGCGGATGAGTTCCTTCACCAGTATGTTCATGCTAAGCCAGGGGCTCCCATCCACAGGCAGAACTAGCACCTTCCCCCCTTGAACGGCCCCCAGACTGATGCAGCACAGCCAGGCCACCAGCGTAGGAAACCACATCCTGCAGCTCATTGCCTCCTCTCTGTACTACAAGCTGGATTGCTGTGAGAACTAGTGGTAGCTGGTTAGAGGTGCCTTTATGTATGTGTGTGTTTTTAAATTCTGCAGGAAGTTCAGGTTGCATTTGTAGGCGGGCTATTATGCCAGTCCCACAAGACAGAGAGAGAGCGGAGATTCTCTGTGGAATCTGTGGATAAGGCTTGTATTCGGAGTATGTCTTCATTTAATCATTATCTTATGACACTTTATATATTTTCTTTTCCCTTCATGTCTTTCCTATCCTACCTTAGTATATTCATTTACAATCAACAACATGCAATTTTCATTAATGTTTAGAAGTTGCAATTCAGCTTTGTTCTTATGTGCAATTTAAGCATACATGCTCTGCCCAGTAAAATATGTCAATTCCATTCATTCATCATGCTAATTGCAGTCGTTGTTTGCACACGAAACTACTTCCTCCAGCAGTGGACTCTAACAATCAGTAAAACTTGCAAGTCATGTTGGCATGCATGCATGCGCAGACGGGCACAATGTCCTCTCCGTCAACTCTGGCTGCTTCTTCTTTTTTTTTTTTTTTTACCTTTCTTTCCTCCCTCTCCACTCACACGCACACATGCCATTGTAAAGAGACCGATGGTGTGCAAAGGCAGTTGTAACAGGCCACCAACACCCTCCTCTTTGGATTAGGATCATAACATCAAGACAGTTGTGTAATTTGTGGAATTTTACCCTCGGATCCAACTTCCATTATCTTATCTTACAACAGCGGCTGTTGCACTGGTTGCATAACTGAGTTAAACTCTCAGCTAGTAAGTCATTCGAAAGAATTAAGAACACGAATAGGCCTACAGTGATTTGAAGAATATGTGCTCTCCCTGCTTTATTTTTTCATTTCTCCACAAAGTATACGACTAACTGCAGAATCCTGTCAGGGCAGCACACATGCTTTTACAGATTTAGTGTAATGACTGCCTTTTCATGTAAAAAAAAAAAAAAAAAAAAAGAGAAGACACTTACTTTTGTCCAAATAAAGCCAGTTACATTTAAAAGCACATCCTTTATTTCTCTCGTTCATGCTTGGAAATTTTGCTTTATTTATTTATTTATCTATAAAAAGTCTAACAGAGTGGGTAAATCTGGAAAAACGAGTCTCAGGTTTAGTGTGGTTGGGGAAAACAAACCTTTTACAAAATGATGGCCTCTGTAAACTTGCCCAGACACAATTGGAGGTTGTAAAGAGTCTAAAGTTGATAAAGTGCCTCAACTGAAGTAATTGTGGGATGGTCGAACAGTGACTGAAAGCCGCTCCTCTCAGACCCATTTGAAGTCAGGATTGGGGAAAAAAATTTCTGCAACTGCAGCCCATGTGTTCATTTGATAGATTATATTTCACCAAACATCCCCTAGTTCCCATTTTGTTAATGTTGTGCTGGTAAATGACTATTTTCTGTAGATAATTCATATTAGGGAGCTTTTATTTTGATATTGGCATTTTATTTTGGCAGTCCCGATCTTCTGGTCCGACATCATTTCCTATGAATCCGCGGTACTTTCCTCAGTCGCTAGATGCGCTCTTGAGGAGAGAATTAAAAATCCTTCTGGCTGGCAAGACATCTCTGGTCCCACCTCCTTCCTTCACATTGCATCTAAACACAAAGCAGAGGGTATAGCAGCATGGCGTGTCAGGCCAGACCGGCTACAGTGGTGCTGTGACCCGGATCCACACCGCCTCAGACTGGTTTGTCATCGCCTCTGGAGCTCTGGATCAACACCAGCTTGGTCACCGGAGGTTGCTACGTGTAACAAGTAGCATAAGTGAAATTTTCAGTTTTGTAAGGTAATTTAAAACCAAAAACGAAAATTGAAATAATTAATTTCAAGTTTAAAGGGCAAATCAGTCATTTTGTTGTATTTTATTGTGTACAATTAACTGTTGAAAAAGAGCCTGAAAATGACATGTTTTGGGAAAAGTTGATGAAGAAAAAGTTTCAGATGACAGTTTTAGTTTTGGTGTTGGAAGGGGGAGATTTATCAGTGGTTTACCCAGTACCCCAGCCCGAGCTGCGGCTAGTGTAGGTTCCCCAGCTTTTTGCTCCACACGCATACCTGATAATGCAGTTTCCAGTCCCAATCAGGAACATACACTTTCAGGTTTCCCAGTTACAACTGACCCAGCTTTAAATAACCTGATAACACATATTGCTCAGCAGGTAGGACAGACTATAAGAGAGCAGTTAAAGAGTGAGAGTGAGGAAAGAGGTGCTAGTGGCACACAAACTCAGAGCAGTGCAGGACCACTACCCAGAGACTCCAATTAACTTGACTGGTGCAAAGTTAGTCCTACAGTCAGATGTGAGAGAGCCTCCAGTGTTCAGAGGAGATGGGTCTGACAAAAACACAGTCTGCGAATGGGAAGAGTTAATGGAAGTGTACTTCAGGAAACAAGCCATACCCCTTGAAGAACAGCACACTGAAACAATGTCTAAGCTAATGGACAAGGCAAAGGACATTGTGAGAATAACTCTGAGAAGCAGCCCATCCTTGAAATCCCAAGAAAATCCCAAAATTATCTATGACATTCTCAGGCAGCATTTCAGTGAAGTGACATATTCCTGTATGCCCATGGCTGATTTCTACCGCACTGTGCCTGTGACAGGAGAGACCCCTGTAGAGTACTGGCTTCGGCTGAACAAGGCAGTTGATGCCACAGAGGAGGGCTTGAAAAGGCTTGGCCGACACATGGAAGATCTTTGTCAGGAGGCAGCCATGATGTTTGTTAAATACTGCCCAGATCCCACTCTTGCTGCCGTTTTCAAGTTTAAAGCACCAGATAAGTGGAAGGCCAGTGAGATCCAGCAGCACATTAACCGATACCAAACTGAGATGAAAGAACAGGTGCTTTCCAAACCAAAGTGCTTTAAATCAGTGAGAGCTCATGCCCAAGCTCCTGCACCTGATGATTCAGAAACAACATGCCACCCAGGAGAGTCACCTCTACGGGTTGAGAATAGCTCAGTCAGCACCCCCTGTAATGATAACTGCCTAAGAATGTTGGTCAGTCTCTTCGACCGTGCACTGTCACAAAATAACCACACTGTCCACAAAGCAGTCCCCCCCCCAACAGTTCCAGCATCGATCCTGCAAGGTCTGCCAGTCCCCAGAGCATTCCACTCTTGCGCGCTGTGAACAGGAACGTCTTTGCTTGGCATGCTTTGAGCCCAACCACATCAAGAAAAAAAGTCCAAATCGCCAACAAGGCCACAACCAGCATACCTCCCAGCCACAGAACACCCAGACTTTAAACTAGCTGGCCCACATTGGGTGAGGGGATGTGTGGGCACAAAAGAAGAAGAAACCCTCAACAGTGGTGATGTTTAAAAGCACTATATAAAAGCATGTGCAGCAGCACCAGCTGGTGCTAAGGTAATAGTGCAGAACACACAGAGAGTGGGCCCTTTTGATGAACTGTTTTACACCCCTGTTGACATAAATAACACATTCCAGGTGCAGGGGATGCTTGGCTCTGGTTCCATGGCCTGCACATTCAGTGAACAAGCAGAGCACGATGTTGAATGAAGGTGTTCTCTCAAAATCCATTCCCTTGACTCAGGAGGTTGTTCTAGTAGGCTGTGGAGGCACGCTAACCAGACCAAAGTGTATGTATGAAGTGGAAATGGAACTGTATGGAGAGAGTTGTATTGTGCCTTGTGGTACCAGGTCAATGTGACGACTTAATCATAGGCACAAATGTCATTAGATTCCTCATCCATCAGCTGAAAATGACCAGTGACTATTGGCGCCTTGTGTCCAGTGGCAGTCTCCTTCCAGAATGTGAACAGTTCCTTGACCTCATGGCGAACTCATCTCGGTGGAGAGGAGAAGAGCTCCCAGACAAGATTGGGACAGTTAAGCTCCAGCAGTCAGTCACCCTATTGGCAAGACAAGAACATCTAGTCTGGGGTAAATTGCCAAATAATGTCCCCATGTCACCAGGCAGCACAGTGATTGTTGAGCCGACCTCATCCAAGTCCATGCCTCGTAACATCATGGTTGGTCGAGTCATCGCACCATTGTGGGGTGATAGATGGGTTCCCATGAAAGTTACTAACACGTCAAACAAGCCCATCACCCTCAAGCGAAACAGCAAACTGGCAGATGTGTCTCCCTGTTTAGCTGTGGAGGATTTTGAGGTTTTTCAGGGCACCAACCAACCTGAAGATGGCAAACAAGAGAAAAAATACAATGATGCAAAGCCCACTGACCTCAAACCCCGACTTCAGCAGGTTGGGCTTACAGACATTGACATTGATCAGAGTCACTGTGGCCAAACAGGGAAGGAAAAGCTGGTTGAGCTGCTTGAAAAGTACAATGACATCTTCTCAAAAAACATGCACTGGATTGTGGTGAGGCAAAAGGTTTCAAGCACCGCATTCGACTGACTGATGAGAGACCGTTTCGCCTTCCCTACCGATGGGTTCCACCCGCTCATTACCAGAAACTGTGACAAGTTTTTTCTGAAATGGAGGAACAGGAGATAATCAGGAAATCAGTGAGTGAGTATGCCTCACCTCTTGTACTGGTGTGGAAAAAAGATGGCAGTTTGAGGCTGTGCACTGATTTTAGGTGGCTGAATGCGAGAACCCTCAAAGATGCACACCCGCTACCACACCAGTCAGACTGCCTGGCCGCCCTGGGTGGAAACACCTACTTGAGCACCATGGACTTGACCTCTGGCTTCTATAATATTCCGATGGCAGAAGAGGACAAGAAATTCACTGCATTCACGACCCCCATGAGTACAACAGAATGCCCCAAGGTCTGTGCAACAGCCCTGCTTCATTCATGCGAATGATGCTTAGCATATTTGGCGATCTGAACTTTAGCAGTCTGTTGTGCTACCTTGATGATTTGTTTGTGTTTGCAGCCACTGAAGAGGAGGCTTTGCAGAGGTTAGACGTTGTTTTCCAGCGACTCCGACTCCACAACCTTAAACTGAGAAATGCCACTTGATGAGATCCTCTGTCAGATTTTTGGGTCACATCATAGATGGTAACGGTGTGGCTGTGGACCCAGCAAAGGTTGAGGTCATATCAAAAATGTCAAAGATGGACCTGATGGAAGATGATGGCTGTACGCCATCAGTTAAGAGAATTAAGTCCTTTTTGGGAATGGTATTTTACTACAAACACTTTGTTCCCAATTGTTCCTCTGTAGCTAAGCCACTGTTTGCTCTCACTGATGGACAGAAGAGATGTGGGAAAGTCAGGTCACACTCCAACGCAGGCTCTTACAGAAAACTTAAGCCCTCTGATTGGACAGGTGAATGTGATGAGGCCCTGTGTAAACTAAAAGAGAGTCTGTTGAACTGCGTCGTCCTTTCACACCCTGATTTTTCCCGGCCTCTGATCTTATCCATAGATGCTTCATTGGATGGGCTTGGAGCTGTGCTCTCACAGATACTAGCTGGTGAAGAAAAAGCACGCCCCATTGCTTTTGCCAGCAGGACCTTGAGCAGTTTTCAAAAGAAATACCCAGCTCACAGACTTGAGTTCCTAGCTTTAAAATAGAGTGTGTGCGAGAAATTCAGTCATTGGTTAAGAGGTCATTCTTTTACCGTATGGACCGAGAACAACCCTCTTACCTATATCATGACAAAGCCTAAGCTCGATGCGTGCGAACAGCGTTGGGTGTCTAAGCTTGCCGCCTTCACATTCGACCTAAAACACCATACCTTAGGTCCCAGTCTGTCCTTTCAAAATGCTCCTGCGATTCTGTGTCTGTTAAAGCTCTTCTGGATGTTCATGACCAGTGGGAGGCCCCCACTGAAACGAGAGCTGTGGGACTGATTCAGTCTGTCCAGGACCTGTTGCTGCCTGGGCAAGACTCGCTCCCCATGTTCAGATTAGGGGAGCTCAAGCGCAGCCAAGAGCTTGATCCTACCATCTCTTTAGTCATGCCATTTGTCATCCGAAGGAAGCGCCCTTCCAGGCGTGAGAGAGCAGGATTTAATGTCACAGCTATGGCGCTCCTAAAACAGTGGGAGAGACTCAAGGTTCACAATGGCGTCCTTTATCGTGTCAGCAAAGACCACGTCAGTAAGCGTGTGTAGGGGAATTACCTCTAAATTAATGTTACATTCGTTAATATTTGCCGGGCACCAACCTTCCTCAGCTAAGAAGGATTTTATATATCATATCTAGTAATGCTGATGTAGTGAACGAATGAACCAACAGTAGATCAGTCTGATAATCTAAAGCGTAAACTCTCAGTACAGGGATTGCTTATATTCAGCTCAAAAGGACACCGTCTGACAACGACTTGTATGCAAAAGATTATTTATTAAACACAATAATGAAATGAATCATGAATAATACGATAGATTATATGGATGAGGTAAATTAACACAAACACTGCACAGAGGAACTTATGGCACGAGAATGGTAAAATGAGTTTGGCGATAGTGAGAAGTAGGTTTTTAAAGGAAAATGGGGACGCGAATATGAAGTTAATTTGTTGAATGAAAAATTTAGAGAATTTAAACAAATTGACAATATCTCAACCTCACGGACCAACTCTTATTCAAAACCGCTTAAGTATGCCTACTTTGTCAGCGATGTTCCTGTAGATGTCTGCCCCGAACTAACACGAAAAGGCTCCGATTCGTAGTCCGTCACTCTGGCCCGTACAGCAGTCTGCTGGACGAATCAAGCGAACCACTGATGAGAACTGGTGCTGGACAGGGATGTCTCCGGAGCTGAGGGTCTTCGGTGTCGGTTACAGACGAGGAACGGCTTCTGATGGTTCTTTAACCCGGACCAGCGGGTCAGCAGCAGGCTACAGGTCTTCGGTGCGGTCAGTTAGTTGTTGGCCGTTTGGCAAGGCTTTTGATTACTAATAATAAGATTGAGAAACTCTTCGATGGCCGGTCGAAAATGTCTTCAAAATTATTATTACGTGACTAGACTTTAACAACAAAAATAGAAATTATGCGGCTTGGCGTGGCGAGCAAAAATGAAAGTTTCACGAAGATTAGAAAAGTGCGTTTTCTGCAGAATTAAATCAGGCCACTCTGTAGTTGTGAGCAGCAACAAAAAGACTGAGAAAACGACGGAGCGGAAAAAAATACTTGAAAACTAAAGACAAAGAACTTAACACGAAAACTAGACTAAAGAAAAACTGAAGACGAGACTAGAAGAAAGAAGAAACAAAAACTAAAGAAGACTCGAACTGGCGTCTGTTGCGCGCGGCTAACTTTATCCTCGCTCCAGGGCGTGTCTAATCAATAGGACGTCACGCATGTAGGATGGTTCGCAGACGCGCAATGTGATTTCATTTCACAGAGCGAGAATTAATTAATGATTCATACAGGGCTCATCTGCTTCTCACTATGGTCAATCGAATATATTTTAAATGATCAATTTTCAATGGCACTTCAACAACGACATGCGTGTTCACTACATGCGTTAGACAATTCTTATGAATAACGACAACATTAAACAATGAACATGGTAACATTTTCTAATACTAATCCTAATAAACATGATGACTAAGGGTATAACAACTTTAATATGATGAAAGAACAAAGAAGGGCAGACTATATTTGCCGAAACGATTATCGCTATTATAGTTACGTATTAATAAATGTCTTCCGCTAAGCACATTCAACCTAACCGCTATGAACCTCTAGATGGCAGTATGGTTACATGGTAGAAACTCAGAGAAAACCTTTGAAATAGTTAAATTCACAGTTTCGTCATCCTGTAAGTTAGGAAAACCAGGAAAGCATTGTTATTGTACAGATCATGAGCTTAGCAATGTAATAACATCTACGGTTAAATCAAACATTGAGATTTGGTTAATTTGCTAGGTTAAGCAAAAAGGCACACAGACATACAGAACAGTTTGCTTCAGGAATGTTTAATTTACAACCCATCAGCATTATCTGGTTGGAAGATTCCTTTGAGACATGGCATTCGTCCATCCAGGCAGTTTTATTGTCCTTAACTCCCATGGGCTATCAAGAAAGAGTTAGCACCTCCATGAGAACGTCTTGACCAGATGTAAATTAGAAGTAAAAGTGTTATCAGTGGCTCTTGTTGCCCTGAAAGGGTGTGAGAAGAGGTTCTCTAAACCAGACATCCTGTCTCTGCCTGGGTTCGCACCTTTCTGTGAACCTTCCAGATGGTCAATAACTCTTAAAAGTCTGATTGTTTTATCACTACACTTCTCCTGAGCAATGCAAAGAGGTGAGAGGAGGGTCAGCTACAGACCAGTTCTGCTACAAGAGACACCAGTATGTTTTGCCTGAAAGCCTCAAACAGAAAGCATTACATGGCATCCATGATATTGCAGGACATCATGGGCAGGAAAGAACATTGCATTTGGCGAGACAGCTTTTTTTTTGGCCCAAGATGGAGTTGGATGTAAAAGAGTATGTTAGGTGCTGCCATAGGTGCATCCTGGCCAAAACTCCGCAGCCCTCTGCTCGAGCCCCCCCTTGAAAGGATCAGAACTATTGCCCCTATGGAGCTTGTGTGTTTGGATTTCTGGAGTGCAGAGGATAGCAAACAACGTAGTGTTGATGCTCTTGTCATAACAGACCATTTCACCAAGTTAGCCCATGCTTTCCCATGCACAAATCAGACTGCAAAACAAGTGGCTAAGAAATTATGGGATCATGTCTTATGTGTGTACGGGTTTCCTGAACGTGTCCATTCTGATCAGGGAGCTAATTTTGAGAGTGAGCTTGTGGCAGAACTGCTCAGGCTTTCTGGCCCCTCCAAGTCTCGTACCACAGCATATCACCCAATGGGGACTGGAGGGACTGAAAGGTTCAACCGGACGCTTGGCAGTATGCTGCGGTCTCTCCCTCTTAAAGAGAAACACAAGTGGCCTCAACAAATACAGACTCTGACATTTGCATATAATGCAATGGTAGATGAGACCACAGGACATGCCCCTTTCCAGCTTGTGTTTGGGCGAATCCCAAAGCTACCTGTCGATGTGATGTTTGGGCAAGTGCTGCACGACTTTGTGGTTGTTGACTACAAAAGCTGTGCAAAAACTCTCAGACCGGCTACACAACCAAGACCGACAATCCGACAAGCATGTCCACTCCATGAAGCGATCAGCTTGGAATGTGGAAGTAAAGAAAGAAGCAGGATTTTAACTTCTCTCTTCAGCTTTTGTTCATTTTTCACAGAATTACTTCTGTCACTTTCCTTGCTTACAAACAAGATTACTCCCTGACTGACCTGCTATGAAACAATGTCAAAAATGGCAGCTGTCATGTTTTGTAGACATATTTTTGATGAACGATATCAGTAAGTTCACTGACAGCCAGTTAAATGCTTTGCATGCGAAGCTGCAGCAACAAGAAATGTTCGGTTTGCATCAGCAGTAGGTTAATACAGCTGCTTTGATTAAACATGAAATAATTCTGTAAGATGGCAAACTGCAGCTGAAACGTTTCCTGTGTACACACAGTGTACAGAGACAGAATGAGGATGTGCAAACATCAGTGATGTGGCATTCTGCTGTTAAGCTTTAGCCTGGAATATTTTTTTTGGAAATGCAGACCGGAGTCAGGATAACAAACAAAGGTAACTTGTTTAAACAATATAATAAACAAAAAGCGTACTCAAAAGGAGTGGAAAACAAAATGAGATCAACCCTCAAGGAACAGAGGAAAACAGAACAAAAGCAGACACTGGACGTGGCACTGAAACAAAACCAGTACACATGAGTTTCAAGCCCCGTTTACACGTACATGGATATTTTGAAAAACGGAGACATTTCCCTTCGTTTGCGCCCTTCGTTTACACGCAAACGGAGAATTTGCCTCTGAAAATGATGCATTCTAAAAACTCCGGCCGGAGTCGAGATTTTTGTAAAACTTCAGTTGCACATTTGCATGTAAATGGAGAAAAACGGAGTTTTAGGTGGCCGAGGTCACATTAGAATTTGCACCTGCGCCAAAAGTGCGACCTATGTTTACATTTTCATTTGGCTGTGGTGATCATGGATGCATTCAGAGTAGCAGTCGCATTTATGTTGGCGCAAACCCTTTTCGTATGTTTGCATGAGCAAATACAGCTGTTCTATTATATTGAGGAGCAGAGACCAATGAGTGCTCCAAGGTCAGCAATTTTGCAACAACTCCCCCCCAAACACGAAGAGCCACATACGTGGGTTAGTGTAAACGAAAAGTTTTCTGAAAATGGACACGTGTGCACGCTGTTATTTTTGAAAACGGAGAGGGTGAAATGTCCTTTTATGAAAATAGCCGGTTTCATGTAAACGTAGTGTAAGTCCAAACAAAATCCAACAATAAAGTTCAAGAAAGCACATGAGAGGGAAAGACTGGCGAAAAGCCTTGGCAAAACTTGAAAATCACAGGACAGTTCAGGAGGATCTGAGAGCCGAGAGCCAAGATGACGTTAAATACTGCTGGCTTAATCAGCCTGATGCGCCACAGGTGCGCAACTGATTAGACGGAGCCAGCTGAGTGTAGGAGACCACACCCAGCTTTAGACAGACAGACAGACATGAGCGACATGCCTGAGGGCGGACATTGGTCATAGCAGACCAGCAGTTTGTTTAGGTGTACACATCAACACTTCATGGTTAGGTTTGGACACTGAAACATCTTGGTTAGGTTTAGGAAGAGATCATGGATTCAAATAGGAATATTGTTACATACGTGATGTGACATTGCGTTTCACACATCCATCCACTCCACCGTCCTCCATGTGCAGCCTCTCTTGCTCTTTATACTAAGTCAGACTTCCTCATTTGCTCCTGTCATAATTACTACGACCACTGAGGTCACTGCCTCACAATATATGTAAATATGGGTCGTAGTAACCTGCTGGCAATGTTGACCTATATGGCTGTATTTCTGGTGAGGACAGGCTCTGTGACCATAAGTCTATTTAAGCTGTTAATATTAGGTCTTATTTTTCATTTTAAATTTTAAACCCTTAATAACCAACAAGTGAGCATTTACTGCAGAAAATGCCAGCAGGAGGGAGTTGAATGATGTACTTGGTGAGGGAGTGTGGAAGAATGATGTCTGATTAACCCCCCACACAAGTGTATTTCTAATAAAGTTACATTTCTTGAGTATGATGAAACACATGAAACAAAAAAAGCAGCAGAGGCTTTTCGGTGGAGCTGGTAAAACCAGACAGCATGTTCCATTCTGTCCACTGACCACTAGATGGAGTTGTAGGCATTTTGTGTGCACAAAATACACTTCAGATGGAAAATTAGCGGCCTGATTCATATGACCTACTTACCTCACATCTGGTACTGTAACATGTTGAACTTCATGGCAACAGCAGTCCCATTCATTTAGATTTAGATTGTAGAGTCATCTCTGATACCAATGGCAGATCACAAAGAACGGTCCACTTGACTTTCATTGTGAAGTTTTAAACATTTGCAGTTGCTTTTGTTACCAGAGTCTTATGGAGAAAAACTTAACATACTGTCAATTAAGATCTCAAGTCATATTTTAAAAAGTCTCATAGCTTCTACTCTTCCATGGTGGTGCTTCGCTGTTCTTAATGTTCCTTTGATGTGAGTAACTCCAGTGTTTTTGCACTCTCAGGAAGGGTTTGTTTGGCCCTCGCATGCAGTCAGACAAAGCAAAATACAGTAGACACGTAGAGAGAGAGCAGGCAGGGATCTTTGGCAGTCAGTCGTCATTTCATCAGCTGCTAATTTGAAAAAAAGAAAAGAAAAGAAAAAAAGACCGAATGTTAAATGTATCTCAGTGAAATGATGAAAGATTTAGGATATAAAAACGAACGCTGCAAAAGATGAGAAATATAGCTTATAATTTCCACTTACAATAAACAGCTTCCTTACTAGCAGGAAGACATGCCAATACTGCTAGAGCTATGAGGTTTCCACCAGCATGACCCCAGCCTGCAGGCAGAGAGGGTAACCAGCACAACAGAAGCTGCAGCTGCAGCCTGCACACTGTAACAAACACCAGTATACTGGAGGGGGCGACTTCAGCAGTTAGTAAGAAGGGAGCAGTACTGTGTCCTATTACTTCTTTAGGCCTTAGCTCTTCTCTTACTGTGCATTCTGCACAATAATAAAGATAACAAATGTAATAGTGAAAGTCTGGTGTGCAGTTTTATAACAATTAGACAGCACATATTAACATTTTATGGTCTGGCACTGTTTCATCAATAAACCACCCAAACGACAGACTCTGCGTCATATTAAAGAAGAAAAACCAAGTTGTGCACACAGTGGTACCTGCCAAAAGACCAAACAGAAAATAGTGTAAATAGTTGTGAGACTAATAAAACTGCTTGGCTTTGCTTTTTAAAGCAGCGGACAGTCCTGTGGTTCCCTGCTATCCACCTCTGAGAGCCCTCTGATACATTAACTGCAGCTCACTTAGGTTGGAAATTTTGCAATGAATATCAAAGTGATGTATGATGATAAACAGAGGATACAATTTTTCATGTCAGCTTTCAGCTTTGGTTAATAGCAAGCTAACAGCAGATCACAAGTAGATCTTTGACTGAGAGATCACTGGCTTCACTTTGTAAATAAGAGTGGACGGCCCTCTGGTTCCCTGCTAACAGCCTCTCAAAGCCCTCATGCACATTCCTGACGACTGCTGCTCACTGACAAACCCTGACTGTGGTTTTATCAATCAGCTTCCAGGTATTCCTTCAGGGAATAGCCATATCTTGCTAACTAGCAGGCTATTGGCTACTCTTGTTTGCTATGGGTACTAAATAAAAAGTATTAACAACATGACCTGTTGGTTAGCTCGTGCTGTAGTCTGGCAGCAAACAAGTTGATTTTCTGATGAAACTAAAATGATGAGGTGCAAGTTAAAAGCAGAACCAAAATAAATCCTACTTTGCCTTATAGTTTCTGACAGTGAGACATCAGCCTCTGTGGCTTAAATACAGAAATTAGACAGAGCTATGGGCCCAGGGTGTTTTATTACCCAAAATGCTCGGGTAAGGAAAAGTCTGTGAATGCAGTCGAATGCATTGGCCCATGTGTTGTACATAAGAAATAAACAATTTTAAAACAAAGTAAGTTATTCCATCCTCAATGACCAAAATCAACTCCTGCAGCCAATAAAAGCACGGACTGCAGCAAGGACTGCACATCACAGGAGGCCACTTCAAAGTGTATCTCAGATTTTTGTCCTGGTCTTTGGCAAAAATATTGCAAATAAATCCATTAATTTAAAAAGACAATTTTATTTGTTTGTTTCCTGGAAGATGGCTTCAGTCAGTCATTGCCAGCATCATGTTACACATGACAATGTACCAACAGAGCATATTGGCTGAGATTTTACACACACACACACACACACACACACACACACACACAGAGATATTCTACATACAGGAACATAACACACTCACAAACATGTACATATTCACAGTATGTATGTATACATACACACACATATATATGCATATATACATATACAGTTCATACATACATCACAGTATATAGATTACAGCAGTTTGAAATGTGATTGCAGTGTTTCAACCTCCAACATTCACTTCATTACAGAATTAGTAAATCTAAGAAATTTTGCATTAGAAACTCTACTCTTTCTTCTTCTTTGGAGTCCCCTTCCTCAAACACTTGCAGGTGCAGAACAAGCAGCATTTGAGTGTTACCCACAGAACAGTTAGGAGAATAATGAGCAAAAAGCCGATGACATCCAGGCAGTGGTACTGAATCCAGTTTAATTCATGTGCAGCCACCCTGAGGTGTGCGGCTCCTTTGTGCCTCATGACGAACTCGGTCCAGAAAGCAGCGAGGTCCAAAGGCTCAACAGGACGGTCCAGGTGTACCCGCGACAGCTTCACTATCTTCTCTTTGTACCTGGAGAGAAGTGATATTTTGAAAGAAAAAAGGTTAACAGTTTTGATCGCCATGAGGCCGGCAGTTTATCACCTCGGACACATTGGCAAAATTCTCTTTACACTGTAAATTTAGAAAATCAGGTGTGAAAGATTTAAGTCAGTCTACAGAGAAGGATTAGTCCTGATTTGCAGCCAAGTCTGTTTGACACTGCTGGTATCGCAGCTAAAAGAACAGCAATTAAAACAAACTGATAAATCTATTGGTATCGCAGTGTTTTTCATTAGTCCATTTTGTGTAGAAGAAGAGTCAAATGTGAACGATGTAAGGTAAAATAAATAAATAGATAAAAAAAGAAATATCCACAATGCATTTTGGTGAGCAACGCTGACCGTAAACACAGCTTTTGTTATTTACAAGAAAACACAGGGCACCATTAATTTGTATGTATAGAGAATTTTCTGATTTCCATCTTACCTTTTCTCATAGATGATTTTGTTCAGTGCAGCCAACAGTTTTTCAGCTGTCACATCATGAATAGTGAGCCTCTCTGCAACGCCGTGGCTGACCATGCGGTGCACGTTGTCCCCCTGGTCTCCAAACAGTGGAAACATCACCATAGGCACAGCATTACAGATACCCTCGTAGACGCCGTGGCTACCTCCATGAGTGATGAAGACTTTAGCTTTGGGGTGGGCTGAGGAGCACAGGAACAGCCGGGTAATTTCAATAGAATACACTTTGATTAGTTTGAATTAGTTTTTTATGATATGATGGGAGCACTGCATACATTTTCTGGATAAACATACCGAGGAGGTCATTCTGAGGTAACCATTTCAGAAGTTTGACGTTCTTGGATACAGCTACAGGTGGGACTCCAGTGTATCTCATATATATATATATATATTCCTCCAGGTGAGGAATCAGCTCAGGAGGTTAAAGACCAGGAAGGCTGCAGGACCGGACGGCCTCAGTCCCAGGCTCCTCAGATCCTGCTCTGATCAGCTGAGCGGGATCATTGGACATCTGTTTAACCTGAGCCTGAGACTGGGGAGGGTGCCACGCCTCTGGAAGACATCCTGCGTGGTACCTGTGCCAAAGACCCCACATCCCAAGGACCCTAGGTGCTACAGGCCGGTGGTCCTAACATCCCACCTCATGAAGGCCCTGGAGTGGCTGGTCCTTGCCCACCTGCGCCCCCTGGTGAGCTCGTCCATGGACCCGCTGCAGTTCGTGTATCAGCCTGGCATCGGAATGGACGATGCCCTCATCTTCCTCCTCCATCAAGCTCTATCTCACCTGGAATCGCCTGGGAGCTCTGTTCGGGTCCTTTTCCTGGACCTTAGAAGTGCTTTTAACACCATCAGGCCAGCCATCCTGAGAAACAAGCTGGAACTTTCGGGAGTGGACCAACACCTCACATGCTGGATAGTGGACTACCTTTCCATCTGCCCATAGTCTCAACTCTCAACTCAACTTTATTTATATAGCACTTTAAAAAACAGCCACAGCTGAAACAAAGTGCTGTACAACAATAAAAACAATAAAATAAGTAAAATAAAACAGAAATAAACACTAAAATGAATGTTTTATTGTTTTTAAAACAATCAAAAACATTAAAACAATAAATAAAAGCAACCCATAAAACACTAAAACAAGGCAGAGTCTCATGTGGGGTTGAAAGCCAAGGAATAAAAGTGTGTCTTAAGACGAGTTTTAAAAGTGGACAGTGATGGGGCTTGTCTAATAAGCAACGGAAGCTCATTCCATAATTTGGGGGCCGCCACAGAGAAGGCTCTGTCCCCTCTGAGCTTTCTTTTTGACCTCGGTACCTCCAGGAGCAGTAGATCAGCTGACCTGAGGCACCGAGCAGGAGCATAGGGGTGAAGGAGCTCAGAGAGGTAAGGCGGGGCGAGACCATGTAAGGATTTAAAAACAAATAAAAGAATCTTAAAATGGACTCTAAAGTGCACAGGCAGCCAGTGGAGGGAGGCCAGGATGGGAGTGATGTGCTCCCTCTTACGCACCCCAGTTAAGAGGCGAGCAGCTGCGTTTTGCACCAGCTGGAGGCGCGCGAGGGAGGACTGGCTGACTCCAAAATAAAGTGCATTACAGTAATCCAGCCGAGATGTGATAAAGGCATGGATTACTGTTTCAAAGTGCTGATGTGCAAGAAAAGGCTTCACTTTTGCCAGTTGCCTAATCTGGAAAAAGCTGGACTTCACTACAGCACTAATTTGCCGGTCCAATCTAAAATCACTGTCCATCTTAAAACCAAGGTTTGAAACTGTCGGCTTAACATAGCCTGCCAAAGGGCCCAAGTCAACAGGTGGGGGTTCACAAGGGCCACTGGGGCCAAACACCATCACTTCCGTTTTTTCCTCATTGAAATTTAAGAAGTTCAACGCCATCCAGGCTTTGATGTCTTCAAGACATGACAGAAGTGGTGTAAGGGAGAAGGCATTTTTCTTTTTCAGTGGCACATATATCTGACTGTCATCAGCGTAACAATGAAACGAGATGCCATGCTTTCTGAGGATGGAGCCCAGAGGGAGTAAGTACAGAGAGAAGAGCAGGGGCCCTAAAATCGACCCCTGTGGAACCCCATACAGCAGTGGAGCAGAGCTGGACTCAGAATTTTGAAGGCTTACAGTCATACTCCTGTCAGCCAGATACGATTTAAACCACTCCAGTGCAGTACCACGGATGCCCATTAGGTGATGTAGCCGAGCCAACAGGGTGTTGTGGTCCACAGTGTCGAAAGCTGCCGTTAGGTCCAACAGAACCAGAATTACAAGGTCACCAGAGTCATTAGCCAGGAGGATATCATTAAAAACTCTTAATAAAGCTGACTCCGTACTATGCAGGGTTTTAAAACCGGACTGAAAGACCTCCAGGACACCGTGCTCATCCAGGAAGGATTTTAACTGAGCATGGACAACTTTCTCCAAAATTTTAGAAATAAAAGGCAACTTAGAGATGGGCCTAAAGTTGGCCAAGACACAGCGATTAAGGCCAGGTTTTTTAAGTAGGGGCTGCACCACTGCATGTTTAAAACTTAGGGGAACAACACCGGAAGACAGACTGCTGTTAATGATAGCTAACACTGCCTCCCCTATACTAGGGAAAACCTCTTTGAAAAGACGAGGAGGGACAGCATCACAGGGAGAACCTGATGGCTTAATATGGCCAACCAGTTCCTCTAAAAACGACAGAGTCACGGGCTCAAACTTATCAAGAGTTACAGAAAATGGAACGGGGTCAGAGGGATCAGATGCAGGAGCTGAAATGAGAGCCCTAGCAGTAGCAACCTTATCAATAAAAAAGTGCAGGAAGCTATTGCACATTTCAGGAGATGCCTCCAAGCTGACAGGCTGTGGGGCATTAAGAACAGTGTCAATGGTTTTAAATAACACACGTGGGTTGTGACGATTGGACTCAATGATGTTTGCCAGGTATTTCCTTTTGGTCTCTTTAACAGTGCTCTGGTAGCAGCGCCAACAGTCCTTTAGGATTTGGAAGGAAACCTGCAGCTTGTCCGTCTTCCACTTGCGCTCAGCCTTGCGGCACTCCCGTCGAGCTGCACGAGTTCCTTCGTTAAACCAGGGCTCAGATTTAGCTTTGGGCTGCACAGTTTTTAATGGAGCCACCCAGTCCAGTATGGTTCGGCAGGAGGAGTGAAACCAGGAGCTGAGCTCCTCTGTGTTAACAGAAGCAGGATGGACACAGAGCTGATCAAAAGCCACCGAGAACTGACTGGCAGTACGAGAGTTAAAAATCCGACGTCTCTGAACAGGAGCGCTAGATTTAACCTCAGCACAGGAGAAAGTAACTTCAAACAACACAGGCATATGATCAGAAATCACATCGTCACAGATCTCCAAGTTAGACACAGATAAGCCATAAGAGAGGACAAGGTCTAGTGTGTGTCCATGTTCATGTGTGGGACCAGACACACACTGCACCAAATTAAAAGAGTCAATAAGGCTTAAAAAGTCCTTCACCAGGGGCTTATCAGGACAACACACGTGAATATTAAAATCCCCGAGAAGGAGAACACGGTCATACTTGGGCATAATTTCGGCCAGTAGGCCAGCGAAGTCATTTACGAAATCCCTATTATATTTGGGGGGTCGGTAAATGACGGCGCACAGCACCGGGTCGGAGCGACCCACCTCAAATAGAGTCACCTAAAAGCTAGAAAAAGAGGACGAGGCGGTGCGCTGCTTACATTTAAAGTTATTTTTGTAGATCGTCGCCGTTCCTCCTCCACGACCAGACATCCGCGGGGAGTTAAAGTAGGAACAGTCGGCAGGTAGAAGTTCCACCAGAGCGCTGCACTCACCGGCACTGATCCAGGTCTCTGTCATACAGAGGAAGTCCAGGCCACGGGAGCTGAAGAAATTCCTCACGATGAAGGTCTTGTTCGCGAGGGATCTAGCGTTCACCAAGCCAACCCTGGTGGTAGCCGGGGCCTGTGATCCGGTGGATCGGGGAGCCCGGGGCAGCGTCCTGAGAAGTCGGTGGTTCACCCCGCGCTCAGAGAGCCGAAGAGGGCAGAGGCGGCGGGGCCGGGGTCCCACAGGTGAGCCGGAGACAGGTACCAGACAGGCATCGATGGGATCCAGGAAACGCCGGGGCACAGAAAAAGGAGGGAATAATCCATATCCTGTCCGGGAAATGGACGAAGGGCATGCCAGCTGGAGTTTCAGCCTCACCAACCGACCGCTGCGTCTGCCGCGGCGCCGGGGACGCTTCCGCCGGGAACGTAGGGCCGGGGCCCGGTACAGGTGACGCGGAATGGCCGCCAAGAGCGGAGGCACAGTATTCTGTCCACCGTGAATAAACGCATCTACATCTCTGACATTTTGCCCGAGAAACAAAAGGGACTGGCGATCATACACCAACAGAGACTCGATCTGTTTAGTGCCGATGGATAAAAACAGTAAAAACACCAAATATGGCAGGAGGAGCAAACGGCCAGCCGTACACACAGGCGCCATCATCTCTCATCAAGGTTGTAAAGAATCATGTGAGTGAGTATGTGAGGACACGGGACTGTGTGTCAGGGACTGTCCTCTGCAGTGTGGGGGCCCCCCACCCTCTTCACCCTCTATATAGCTGACTTTTCCCACCTGTCACCCACCTGCTACCTGCAGAAGTTCTCTGATGACTCTGCCATTGTCAGCCTCATCACAGATGGGGACGACAGGTCATACAGAGGACTCATTCAGGATTTTGTGGACTGGTGCCAGCAGAACCACCTCCTGATTAACGCAGGTAAAACCAAGGAGCTGGTTGTGGACTTTCGTCGGGGCCCGCACTCTTCACCATCACCAGTGAACATCCAGGGAAGGGACATTGAGATGGTGACATCTTAGAAGTACCTGGGTGTTCATCTGGACAACAAACTGGACTGGACTCATAACACCACTGCACTTTACAAAAAAGGACAGAGCAGACTCTATCTGCTCAGTTGGTTGAGGTCTTTTGGGGTGCGTAGGGCACTCCTGAAGACCTTCTATGACTCTGTTGTGGCCTCTGCCATTTTCTATGGTGTAGTCTGCTGGGGGAGCAGCATCACAACAGCTGACAGGAAGAGGCTGGACAAGCTCATCAGGAAGGCCAGCTCTGTCCTGGGATGCCCTCTGGAAGTGGTGGAGGAGGTGGGGGAGAGGAGGATGACAGCCAAGCTGTCCTCCATGACAGACAATGACTCCCACCCCCTCCAACACACACTCACTGCACTGAGGAGCTCCATCAGTGACAGGATGCTACATCCAAAGTGTGTGAAAGAGCGGTATCGCCGGTCATTCCTCCCTGCAGCTCTCAGACTGTACAATAAAAACTGCTCCAAGTAATCAGTGCAATAGTCTGGGCAATAAAACATGTACATAACAGTCTGTAAATACTATTCACAATTTCTTACAATTTTTTTTACAATTTCTTTCTTTTTCTTTTTCTTTAAAATTCTCGCTCTTTTGTATATATACTGATGTTTCTAATTTGCATGCACTTCTTATATTAATCTGCTCTACTGATGCTGCTGTCCTCGCGGGACAAATAAAGGAATATTGAATATTGAATTGAATATGCTGAGTTTGAAATCTCCGGCTAATGTGTTTGCTGTGCTTGTGCAGTTAGAAACTTGTGTTTTGTTTGCAGAGAACAAATAGCAGTCTAACAGAAGTAATCCATAGCGTTCTGTGCATAGACTGATGACGGTTGTTGAAGTGAAAAAGTAAAGTGATTTAATCTTTAACGGTTATTGTTACCCTTTGAGGCATTTGCCGAAAGGCATCGAAGAACTCTTTAGCCTTGTCGTCAGGCATGCTGGGCACCATTGAGCCCAGGGTGAAGACAATAAAGCCGTCATCTCCCGAGCCATTCACAAACTCCTCCAAATCCTGCAGGGAGTTTGGAAAAACACAAAAATTACCATCAGAAACATGAAAGAAAATCCCAGCTTGTAGATTGTATGGCTGTTTACTTATAATAAAAGGTTAGATCTATTCATCTTTTTATTTTAAACTACACCCGATCAAGCGATCTTACAAGCACAGTCTTTTTGCTTTTGTAGGGTATTTTCTACCTGTTTCCACAGTGCTCATTAACTCTTTTCTTGGATTATGCTTGACACAGTCCAGAAATCTGCTTTTCTTGACTCAGATTTCACACACTGACTCTTTCCAGTATTTTACACCGTGCACAAACAGAAGAAGACAAGCTGAAACATGCATATATTAAACACATCACCTTACAAAGCTATTTTTGCCAACATGTTAGCAAACCTATATGCTTTTACTTTTTTACACATCATGCAGACACAGCGCTACATTAGCACTAATTTGTGGTTGTGTTTCTGGGCCACAGGTGAATCAAAATACAGTTTTCACTCTCTTTTTGACTCTGTTTTGAAAAACACCAAGCTCTTTAGTTACTAGATGATCTACTATGTTTATTAAATAGTTGCCAACTTTGCCAGAACATTTTTGTCCCTGAAATTAATTGACCAGTTGCTGCTGAAGAAGAGTGATTTTGCGGGCCACCAAATCAATGAGCTAAAAGAGACAAATGCTTCGTAAAGCTGCAGAATTGGTTGATAGTTCCCCAAAACTTGATCCCTATGAGTGACCTTGCTCACATTATACATTGGCATTTGATCAATTGTTAATATTAGCTACTAGGGGTGCTTTTCTGGTTTTCAGTGCAGCTTTTAGAATATCAAAGCTTAATGTAAGGCATTTGCCTTCATCCAGATGTTTACTGCTCTAGCATGCATTCTTTAAATACTCACCGCAGGCAGAGGAGCTTTCTTTGCACAGTTGATACCTCCAATAAAAGCTGTGTTTGGCATGACAGGTTTGGGCCATTCAAAAACAAAGTCATATCTGAGAAGCCAGAAAGCAGCATGACCAATGAGGTCCTTATAAGTCATGCTGCCTCCTAAATGCCTGCTGACCAGATCGTCAAAATGAACATAGATTATTCTGCACATGTAGGACTCTACAATAGACATGACCATGTTTTTGACTCTTTGCGGGAAGGTCATGGTGTCTGTATTACCAGAGAAGTACACAGGAACAAAGGAAGGAGGAGTAGGGCACTGGTTAGCCTTTGAATCCAGGTCACAGGGAAGCATACGCAGGACATAAACAACTGGAATGGAAAACAGATGAGCCAGGATGGAGCCACAGGGAAGGAACGGGTCTGTAAGCAAGACATCGAAGTCCTCTTCCCTCAGTCGGCTTATTAAAGTCTGGTTGTTGATCAAACTGTCGCAACCTTTCACCTGTATAGAAACATAGTTCATCAAACGCTGCACGTTGATGAACATATCTGTGATTTCTGGTGGCTTGAGGAACACTCCTTCCCTCAGCTCATCGAAGATCGCATCCAACTCAGCCTTGGTATAGGGCACTTGGTAGATCTCAGTCTTGTAGCTCTCTGAGCCTTTCATCAACAGGCTGCTTTCAGGCACCAGCACCAACACCTCATGGCCCCTGCGGATGAGTTCCTTCACCAGTATTTTCATGCTAAGCCAGGGGCTCCCATCCACAGGCAGAACTAGCACCTTCCCCCCTTGAACGGTCCCCAGACTGAGGCAGCACAGCCAGGCCACCAGCCCCAGCGTAGGAAACCACACCCTGCTGCGCATTGCCTCCTCTCTGTACTGCAAGCTGGCTTGCTGTGAGAACTAGTGGTAGCTGGTTAGAGGTGCTTGTGTGTGTGTTTAAATTCTGCAGGAAGTTCAGGCTGTATTTGTAGGCGGGCTATTATGCAAGTACCACAAGACAGAGAGAGAGCAGAGATTCTCTGTGGAATCTGTGGATAAGGCTTGTATTCGGAGCATGTCTCCATTTAATCATTCTCTTATGAAACTTTATATATTTTCTTTTCCCCTCATGTTTTTGCTATCCTGCCTTGGTATATTCACTTTCAATCAACATCATGCAATTTTCATTTATTATGTTTAGAAGTTGCAATTCAGTTTTGTTCTTATGTGCAGTTCAGGTGTACATACTCTGCCCAGTAAAATATGTCAACAGAAATAAGTTTAGTTTTCTTTATTCCATTCATTCATTATGCTAATTGCAGTCGTTGTTTGTACACGAAACTACTTCCTCCAGTAGTGGATCCTAACAATCAGTAAAACTTGCAAGTCATGTTGGCATGCATGCATGTGCAGACTGGCACAAAGTCCTCTCTGTTTGTTCTGGCTACTTCTTCTCTCCTCCCCCAGAAAAGGAGGCCACTGAGTGTGCATGTGTTTTTTCTTTTACCTTCCACTCACACGCACACATGTCATTGTAAAGAGACCGATGGCGTGCAAAGGCAGTTGTAACAGGACACCAACACCCTCTTTGGATTAGGATCATAACATCAAGACAATTGTGTAATTGTCTTCCATTATCTTATCTTACAGCAGCAGTTGTTGCACTGGTTGTGTAACTGAGTTAAACTCTCAGCTAGTGAGTCATTCGAATTAATTAAGAACACAAATAGGCCTACAGTGATTTGAAGAATATGTGCTCTCCCTGCTTTATTTTTTAATTTCTCCACAAAGTATACGACTAACTGCAGAATCCTGTCAGGGCAGCACACATGCTTTTACAGATTTAGCGTAATGACTGCCTTTTGATGTAAAAAAAAAAAAAAAAAAAAAGAGAGAAGACACGATTACTTTTGTCCAAATCAGGATTGGGGTAAATAATTTCTGCAACCAAGATTGACAATACGACAAGCATGTCCATTCCATGAAGCGATCAGCTTGGAGTGTGGAAGTGAAGAAAGAAGCAGGATTTTAACTTCTCTTTAGCATTTGTTCATTTTTCACAGAATTACTTCTGTCACTTTCATTGTGTACAAACAAGATTACTGCCTGACTGACCTGCTATGAAACAATGTCAAAAATCGCAGCTGTCATGTTTTGTAGACATATTTTTGATGAACGATATCAGTAAGTTCACTGACAGCCAGTTAAATGCTTTACATGCGAAGCTGCAGCAAAAAGAAATGTTCGGTTTGCATCAGCAGTAGGTTAATACAGCTGCTTTGATTAAACATGAAATAATTCTCTAAGACGGCAAACTGCAGCTGAAACGTTTCCTGTGTACACACAGTGTAGAGAGACAGAATGAGGATGTGCAAACATCAGTGATGTGGCATTCTGCTCTTAAGCTTTAGCCTGGAATATTTTTTTTGGAAATGCAGACCGGAGTCAAGATAACAAACAAAGGTAACTTGTTTAAACAATATAATAAACAAAGAGCGTACTCAAAAGGAGTGGAAAACAAAACGAGATCAACCCTCAAGGAATGGAGGAAAACAGAACAAAAGCAGACACTGGACGTGGCACCGAAACAAAACCAGTACACATGAGTTTCAAGCCCCGTTTAAACGTACACGGACATTTCGAAAAACGGAGACATTTCCCCTCGTTTGTGCCCTTCGTTTGCACGCAAACGGAAGATTCGCCTCTGAAAACGGTGCATTCTAAAAACTCCGGCTAGAGTGCAGATTTTGGAAAACTTCGGTTGCACGTTTGCATGTAAACGGAGAAAAACGGCGTTTTAGGTGGCCGACGTCACATTAGAACTTGCACCTGCGCCAAAAGTGCGACCTATGTTTACATTTTCATTTGGCTGTGGTGATCATGGATGCATTTAGAGTAGCAGTCACATTTATGTTGGCACAAACCCTTTTCGTAAGTTTGCATGAGCAAATACAGCTGATCTATTATATTGAGGAGCAGAGACCAATGAGTGCTCCAAGGTCAGCAATTTCGAAACAACTCCCCCCCGAAGAGCCGCTCTGCGTCACTGCCAGCGTCGACGGCACACATATACGGGTTAGTGTAAACGAAAAGTTTTCTGAAAACGGACACGTGTGCACGCTGTTATTTTTGAAAATGGAGAGGGTGAAATGTCCGTTTATGAAAATAGCCGACTGCGTGTAAAAGTATTGCAAGTCCAAACAAAATCCAACAATAAAGTTCGAGAAAGCACATGAGAGGGAAAGACTGGCAAAAATCACAGGACGGATCAGGACGATCTGAAAGCCGAGAGCCAAGATGACGTTAAATACTGCTGGCTTAATCAGCCTGATGCGCCACAGGTGCGCAACTGGTTAGAGGGAGCCAGCTGAGCGTAGGAGACCACACCCAGCTTCAGACAGACAGGAGAACAGACAGACAGACAGACAGACATGAGCGACATGCCTGAGGGCGGACATTGGTCATAGCAGACCAGCAGTTTGTTTAGGTGTACACATCAACACTTCATGGTTAGGTTTGGACACTGAAACATCTTGGTTAGGTTTAGGAAGAGATCATGAAATCAAATAGGAATATTGTTACATACGTGATGTGACATTATGTGTCACACATCCATCCACTCCACCGTCCTCCATGTGCAGCCTTTCTTGCTCTTTATGCTTTCAGACTTACTCATTTGCTCCTGTCATAATTACTACGACCACTGAGGTCACTGCCTCACAATATATGTAAATATGAGTCTTAGTAACCTGCTGGCAATGTTGACCTACATGGCTGTATTTCTGGTGAGGACAGGCTCTGTGACCATAAGACTATTTAAGCTGTTAATATTAGGAAAATTAGCGGCCTGACTCATATGACCTACTTACCTCACATCTGGTACTGTAACATGTTGAACTTCATGGCAACAGCAGTCCCATTCATTTAGATTTAGATTGTAGAGTCATCTCTGATACCAATGATCAGATCACAAAGAACGGTCCACTTGACTTTCATTGTGAAGTTTTAAACATTTGCAGTTGCTTTTGTTACCAGAGTCTTATGGAGAAAAACTTAACATACTCTCAATTCAGATCTCAAGTCATATTTTAAAAAGTCTTATAGCTTCTAGGTTTATTTGGCCCTCGCATGCAGTCAGACAAAGCAAAATACAGTACACACGTAGAGAGAGCAGGCAGGGATCTTTGGCAGTCAGTCGTCATTTCATCAGCTGCTAATTTGAAAAAAAGAAAAGAAAAGAAAAAAAGACCGAATGTTAAATGTATCTCAGTGAAATGATGAAAGATTTAGGATATACAAACGGACGCTGCAAAAGATGAGAAATATAGCTTTTTGAACATAAACAGCTTTTGAACTCACTGCAGTCTTTTCAGTGACCATTGCTGCAGTTTGTCAGCTCTTTACAGATATTTCCACTGATAATAAACAGCTTCCTTACTAGCAGGAAGACATGCCAATACTGCTAGAGCTATGAGGTTTCCACCAGCATGACCCCAGCCTGTGCAAGGCAGGTAGAGAGGGTAACCAGCACAACATACTGTAAGCTGCAGCTGCAGCCTGCACACTGTAACAAACACCAGTATACTGGAGGGGGCGACTTCAGCAGTTAGTAAGAAGGGAGCAGTACTGTGTCCTATTACTTCTTTAAGCCTTAGCTCTTCTCTTACTGTGCATTCTGCACAATAATAAAGATAACAAATGTAATAGTGAAAGTCTGGTGTGCACTTTTGTAACGATTAGACAGCACATATTAACATTTTATGGTCTGGCACTGTTTCATCAATAAACCACCCAAACGACAGACTCTGCGTCATATTAAAGAAGAAAAACCAAGTTGTGCACACAGTGGTACCTGCCAAAAGACCAAACAGAAAATAGTGTAAATAGTTGTGAGACTAATGAAACTGCTTGGCTTTGCTTTTTAAAGCAGTGGATAGTCCTGTGGTTCCCTGCTATCCACCTCTGAGAGCCCTCTGATACATTAACTGCAGCTCACTTAGGTTTGAAATTTTGCAATGAATATCAAAGTGATGTATGATACTCCTCCTTGAACCGCCACCTTATCGTGGTGGAGGAGTTTGAGTACCCGAATGATCCTAGAGGCTGTGTTGTCCGGGGCTTAATGCCCCTGATAGGGTCTCCCAAGGCAAACAGGTTCTAGGTGACGGGTCAGACTAAGAGTGGTTCAAAAGCCCTCATGGAGAGTAAAAAAACGAGGATGTTCACGTCGCCCGGATTGGCGTCACCGGGGCCCCACCCTGGAGCCAGGCCTGGGTTTGGGGCTCGCAGGCGAGCGCCTGGTGGCCGGGTCTTTGCCCACGGGACCCGGCCGGGCTCAGCCCGAAGGAGCGTCGTGGGCCCGCCTTCCCATAGGCCCACCACCCGCAGGAAGGACCAGAAGGGGCCGGTGCTTTGCGTTTTGGGTGGCAGTCGTGGGCGGGGACCCCGACGACCCAAACCCTGGACAACGACTCTGGCTATGGGGACATGGAATGTCACCTCGCTGGGGGGGAAGGAGCCGGAGCTAGTGCGGGAGGTTGAGCGGTACCGACTAGAGATAGTCGGACTCACCTCCACGCACAGTTCGGGCTCTGGAACCCAACTCCTTGAGAGAGGCTGGACTCTCTTCTGCTCTGGAGTTGCCCGCAGAGAGAGGCGGTGAGCTGGTGTGGGCTTGCTTATTGCCCCCCAGCTCAGCCGTCATGTGTTGGAGTTCTCCCCACTGAGCGAGAGGGTCGCTTCCCTGTGCCTTCGGGTCGGGGACAGGTCTCTCACTGTTGTTTCGGCCGATGGGCCAAACGGCAGTGCAGAGTACCCGGCCTTCTTGGAGTCCCTGGGAGGGGTACTGGAAAGTGCTCCAACCGGGGACTCCATCGTTCTGCTGGGGGACTTCAATGCCCACGTGGGTAGCGACAGTGATACCTGGAGGGGCGTGATTGGGAGGAACGGCCTCCCCGATCTGAACCCGAGTGTTGTTCTGTTGTTGGACTTCTGTGCTAGTCACAGTTTGTCAATAACGAACACCATGTTCAAGCATAAGGGTGTCCATCAGTGCACGTGGCACCAGGACACCCTAGGTCGGAGGTCAATGATCGACTTTGTAGTCGTATCATCTGACCTTCGGCAGTATGTCTTGGACACTCAGGTGAAGAGAGGGGCTGAGCTGTCAACTGATCACCACCTGGTGGTGAGTTGGATCCGCTGGCGGGGGAGGAAGCGGGACAGACTTGGCAAACCCAAACGTACTGTGAGGGTCTGTTGGGAACGTCTGGCGGAACCCGCTGTCAGGGAGGTCTTCAACTCCCACCTCCGGGAGAGCTTCGACCAGATTCCGAGGGAGGTTGGAGACATTGAGTCTGAATGGACCATGTTCTCCACTTCCATTGTTGATGCAGCCGTCCATAGCTGTGGCCGTAAAGTCGCCGGTGCCAGTCATGGCGGCAATCCCCGAACTCGGTGGTGGACACCGGAAGTAAGGGATGCCGTCAAGCTGAAGAAGGAGTTCCATCGGGCTTGGTTGGCTCATAGGACTCCTGAGGCAGCTGACGGGTACTGGCAGGCTAAGCGGGCAGCAGCTCAGGCGGTTGTAGAAGCAAAAACTCGGGTCTGGGAGGAGTTCGGGGAGGCCATGGAGGAGGACTACTGGTCGGCCTCGAAGAAATTCTGGCAAACCGTTCGGCGCCTCAGGAGGGGGAAGCAGCTCTCCATTAATACTGTTTACCATGGAGGTGGGGAGCTGCTGACCTCGACTGGGGATATTGTCGGGCAGTGGAAGGAATACTTCGAGGATCTCCTCAATCCCACTGTCATGTCTTCTGCAGAGGAAGCAGGGACTGGGGACTTGGAGGTCGATTCGTCCATCACCCGGGCTGAAGTCACTGAGGTAGTCTGCAAGCCCCTCGGTGGCAAAGCTCCGGGGGTGGACGAGATCCACCCTGAGTACCTCAAGTCACTGGATGTTGCAGGGCTGTCCTGGTTGACACGCCTCTGCAACATCGCGTGGCAGTCGGGGACGGTGCCTTTGGACTGGCAGACCGGGGTGGTGGTCCCTCTGTTTAAAAAGGGGCACCAGAGGGTGTGTTCCAACTATCGGGGGATCACACTCCTCAGCCTCCCTGGGAAAGTCTATTCCAGGGTACTGGAGAGGAGAATCCGGCCGATAGTCGAACCTCGGATTCAGGAGGAACAATGCGGTTTTCGTCCCGGCCGTGGAACACTGGACCAGCTCTATACCCTCCACAGGGTGCTTGAGGGTTCATGGGAGTTTGCCCAACCAGTCCACATGTGTTTTGTGGACTTGGAGAAGGCATTCGACCGTGTCCCTCGCGTCATTCTGTGGGAGGTGCTCCGGGAGTATGGGGTTGGAGGCCCTCTGCTGAGGGCTGTGCAGTCCCTATACAACCGGAGCAGGAGCTTGGTCCGCATTGCCGGCAGTAAGTCGGACCTGTTCCCAGTGCATGTTGGACTCCGCCAGGGCTGCCCTTTGTCACCGGTTCTGTTCATTATTTTTATGGACAGAATTTCTAGGCGCAGCCAGGGACCGGAGGGGGTTCGGTTCGGGAGCCGGCAGATTTCGTCTCTGCTTTTTGCGGATGATGTTGTCTTGTTGGCTCCATCGAGCCAGGACCTTCAGCGTGCACTGGGACGGTTTGCAGCCGAGTGTGAAGCAGCTGGGATGAGAGTCAGCACCTCCAAGTCCGAGGCCATGGTTCTCGACCGGAAAAAGGTGGCTTGCTCCCTCCGGGTTGGGGGAGAGATCCTGCCTCAAGTGGAGGAGTTTAAGTATCTTGGGATCTTGTTCACGAGTGAGGGAAGAACGGAGCGTGAGATTGACAGGCGGATCGGTACAGCGGCAGCAGTAATGCGGTCGCTGTATCGGTCCGTCGTGGTGAAGAAGGAGCTGAGCCGAAAGGCGAAGCTCTCGATTTACCGGTCAATCTACGTTCCTACCCTCACCTATGGTCATGAACTTTGGGTCATGACTGAAAGAACGAGGTCCCGGATACAAGCGGCTGAAATGAGTTTCCTCCGCAGGGTGGCGGGGCACTCCCTTAGAGATAGGGTGAGGAGCTCTGTCACCCGGGAGGAGCTCAGAGTAGAGTCGCTGCTCCTCCACATCGAGAGGAGTCAGCTGAGGTGGCTCGGGCATCTGTACCGGATGCCCCCTGGACGCCTCCCTAGGGAGGTGTTCCAGGCATGCCCACCGGGAGGAGGCCCCGGGGAAGACCTAGGACACGCTGGAGTGACTATGTCACTCGGCTGGCCTGGGAACGCCTTGGGGTCCCCCCGGACGAGCTGGAGGAAGTGTCCGGGGAGAGGGAAGTTTGGGCGTCCCTGCTCAGACTGCTGCCCCCGCGACCCGGCTCCGGATAAGCGGGTGGAAATGGATGGATGGATGGATGGATGGATGGATGATGATAAACAGGGGTTCCCTTTCAGTCGATTCACTTGGTACAACACATATTGTATGGGATATCACGCTCCCGCGTGGCCTGACTGAAGACACCTCTATTCACACCTTTACGGCAGATGACCTGTGGTGACGTATGTGAGGCCCCGCCTGCACATATATACGTGCACCACCACAGTCATCCTTCAGTTCTTACGCTCTTCACCTCGCTAAGAACACCTCTACCAAGTCAGGCTAATTAGTTGCTGCTGGTTAGCTTGGTCTTGTTGTGGCTACTGCCGACCCGAAATTAGCTTAACTGCCCCTGTTGGTGTTAGCTTCTGCTACCCGCGGAGAGCTGATTTCGCCTGCTTGGTCTGGCTCATAGTGTCTCGGTATGAGCGCGCAGCTTAAGCAAGCGAAGGGAAAGTCTTCTGTTCGCCCCTGTCCTGAGGGGTGCGGCTTCTCCCTGCACAAGACGGACTTCCACGTCCCACCACGCTCTCGTCCAAGCACTGCAGATTCTCCACGTCGCAGCTGGAGAAAATTTACCGTAATCAGGCGAGCACGGCCCGTGCACTGACCTCCGTCACAATGCTCCAGACATATCAAGCGATGTGTCTGGCGGAACTCAGGTCACGCATGCCTCCTGACAGTCCACTCCCCCCTCTCCTGAACGAGGTGCGAGTCGCCACAGATTACATCCTCCGTGTGTCCCGCTGTGCAGCGCTCTCCCTGGCAGGGAGACACTGCTGCCCCTCTGTTGTTGCCGCCGAAAAGGCAGCGTTAATGTTCCGTTCAGGGGTCCAGTCCCGTGAGGCGCTGCAGCCCCCTAACACAATCTCCCAAGCACAACACCCCCTCACACACAAGTGCCCCAGAAATGGTGCCCGTTGTTCACTGTGTGAATATGAATATGCATTCAATAAAAGCTTCGTTTTGTTCTCAAAGCATTGCAAATCAAATAAGCCGGAGCGGACCTGTGTTGCTGTTCCCCTCTGGCACGCCAGAGGGCGACAACCCCTCTCCCACAGTGCTGCAGGTCAGTCGGCTGGCCGTTCATCTACCTCGGTGGCGCGCATGCGCAGTCTCACCTTGGGTAGAGCGGACCGTTGCCATGGGTTCCCGTCTACAGTTCGGGGCCCGGCCGCCCCGTTTCCACTCTGTAGTACACACAGTAGTAGGAGACAAAGTGGCAGCAGTTCTGAGGGAAGAAATAAACAACTTGTTGAACAAAAGAGCGATACGAGTTGTTCCCACTTCGGAAACGAACAAAGGTTGGTACAGCCGTTATTTCGTTGTTCCGAAGAAAGGAGGGGGGCTCCGTCCTATTCTAGATTTGCAAGTGTTCAACAAGTATCTACGGACTTACAAGTTCAAGATGCTTATACTCAGACAGCTGCTGAGCGCGATCAGACCGGGAGACTGGTTTACAACTATCGATCTGACAGACGCATACTTTCACGTAGCGATTCATTCGGACCACAGGCAGTTTCTAAGGTTCGCTCCAGAGGAGGCTGACGATAACTCCGTCTTGCATGTCGGCTCTTCTCCCGTGGAGAGAACCCGGTTTACTGCAACAAGGGTCTCCTTTAGGGAGGGTGTTTTTCCGCAAGGTGGTGTCCACAGACGCATCCCTGAGGGGGTGGGGGGCGCTGTGTGAGGGCGTAGCAGTGAGAGGGGTTTGGACGCCGGCACAATGCAGGCTCCACATCAACCGCCTGGAGCTATTAGCGACCCTTTTAGCTCTGAAGCATTTTTGTCCTGTTCTGACAGGCCATCATGTCCTGATCAGGACAGACAACACGACGGTGGTTTCCTACATAAACAAGCAGGGAGGGACACGCTCCCTGCCCCTGTTAAAACTGTCTCACTCTCTGTTGCTCTGGTGCAGTACTCATTTTCTGTCCCTCAGGGCCACACATGTTCCAGGGCACTTGAACCTGGGGCTGGATCATCTCTCCAGGGGAGGTCCTCTGGTGAGGGAGTGGAGATTGCACCCACTGGTGGTGTCTCAGATCTGGGATCGGTTCAGCAGGGCAGAAGTGATTTTGTCTGTCCTGGAGAGGGTGCGCCAGCAGGGGCTCTCCCTGATCCTGGTGGCCCCTCGCTGGCCGACGAAGTTGTGGTATGCAGAGATGATCAGTCTGCTAGCGGCAAGCCCCTGGCAACTTCCCCTTCGCAGGGACCTCTTCTACCAGGTGGGAGGAGAGGTGATTCACCAACGCCCAGAACTATGGCGTCTACATGCCTACCTGTTGAGAGGTCCAATTTAATAGCTCAGGGTCTGCCCCCAAATGTGGTGGCGATGATCCAGAGTGCGAGGGCATCATCTACTAGGGGCCTATATGCCTACAAATGGCGGGCGTTTGAGCAGTGGTGTCAGGACCGAAATGTACTCCCATTTCAGTGCTCTATGGTGGATGTTTTAACATTCCTTCAGGAGCTGCTGGATAAGGGTCTCTCTTTCTCAATGATTAAGGTCTATTTGGCAGCTATATCTGCATGCCACATTGGTTTTGATGGAGTGACGCCAGGCACTCACCCTCGTGCTATGCGCTTCCTGAAGGGAGTCCGCAGGCTGAGGCCTGTGTTTAAACCCAGCGTTCCCTCATGGGATTTAGCGTTGGTGCTTGAGGCTCTTTGTGGGACCCCATTTGAGCCTATTGAGTCTGCAGAAATGAAATTTCTTTCATACAAGACTGCACTGCTACTTGCTTTGGCTTCTGCAAGGCGAGTGGGCGACCTTCATGCTTTGTCTGTCCATCCCTCTTGTACCCAGTTCACTCAGGATGGATCTAAGGTTACGTTGCATGGCGTATTTGCCTAAGATTATCCCCGCAGCCTATAGCTCTATGGCTTTTGAGCTCTTGAGCTTCTGCCCCCCTCCTTTTGCATCTGAGGAGCAGAGGAGGTTGCATTCCTTGTGCCCTGTGCGTGCACTACGCACTTACATAGGCCGCACCCAAGGTGTGCGTTTATGTGACCAGTTGTTCGTCTGTTTTGCTAATCCGGCTAAGGGCAAGGCACTGTCTAAACAGCGGCTTTCCCACTGGATTGTGGGGGCTATCTCCCAAGCATAAAGCAGCAGTGGTCTTTCGTTGCCCCAAGGTGTAAGGGCACATCCAACCAGGGGCATGGCGGCCTCCTGTGCCTTGTTTAAAGGGGTTTCTATGAGTGATATCTGCGCTGCAGCCAGTTGGTCATCACCGCACACTTTTGCTCGGTTTTATCGTCTGGACGTGACAGCCCCTTCAGTGGCTCACTCTGTCCTTTCTGCTGGGTCTATGATGCACTAGAGTATTGGAGGTTTGGCTCTGGTTCGGTGGCTGCTCTGCAGGGCGTGTATACATGTCCCATACAATATGTGTTGTACCGAGTGAATCGACTGAAAGGGAACGAAATGTTACGAATGTAACTTCTGTTCCCTGAAGGAGAGGAACGAGGTACAACACTACATTGCCCCACTGCGCAGCTGGGCTCGGTGAAGAGCGGTTATCGAACTGAAGGATGACTGTGGTGGTGCACGGATATATGTGAAGGCGGGGCCTCACATACGTCACCACAGATCATCTGCCGTAAAGGTGTGAATAGAGGTGTTTTCAGTCAGGCCACGCGGGGGCGTGATATCCCATACAATATGTGTTGTACCTCGTTCCTCTCCTTCAGGGAACATAAGTTTCATTCATAACATTTCAATACAATTTTTCATGTCAGCTTTGGTTAATAGCAAGCTAACAGCAGATCACAAGTAGATCTTTGACTGAGAGGTCACTGGTTTAAAGTCGAGCTTCGCTCTGTAAATAAGAGTGGACGGCCCTCTGGTTCCCTGCTAACAGCCTCTCAAAGTCCCTCATGCACATTCCTGACGACTGCTGCTCACTGACAAACCCTGACTGTGGTTTTATCTATCAGCTTCCAGGTATTCCTTCAGGGAATAGCCATATCTTGCTAACTAGCAGGCTATTGGCTACTCTTGTTTGCTAATAAAATAAATGCCAATAAAACCATTTTTCCCCATAACCAGAGGACTGCACATCAAAGGAGGCCACTTCAAAGTGTATCTCAGATTTTTGTCCTAGTCTTTGGCAAAAATATTGCAAATAAATCCATTAAGTTAAAGAGACAATTTTATTTGTTTGATTCCTGGAAGATGGCTTCAGTCAGTCATTGCCAGCATCATGTTACACATGACAATGTACAAACAGAGCATATTGGCTGAGATTTTACACACACACACAGATATTCTACATACAGGAACATAACACACTCATGTGTACATATTCACAGTATGTATGTATACATACACACATATATATGCATATATACATATACAGTTCATACATACATCACAGTATAGAGATTACAGCAGTTTGAAATGTGATTGCAGTGTTTCAACCTCCAACATTCACTTCATTACAGAATTAGTAAATCTAAGAAATTTTGCATTAGAAACTCTACTCTTTCTTCTTCTTTGGAGTCCCCTTCCTCAAACACTTGCGGGTGCAGAACAAGCAGAATTTGAGTGTTATCCACAGAACAGTTAGGAGAATAATGAGCAAAAAGCCGATGACATCCAGGCAGTGGTACTGAATCCAGTTTAATTCATGTGCAGCCACCCTGAGGTGTGCGGCTCCTTTGTGCCTCATGACGAACTCGGTCCAGAAAGCAGCGAGGTCCAAAGGCTCAATGGGACGGTCCAGGTGCAGCTGCGACAGCTTCACTATCTTCTCTTTGTACCTGGAGAGAAGTGATATTTTGAAAGAGAAAAGGTTAACAGTTTTGATCACCACAAGGCCGGCAGTTTATCACCTTGGACTACATTAGCAAAATTCTCTTTACACTGTAAATTTAGAAAATCAGCTGTGAAAGATTTAAGTCAGTCTGCAGAGAAGGATTAGTCCTGATTTGCAGCCAAGTCTGTTTGACACTGCTGGTATCGCAGCTAAAAGAACAGCAATTAAAACAAACTGATAAATCTATTGGTATCGCAGTGTTTTTCATTAGTCCATTTTGTGTAGAAGAAGAGTCAAATGTGAACGATGTAAGGTAAAATAAATAAATAGATAAAAAAAGAAATATCCACAATGCATTTTGGTGAGCAACGCTGACCGTAAACACAGCTTTTGTTATTTACAAGAAAACACAGGGCACCATTAATTTTTATGTATAGAGAATTTTCTGATTTCCATCTTACCTTTTCTCATAGATGATTTTGTTCAGTGCAGCCAACAGTTTTTCAGCCGTCACATCATGAATAGTGAGCCTCTCTGCAACGCCGTGGCTGACCATGCGGTGCACGTTGTCCCCCTGGTCTCCAAACAGTGGAAACATCACCATTGGCACAGCGTTACAGATACCCTCATAGGTGCCGTGGATACCTCCATGAGTGATGAAGACTTTAGCTTTGGGGTGGGCTGAGGAGCACAGGAACAGCCGCGTAATTTCAATAGAATACACTTTGATTAGTTTGAATTAGTTTTTTATGACATGATGGGAGCACTGCATACATTTTCTGGATAAACATACCGAGGAGGTCATTCTGAGGTAACCATTTCAGAAGTTTGACGTTCTTGGATACAGCTACAGGTGGGACTCCAGTGTATCTCCACACAACCTGAAACATAAACCTCATCACTACAAAGCAGTTTACATTATGAGTGGAGAGTCTGCCATGTTTACAACAAGGCATGGCAGGGGACAAAGTCCTACGGTTCAAACTGATTCAGGCTTTATATATATCTCCAGGTGAGGAATCAGCTCAGGAGGTTAAAGACCAGGAAGGCTGCAGGACCGGATGGCCTCAGTCCCAGGCTCCTCAGATCCTGCTCTGATCAGCTGAGCGGGATCATTGGACATCTGTTTAACCTGAGCCTGAGACTGGGGAGGGTGCCACGCCTCTGGAAGACATCCTGCGTGGTACCTGTGCCAAAGACCCCACATACCAAGGACCCTAGCTGCTATAGGCCGGTGGCCCGAACATCCCACCTCATGAAGGCCCTGGAGCGGCTGGTCCTTGCCCACCTGCGCCCCCTGGTGAGCTCGTCCATGGACCCGCTGCAGTTCGCGTATCAGCCTGGCATCGGAATGGACGATACCCTCATCTTCCTCCTCCATCCAGCTCTATCTCACCTGGAATTGCCTGGGAGCTCTGTTCGGGTCCTTTTCCTGGACCTTAGCAGTGCTTTTAACACCATCAGTCCAGCCATCCTGAGAAACAAGCTGGAACTTTCGGGAGTGGACCAACATATCACATGCTGGATAGTGGACTACCTTTCCAACTGCCCATGGTATGTGAGGACACGGGACTGTGTGTCAGGGACTGTCCTCTGCAGTGTGGGGGCCCCCCAGGGAACGGTGCTGGCACCCGCTATATAGCTGACTTTTCCCACCTCTCACCCACCTGCCACCTGCAGAAATTCTCTGATGACTGCCATTGTCGCCCTCATCACAGATGCGTACAACAGGTCATACAGAGGACTCATTCAGGATTTTGTGGACTGGTGCCAGCAGAACCACCTCCTGATTAACGCAGGTAAAACCAAGGAGCTGGTTGTGGACTTTCGTCGGCACCCGTACTCTTCACCATCACCAGTGAACATCCAGGGAAGGGACATTGAGATGGTGACATCTTAGAAGTACCTGGGTGTTCATCTGAACAACAAACTGGACTGGACACATAACACCACTGCACTTCACAAAAAAGGACAGGGCAGACTCTATCTGCTCAGTTGGTTGAGGTCTTTTGGGGTACGTGGGGCACTCCTGAAGACCTTCTATGACTCTGTTGTGGCCTCTGCCATTTTCTATGGTGTAGTCTGCTGGGGGAGCAGCATCACAACAGCTGACAGGAAGAGGCTGGACAAACTCATCAGGAAGGCCAGCTCTGTCCTGGGATGCCCTCTGGAAGTGGTGGAGGAGGTGGGGGAGAGGAGGATGACAGCCAAGCTGTCCTCCATGACAGACAATGACTCCCACCCCCTCCAACACACACTCACTGCACTGAGGAGCTCCATCAGTGACAGGATGCTACATCCAAGTGTGTGAAAGAGCGGTATCGCCGGTCATTCCTCCCTGCAGCTCTCAGACTGTACAATAAAAACTGCTCCAAGTCATCAGTGCAATAGTCTGGGCAATAAACTGTGCAATACAACATGTACATAACAGTTGGTAAATACTATTTACGATTTCTTACATCTTTTTACAATTTCTTTTTATTTTTATTTAAAATTCTCACTCTTTTGTATATATACTGATGTTGTTTCTAATTTGCATGCACTTCTTATATTAATCTGCTCTACTGATGCTGTTGTCCTCGCGGGACAAATAAAGGAATATTGAATATTGAATTGAATATGCTGAGTTTGAAATCTCCGGCTAATGTGTTTGCTGTGGTTGTGCAGTTAGAAACTTGTGTTTTGTTTGCAGAGAACAAATAGCAGTCTAACAAAAGTAATCCATAGGGTTCTGTGCATAGACTGATGACGGTTGTTGAACTGAAAAAGTAAAGTGATTTAATCTTTAACGGTTATTGTTACCCTTTGAGGCATTTGCCGAAAGGCATCGAAGAACTCTTTAGCCTTGTCGTCAGGCATGTTGGACACCATTGAGCCCAGGGTGAAGACAATAAAGCCGTCATCTCCCGAGCCATTCACAAACTCCTCCAAATCCTGCAGGGAGTTTGGAAGAACACAAAAATTACCTTAAGAAACATGAAAAAAAATCCCAGCTTGTAGATTGTATGGCTGTTTACTTATAATAAAAGGTTAGATCTATTCATCTTTTTATTTTAAACTACACCCGATCAAGCGATCTTACAAGCACAGTCTTTTTGCTTTTGCAGGGTTTTTTTCTACCTGTTTCCACAGTGCTCATTAACTCTTTTCTTGGATTACGCTTGACACAGTCCAGAAATCTGCTTTTCTTGACTCAGATTTCACACACTGACTCTTTCCAGTATTTTACACCGTGGACAAACAGAAGAAAACAAGCTGAAACACGCATATATTAAACACATCACCTTACAAAGCTATTTTTGCCAACATGTTAGCAAACCTATATGCTTTTACTTTTTTACACATCATGCAGACACAGCGCTACATTAGCACTGATTTGTGGTTGTGTTTCTGGGCCACAGGTGAATCAAAGTACAATTTTCACTCTCTTTTTGACTCTGATTTGAAAAACACCAAGCTCTTTAGTTACTAGATCATCCAGATGTTTAGAATCAGAGTCAGAAATCAGAATCAGAAAAAGCTTTATTGCCAAGTACGATTTTACACATACGAGGAATTTGTTGTGGTGAAATTGGTGTATGACACATCTACTAAAATAAGAGCACAAAATATAACAATTTAAATATATATACACAAGTCTGTTTTTTGTTGTTTGTTATTTTCCGGAAACACAGTCTGTTTTTTCAGAAAGAAGTCCAAGTTGAGCGTTAATGTAAAGCATAGAGCTGTATAGAGCTGTATAGAGTTTACTGCTCTAGCATGCATTCTTTAAATACTCACCGCAGGCAGAGGAGCTTTCTTTGCACAGTTGATACCTCCAATAAAAGCTGAGTTTGGCATGACAGGTCTGGGCCATTCAAAAACAAAGTCATATCTGAAAAGCCAGAAAGCAGCATGACTAATGAGGTCCTTATAAGTCATGCCGCCTCCTAAATGCTTGCTGACCAGATCGTCAAAATGAGCATAGATTATTCTGCACAGGTAGGACTCTACAATAGACAGGACCATGTTTTTGACTCTTTGCGGGAAGGTCATGGTGTCTGTATTACCAGAGAAGTACACAGGAACAAAGGAAGGAGGACTAGGGCACTGGTTAGCCTTTGAATCCAGGTCACAGGGAAGCAGACGCAGGAAAAAAACAGCTGGAATGGATAACAGATGAGCCAGGATGGAGCCACAGGGAAGGAACGGGTCTGTAAGCAAGACATCAAAGTCCTCTTCCCTCAGTCGGCTTATTAAAGTCTGGTTGTTGAGCAAACTGTCGCAACCTTTCACATGCACAGAAGTAAAGCTAATCAAACTCTGCACGTTGATGAACATTTCTGTGATTTCTGGTGGCTTGAGGAACGATTCTTCCCTCAGCTCATCGACGTTTGCATCCAACTCAGCCTTGGTATGGGGCACTTGGTAGATCTCAGTCTTGTAGCTCTCCGAGCCTTTCATCAACACGCTACTTTCAGGCACCAGCACCAACACCTCATGGCCCCTGCGGCTGAGTTCCTTCACCAGTATTTTCATGCTAAGCCAGGGGCTCCAATCCATAGGCAGAACTAGCACCTTCCCCCCTTGAACAGCCCCCAGACTGAGGCAGCACAGCCAGGCCACCAGCCCCAGCGTAGGAAACCACACCCTGCAGCTCATTGCCTCCTCTCTGTACTGCAAGCTGGCTTGCTGTGAGAACTAGTGGTAGCTGGTTAGAGGTGCCTTTATGTATGTGTGTGTGTTTAAATTCTGCAGAAAGTTCAGGCTGCATTTGTAGGCGGGCTATTATGCAAGTACCACAAGACAGAGAGAGAGCAGAGATTCTCTGTGGAATCTGTGGATAAGGCTTGTATTCGGAGCATGTCTCCATTTAATCATTATCTTATGACACTTTATATATTTTCTTTTCCCCTCATGTCTTTCCTATCCTGCCTTGGTATATTCATTTACAATCAACATCATGCAATTTTCATTTATTATATTTAGAAGTTGCAATTCAGCTTTGTTCTTATGTGCAGTTCAGGTGTACATACTCTGCCCAGTAAAATATGTCAACAGAAATAAGTTTAGTTTTCTTTATTCCATTCATTCATCATGCTAATTGCAGTCGTTGTTTGCACACGAAACTACTTCCTCCAGCAGTGGACTCTAACAATCATTAAAACTTGCCAGTCATGTGGGCATGCATGCATGCGCACACTGGCACAAAGTCCTCTCCGTCCACTCTGGCTGCTTCTTTTTTTTTTTTTTTTTTTACCTTTCTTTCCTCCCTCTCCACTCACACGCACACATGCCATTATAAAGAGACCGATGGCGTGGAGAGGCAGTTGTAACAGGCCACCAACACCCTCCTCTTTGAAGTAGGATCATAACATCAAGACAATTGTGTAATTCGTGGAATTTTACCCTCGGATCCAACTTCCATTATCTTATCTCACAGCGGCTGTTGCACTGGTTGCGTAACTGAGTTAAACTCTCAGCTAGTAAGTCAATCGAAAGAATTAAGAACACGAATAGGCCTACAGTGATTTGAATAATTGCAATCGGCTGGCGACCGGTTCAGGGTGTACCCTGCCTGTCACCCACTGACAGCTGGGATAGGCTCCAGCCCCCGCAACCCCAAAAGGGATAGGCGGGTATAGAAGATGAATGAATGAATGATTTGAAGAATATGTGCTCTCCCTGCTTTATTTTTTCATTTCTCCACAAAGTATACAACTAACTGCAGAATCCTGTCAGGGCAGCACACATGCTTTTACAGATTTAGCATAATGACTGCCTTTTCATGTAAAAAAAAAGAAAAAAAAAAGAAAAAAAAAAGAGAAGACACTACTACTTTTGTCCAAATAAAGCCAGTTACATTTAAAAGCACATCCTTTATTTCTCTCGTTCATGCTTGGAAATTTTGCTTTATTTTTTAATTTATTTATTTATAAAAAGTCTAACAGAGTGGATAAATCTGGAAAAACGAGTCTCAGGTTTAGTGTGGTTGGGGAAAACAAACCTTTTACAAAATGATGCCTCTGTAAACTTGCCCAGACACAATTGGAGGTTGTAAAGAATCCAAAGTTGATAAAGTCCCTCAACTGAAGTAATTGTGGGATGGTCGAACAGTGACTGAAAGCCCCTCCTCTCAGACCCATTTGAAGTCAGGACTGGGGAAAAAAATTTCTGCAACCAAGACCGACAATCCGACAAGCATGTCCACTCCATGAAGCGATCAGCTTGGAGTGTGGAAGTGAAGAAAGAAGCAGGATTTTAATTTCTCTCTTTAGCTTTTGTTCATTTTTCATAGAATTACTTCTGTCACTTTCCTTGCTTACAAACAAGATTACTGCCTGACTGACCTGCTATGAAACAATGTCAAAAATGGCAGCTGTCATGTTTTGTAGACATATTTTTGATGAACAATATCAGTAAGCGCGCTGACAGCCAGTTAAATGCTTTGCATGTGAAGCTGCAGCAAAAAGAAATGTTCGGTTTGCATCAGCAGTAGGTTAATACAGCTGCTTTGATTAAACATGAAATAATTCTCTACGACGGCAAACTGCAGCTGAAACGCTTCCTGTGTACACACAATGTACAGAGACAGAATGAGGATGTGCAAACATCAGTGATGTGGCATTCTGCTGTTGAGCTTTAGCCTGGAATATTTTTTTTGGAAATGCAAACCGGAGTCAGGATAACAAACAAAGGTAACTTGTTTAAACAATATAATAAACAAAAAGTGTACTCAAAAGGAGTGGAAAACAAAACGAGATCAACCCTCAAGGAACGGAGGAAAACAGAACAAAAGCAGACACTGGACGTGGCACCGAAACAAAACCAGTACACATGAGTTTCAAGCCCCGTTTACACGTACATGGACATTTTGAAAAACGGAGACATTTCGTTTACACGCAAACGGAGAATTTGCCTCTGAAAACGATGCATTCTAAAAACTCTTGCCAGAGTCGAGATTTTTGTAAAACTTCAGTTGCACATTTGCATGTAAATGGGGAAAAACTGAGTTTTAGGTGGCCGAGGTCACATTAGAACTTGCACCTGCGCCAAAAGTGCGACCTATGTTTACATTTTCATTTGGCTGTGGTGATCATGGATGCATTCAGAGTAGCAGTCGCATTTATGTTGGCGCAAACCCTTTTGGTATGTTTGCATGAGCAAATACAGCTGATCTATTATATTGAGGAGCAGAGACGAATGAGTGCTCCAAGGTCAGCAATTTTGCAACAACTCCCCCCCAAACATGAAGAGCCGCTCTGCGTCACCGCCAGCGTCGACGGCACACATACACGGGTTAGTGTAAAAGAAGAGTTTTCTGAAAACGGACACGTGTGCACGCTGTTATTTTTGAAAACGGAGAGGGTGAAATGTCCGTTTTTGAAAATAGCTGACTGCGTGTAAACGTAGTGCAAGTCCAAACAAAATCCAACAATAAAGTTCAAGAAAGCACATGAGAGGGAAAGACTGGTCAAAAGCCTTGGCAACTCGAAAATCACAGGACAGATCAGGACGATCTGAGAGCCGAGAGCCAAGATGACGTTAAATACTGCTGGCTTAATCAGCCTGATGTGCCACAGGTGCGCAACTGGTTAGACGGAGCCAGCTGAGTGTAAGAGACCACACCCAGCTTCAGACAGACAGGAGAACAGACAGACAGACAGACAGACAGACATGAGCGACACGCCTGAGGACGGACATTGGTCATAGCAGACCAGCAGTTTGTTTAGGTGTACACATCAACACTTCATGGTTAGGTTTGGGCACTGAAACATCTTGGTTAGGTTTAGGAAGAGATCATGAAATCAAACAGGAATATTGTTACATACGTGATGTGACATTACGTTTCACACATCCATCCACTCCACCGTCCTCCATGTGCAGCCTCTCTTGCTCTTTATACTAAGTCAGACTTCCTCATTTGCTCCTGTCATAATTACTACGACCACTGAGGTCACCGCCTCACAATATATGTAAATATGGGTCGTAGTAACCTGCTGGCAATGTTGACCTATATGGCTGTATTTCTGGTGAGGACAGGCTCTGTGACCATAAGACACGGTGGCAGCATGTCACCCTGATACGCTGTAGTTAGAAGGCTTTTGTCCTTTGGCCAAGAGTATTGCAAAAAGACTGTGTGACTATGGAGTGCAAGATATTTTCAAAATGTGTTTGAGAACCAGGATGAGCAGTTAAATAATTTTTATTTTTATCTTCAGAGACTTTGTGCATGTCTGGACCTTGGTGTGCTGTCTGCAGGTAGATTGTAAGTCTATTTAAGCTGTTAATATTAGGTCTTATTTTTCATTTAAAATTTTAAACCCTCAATAACCAACAAGTGAGCATTTACTGCAGAAAATGCCAGCAGGAGGGAGTTGAATGATGTACTTGGTGAGGGAGTGTGGAAGAATGATGTCTGATTAACCCCCCACACAAGTGTATTTCTAATAAAGTTACATTTCTTGAGTATGATGAAACACATGAAACAAAAAATGCAGCAGAGGCTTTTCGGTGGAGCTGGTAAAACCAGACAGCATGTTCCATTCTGTCCACTGACCACTAGATGGAGCTGTAGGCATTTTGCGTGCACAAAATACACTTCAGATGGAAAATTAGCGGCCTGATTCATATGACCTACTTACCTCACATCTGGTACTGTAACATGTTGAACTTCATGGCAACAGCAGTCCCATTCATTTAGATTTAGATTGTAGAGTCATCTCTGATACCAATGGCAGATCAGAAAGAACAGTACGCTTGACTTCTGTTGTGAAGTTTTAAACATTTGCAGTTGCTTTTGTTACCAGAGTCTTATGGAGAAAAACTTAACATACTGTCAATTCAGATCTCAAGTCATATTTTAAAAAGTCTTATAGCTTCTACTCTTCCATGGTGGTGCTTCGCTGTTCTTAATGTTCCTTTGATGTGAGTAACTCCAGTGTTTTTGCACTCTCAAACTTCAAACTTCAAACTTTATTTATTTATATGGCACTTTTCATACTTAAAAAGCAACACAAAGTGCCTCACAGAGGCTAAAAACGACAGAGAAGAAAACCCAGCCCTCCCGCCCCCATAACTACATACAGAAACACACACACAGACACACACGCACACGCACCCATACGGATAAGATAAGTAGTAAGCCACCTTTGGGGGCCATCCACACTGAGAGGGCCCCCGGCTCATGACCGGGGGGAGCCGCCCGAGACCACCCCGACCCAGGCAGACAGAAGGCCCCACACCAAGGTGCGGAGGCCTCCAGCCATCCAGGCCAGAGCCGTCCCCTCAGCAGCGCCCCCATCAGTAGGCCAGAAGCAGTTCCCAGTGAGGGGGGCCCCCCATGAGGAAACGCTTGACCTAAAAATCAAGGACCCCCATGAGGAAACACTGGAGCTAAAAACCAAGGGACTAAGACATAAACATAAAATTAAATAAAATGAGTAAATGAAATAAATAGCAATTAAACATGTCGTTAAAACATGCAACTAAAATAACAAAGATAGACATGCTAAGAAGCGTGATTAAAGGAATAAGATAAATCAAACAAATCAATTGAAAGCCTGATTAAAAAGGTGGGTCTTGAGCCTCTTTTTAAAAACATCAACAGTCTCTGAGGCACTGAGGCTCTCCGGCAGGCTGTTCCACAATCGGGGTCCATAATAACTAAAGGCCGCCTCCCCGTGTGTTTTAGTTCTTACTTTTGGTATGGTTAAGAGGCCAGTACCGGAGGACCTCAGGGTCCACGAGGGTTGGTAGGGTAGAAGTATGTCAGATAAATAAGAAGGCGCAAGACCATTAAGACATTTAAAAACTAATAAAAGAACCTTAAAATCAATCCTGAAATGCACGGGGAGCCAATGCAGCGATTTTAAAACTCAGGAAGGGTTTGTTTGGCCCTCGCATGCAGTCAGACAAAGCAAAATACAGTACACACGTAGAGAGAGCAGGCAGGGATCTTTGGCAGTCAGTCGTCATTTCATCAGCTGCTAATTTGAAAAAAAAGAAAAGAAAAAAAGACCGAATATTAAATGTATCTCAGTGAAATGATGAAAGATTTAGGATATACAAACGGACGCTGCAAAAGATGAGAAATATAGCTTTTTGAACAAAAACAGCTTTTGAACTCACTGCAGTCTTTTCAGTGACCGTCGCTGCAGTTTGTCAGCTCTTTACAGAAGTTTCCACTTATAATAAACAGCTTCCTTACTAGCAGGAAGACATGCCAATACTGCTAGAGCTATGAGGTTTCCACCAGCATGACCCCAGCCTGCAGACAGAGAGGGTAACCAGCACAACAGAAGCTGCAGCTGCAGCCTGCACACTGTAACAAACACCAGTATACTGGAGGGGGCGACTTCAGCAGTTAGTAAGAAGGGAGCAGTATTTAAACTGGTGTCCTATTACTTCTTTAGGCCTTAGCTCTTCTCTTACTGTGCATTCTGCACAATAATAAAGATAACAAATGTAATAGTGAAAGTCTGGTGTGCACTTTTGTAACGATTAGACAGCACATATTAACATTTTATGGTCTGGCACTGTTTCATCAATAAACCACCCAAACGACAGACTCTGCGTCATATTAAAGAAGAAAAACCAAGTTGTGCACACAGTGGTACCTGCCAAAAGACCAAACAGAAAATAGTGTAAATAGTTGTGAGACTAATAAAACTGCTTGGCTTTGCTTTTTAAAGCAGCGGACAGTCCTGTGGTTCTCTGCTATCCACCTCTGAGAGCCCTCTGATACATTAACTGCAGCTCACTTAGGTTGGAAATTTTGCAATGAATATCAAAGTGATGTATGATGATAAACAGGGGATACAATTTTTCATGTCAGCTTTGGTTAATAGCAAACTAACAGCAGATCACAAGTAGATCTTTGACTGAGAGGTCACTGGTTTAAAGTCGAGCTTCACTTTGTAAACAAGAGTGGACGGCCCTCTGGTTCCCTCCTAACAGTCTCTCAAAGCCCTCATGCACATTCCTGACAACTGACTGACTCACTGACAAACCCTGACTGTGGTTTTATCTATCAGCTTCCAGGTATTCCTTCAGGGAATAGCCATATCTTGCTAACTAGCAGGCTATTGGCTACTCTTGTTTGCTATGGGTACTAAATAAAATGTATTAACAACATGACCTGTTGGTTAGCTCGTGCTGTAGTCTGGCAGCAAACAAGTTGATTTTCTGATGAAACTAAAATGATGAGGTGCAAGTTAAATGCAGAACCAAAATAAATCCTACTTTGCCTTATAGTTTCTGACAGTGAGACATCAGCCTCTGTGGCTTAAATACAGAAATTAGACAGAGCCATGGGCCCTGGGTGTTATATTACCCAAAATGCTCGGGTAAGAAAAAGTCTGTGAATGCAGTCTAATGCATTGGCCCATGTGTTGTACATAAGAAATAAACAATTTTAAAACAAAGTAAGTTATTCCATCCTCAATAACCAAAATCGACTCCTGCAGCCAATAAAACCATTTTTCTCCATAACCAGAGGACTGCACATCAAAGGAGGCCACTTCAAAGTGTATCTCAGATTTTTGTCCTAGTCTTTGGCAAAATATTGCAAGTAAATCCATTAATTTAAAAAGACAATTTTCTTTGTTTGTTATCAGCATATCAGCTGAGATTTTACACACACACACACACACACACACACACACACACACACACACAGATATTCTACATACAGACACATTACACACTCACAAACATGTCCATATTCACAGTATGTATGTATACATACACACACATATATATGCATATATACATATCCAGTTTATACATATATCACAGTATATACATTACGGCAGTTTGAAATGTGATTGCAGTGTTTCAACCGCCGACATTCACTTCGTTACAGAATTAGTAAATCTAAGAAATTTTGCATTAGAAACTCTACTCTTTCTTCTTCTTTGGAGTCCCCTTCCTCAAACACTTGCAGGTGCAGAACAAGCAGCATTTGAGTGTTATCCACAGAACAGTTAGGAGAATAATGAGCAAAAAGCCGATGACATCCAGGCAGTGGTACTGAATCCAGTTTAATTCATGTGCAGCCACCCTGAGGTGTGCGGCTCCTTTGTGCCTCATGACGAACTCGGTCCAGAAAGCAGCGAGGTCCAAAGGCTGAACGGGACGGTCCAGGTGCAGCTGCGACAGCTTCACTATCTTCTCTTTGTACCTGGAGAGAAGTGATATTTTGAAAGAGAAAAGGTTAACAGTTTTGATCACCACGAGGCCGGCAGTTTATCACCTCGGACTACATTAGCGAACTTCTCTTTACACTGTAAATTTAGAAAATCAGGTGTGAAAGATTTAAGTCAGTCTACAGAGAAGGATTCGTCCTGATTTGCAGCCAAGTCTGTTTGACACTGCTGGTATCGCAGCTAAAAGAACAGCAATTAAAACAAACTGATAAATCTATTGGTATCGCAGTGTTTTTCATTAGTCCATTTTGTGTAGAAGAAGAGTCAAATGTGAGCGATGTAAGATAAAATAAATAAATAGATTAAAAAAGAAATATCCACAATGCATTTTGGTGAGTAACGCTGACCGTAAACACAGCTTTTGTTTGTTTACAAGAAAACACAGGGCACCATTAATTTGTATGTATAGAGAATTTTCTGATTTCCATCTTACCTTTTCTCATAGATGATTTTGTTCAGTGCAGCCAACAGTTTTTCAGCCGTCACATCATGAATAGTGAGCCTCTCTGCTACGCCGTGGCTGACCATGCGGTGCACGTTCTCCCCCTGGTCCCCAAACAGTGGAAACATCACCATAGGCACAGCGTTACAGATACTCTCGTAGATGCCGTGGCTACCTCCATGAGTGATGAAGACTTTAGCTTTGGGGTGGGCTGAGGAGCACAGGAACAGCCGGGTAATTTCATTAGAATACACTTTGATTAGTTTGAATTAGTTTTTTATGACATGATGGGAGCACTGCATACATTTTCTGGATAAACATACCGAGGAGGTCATTCTGAGGTAACCATTTCAGAAGTTTGACGTTCTTGGATACAGCTACAGGTGGGACTCCAGTGTACCTCCACACAACCTGAAACATAAACCTCGTCACTACAAAGCAGTTTACATTATGAGTAGAGAGTCTGCCATGTTTACAACGAGGCATGGCAGGGGACAAAGTCCTATTGTTCAAACTGATTAAGGTTTTAGCATATATATATATATATCTCCAGGTGAGGAATCAGCTCAGGAGGTTAAAGACCAGGAAGGCTGCAGGACCAGATGGCCTCAGTCCCAGGCTCCTCAGATCCTGCTCTGATCAGCTGAGCGGGATCATTGGACAAGAGGCTGGACAAACTCATCAGGAAGGCCAGCTCTGTCCTGGGATGCCCTCTGGAAGTGGTGGAGGAGGCAGGGGAGAAGAGGATGACAGCCAAGCTGTCCTCCATGACAGACAATGACTCCCACCCCCTCCAGCACACACTCACTGCACTGAGGAGCTCCATCAGTGACAGGATGCTACATCCAAAGTGTGTGAAAGAGCAGTATCGCAGGTCATTCCTCCCTACGACCTGAACCAGTTCTACTGCCGCTTTGAAAGACAAAGGGACAGTCCAGCAACCACCCCCCACGACACCTCTGAACAGCTCCAGCTCCAGTCACCTCCACCAATGTCCACCTTAAAGCCCCCCCCCTCCCCCTCCCCACCCACCTCAGTGACGACTCTTTCCATCCATGAAAGGGACGTCAACTGACTCTTCAGGAGACAGAACCCCCGGAAAGCAGCTGGACCGGATTCTGTCTCCCCATCTGCCTTGAAGCACTGCGCTGATCAGCTGTCTCCAGTATTGACAGACATTTTTAACACCTCATTGGAGACATGTCACGTGCCAGCCTGCTTCAAGTCTTCAACCATCATCCCTGTTCCCAAGAAGCCAAGGACCACAGGACTTAATGACTTCAGACCCGTCGCCCTGACCTCTGTGGTCATGAAGTCCTTTGAGCGCCTTGTGCTCTCACACCTCAGAGACATCACTGACCCTCTGTTGGACCCCCTGCAGTTTGCCTACAGAGCCAACAGGTCTGTAGACGATGCAGTCAACTTGGCCCTCCACTTCATCCTCCAGCACCTGGACTCCGCAGGAACCTACGCCAGGATCCTGTTTGTGGATTTCAGCTCTGCCTTCAACACCATCATCCCAACTCTGCTTCAGGAGAAGCTCTCCCAGCTGAGCGTGCCTGACTCCACCTGCAGGTGGATTACAGACTTCCTGTCTGACAGGAAACAGTGCGTGAAGCTGGGGAAACACTTCTCCGACGCTAAGACCATCAGCACCGGATCCCCCCAGGGCTGTGTTCTTTCTCCTCTGCTCTTCTCCCTGTACACAAACAGCTGCACCTCCAGTCACCAGTCTGTCAAGCTCCTGAAGTTTGCGGACGACACCACCCTCATCGGACTCATCTCTGATGGCGACGCGTCCACCTACAGATGGGAGGTTGACCATCTGGTGACCTGGTGCAATCAGAACAACCTGGAGCTCAATGCTCTAAAGACAGTGGAGATGGTTGTGGACAACAGGAAGAACTCAGCCTCACCCGCCCCCATCACCCTCTGTGACTCCACTATTGACACTGTGGAGTCTTTCCGCTTCCTGGGAACTATCATCTCCCAGGACCTCAAGTGGGAGCCGAACATCAGCTCCCTCATCAGGAAAGCACAGCAGAGGATGTACTTCCTACGGCAGCTGAAGAAATTCAGCCTGCCAAAGACAATGATGGTGCACTTCTACACAGCCATCATTGAGTCCATCCTCACCTCCTCAATCACTGTCTGGTACGCTGCTGCCACCGCCAAGGACAAGGGCAGACTGCAGCATGTCATTCGTTCTGCAGAGAAGGTGATTGGCTGCAATCTCCCATCTCTTCAGGACCTGTACGCCTCCAGGACCCTGAGGCGTGCAGAAAAGATTGTGGCTGATCCCTCTCACCCCGGACACAAACTCTTTGAGTCACTCCCCTCTGGCAGGAGGCTGCGGTCCATCAGGACCAAAACCTCACGCCACAAGAACAGTTTTTTCCCGTCTGCTGTCAGCCTTACCAACAAGGCCCGGAACCCCCCCGACACTCTTCACATTCCACCTCGGACTCATTCTGTCACATTGATATAAATATAACTCTATGCGTTACATCAACGCTCAACTTGGACTTCTTTCTGAAAAACAGACTGTGTTTCCGGAAAATAGCAAACAACAAAAAACAGACTTGTGTATATATATTTAAATTGTTATATTTTATGCTCTTATTTTAGTAGATGTGTCATGCACCAATTTCACCAGAAAAAATTCCTCGTATGTGTAAAAGCAATCAGTGCAATAGTCTGGGCAATAAGCAGTGCAATAAAACATATACATAACAGTCTGTAAATACGATTTACAATTTCTTACAATGTTTTACAATTTCTTTCTTTTTATTTTTATTTAAAATTCTCACTCTTTTGTATATATACTGATGTTGTGTCTAATTTGCATGCACTTCTTATATTAATCTGCTCTACTGATGCTGCTGTAATCTGGAATTTCCCTTCGCGGGACAAATAAAGGAATATTGAATATTGAATTGAATATGCTGAGTTTGAAATCTCCGGCTAATGTGTTTGCTGTGGTTGAGCAGTTAGAAACTTGTGTTTTGTTTGCAGAGAACAAATAGCAGTCTAACAGAAGTAATCCATAGGGTTCTGTGCATAGACTGATGATGGTTGTTGAACTGAAAAAGTAAAGTGATTTAATCTTTAACGGTTATTGTTACCCTTTGAGGCATTTGCCGAAAAGCATTGAAGAACTCTTTAGCCTTGTCCTCAGGCATGCTGGACACCACTGAGCCCAGGGTGAAGACAATAAAGCCGTCATCTCCTGAGCCATTCACAAACTCCTCCAAATCCTGCAGGAAGTTTGGAAAAACACAAAAATTACCTTAAGAAACATGAAAAAAATCCCAGGTGTAGATTGTATGGCTGTTTACTTATAATAAAAGGTTAGATCTATTCATCGTTTTATTTTAAACTACACCCGATCAAGCGATCTTAGAAGCACAGTCTTTTTGCTTTTGCAGGGTTTTTTTCTACCTGTTTCCACAGTGCTCATTAACTCTTTTCTTGGATTACGCTTGACACAGTCCAGAAATCTGCTTTTCTTGACTCAGATTTCACACACTGACTCTTTTCAGTATTTTACGCCGTGGACAAACAGAAGAAAACAAGCTGAAACACGCATGTATTAAACACATCACCTTACAAAGCTATTTTTGCCAACATGTTAGCAAACCTATATGCTTTTACTTTTTTACACATCATGCAGACACAGCGCTACATTAGCACTAATTTGTGGTTGTGTTTCTGGGCCACAGGTGAATCAAAATACAGTTTCACTCTCCTTTTGACTCTGTTTTGAAAAACACCAAGCTCTTTAGTTACTAGATGATCGACTATGTTTATTAAAGAGTTGCCAACTTTGTCAGAACATTTTTGTCCCTGAAATTAATTGACCAGTTGCTGCTGAAGAAGAGTGATTTTGCGGGCCACCAAATCAATGAGCTAAAAGAGACAAATGCTTCGTAAAGCTGCAGAATTGGTTGATAGTTCCCCAAAACTTGATCCCTATGAGTGACCTTGCTCACATTATACATTGGCATTTGATCAATTGTTAATATTAGCTACTAGGGGTGCTTTTCTGGTTTTCAGTGCAGCTTTTAGAATATCAAAGCTTAATGTAAGGCATTTGCCTTCATCCAGATGTTTACTGCTCTAGCATGCATTCTTTAAATACTCACCGCAGGAAGAGGAGCTTTCTTTGCACAGTTGATACCTCCAATAAAAGCTGTGTTTGGCATGACAGGTTTGGGCCATTCAAAAACAAAGTCATATCTGAGAAGCCAGAAAGCAGCATGACCAATGAGGTCCTTATAAGTCATGCCGCCTCCTAAATGCCTGCTGACCAGATCGTCAAAATGAACATAGATTATTCTGCACATGTAGGACTCTACAATAGACATGACCATGTTTTTGACTCTTTGCGGGAAGGTCATGGTGTCTGTATTACCAGAGAAGTACACAGGAACAAAGGAAGGAGGAGTAGGGCACTGGTTAGCCTTTGAATCCAGGTCACAGGGAAGTCCACGCAGGAAATAAACAGCTGGAATGGAAAACAGATGAGCCAGGATGGAGCCACAGGGAAGGAACGGGTCTGTAAGCAAGACATCGAAGTCCTCTTCCCTCAGTCGGCTTATTAAAGTCTGGTTGTTCAGCAAACTGTCGCAACCTTTCACCTGCATAGAAGTAAAGGTAATCAAACGCTGCATGTTGATGAACATATCTGTGATTTCTGGTGGCTTGAGGAACACTCCTTCCCTCAGCTCATCGAGGTTTGCATCCAACTCAGCCTTGGTATAGGGCACTTTGTAGATCTCAGTCTTGTAGCTCTCTGAGCCTTTCATCAACAGGCTGCTTTCAGGCACCAGCACCAACACCTCATGGCCCCTGCGGATGAGTTCCTTCACCAGTATTTTCATGCTAAGCCAGGGGCTCCCATCCACAGGCAGAACTAGCACCTTCCCCCCTTGAACGGTCCCCAGACTGAGGCAGCACAGCCAGGCCACCAGCCCCAGCGTAGGAAACCACACCCTGCTGCGCATTGCCTCCTCTCCGTACTGCAAGCTGGCTTGCTGTGAGAACTAGTGGTAGCTGGTTAGAGGTGCCTTTATGTATGTGTGTGTGTTTAAATTCTGCAGGCTGCATTTGTAGGCGGGCTATTATGCAAGTACCACATGACAGAGAGAAAGTGGAGATTCTCTGTGGAATCTGTGGATAAGGCTTGTATTCGGAGCATGTCTCCATTTAATCATTCTCTTATGACACTTTGTATATTTTCTTTTCCCTTCATGTCTTTCCTATCCTGCCTTGGTATATTCACTTTCAATCAACATCATGCAGTTTTCATTTATTATGTTTAGAAGTTGCAATTCAGCTTTGTTCTTATGTGCAGTTTAAGCATACATGCTCTGCCCAGTAAAATATGTTTAGTTTTCTTTATTCCATTCATTCATCATGCTAATTGCAGTCGTTTGTACATGAAACTACTTCCTCCAGCAGTGGACCCTAACAATCAGTAAAACTTGCAAGTCATGTCGGCATGCATGCATGTGCAGACTGGCATAAAGTCCTCTCTGTTTATTCTGGCTGCTTCTTCTCTCCTCCCCCAGAAAAGGAGGGCCACTGAGTGTGCATGTGTTTTTTCTTTTACCTTCCACTCACACGCACACATGCCATTGTAAAGAGACCGATGGCGTGCAAAGGCAGTTGTAACAGCACACCAACACCCTCTTTGGATTAGGATCATGACATCGACAATTGTGTAATTTATGGAATTTTACCCTCGGATCCAACTTCCATTATCTTACAGCAGCAGTTGTTGCACTGGTTGTGTAACTGAGTTAAACTCTCAGATAGTGAGTCATTCGAATGAATTAAGAACACGAATAGGCCTACAGTGATTTGAAGAATATGTGCTCTCCCTGCTTTATTTTTTCCATTTCTCCACAAAGTATACGACTAACTGCAGAATCCTGTCAGGGCAGCACACATGCTTTTACAGATTTAGCGTAATGACTGCCTTTTGATGTAAAAAAAAAAAAAAAAAAAAAAAAAAAAAGAGAAGACACTATTACTTTTGTCCAAATCAGGATTGGGGTAAATAATTTCTGCAACCAAGACCGACAATCCAACAAGCATGTCCACTCCATGAAGCGATCAGCTTGGAGTGTGGAAGTGAAGAAAGAAGCAGGATTTTAACTTCTCTCTTCAGCTTTTGTTCATTTTTCACAGAATTACTTCTGTCACTTTCCTTGCTTACAAACAAGATTACTGCCTGACTGACCTGCTATGAAACAATGTCAAAAATGGCAGCTGTCATGTTTTGTAGACATATTTTTGATGAACGATATCACTAAGTTCACTGACAACCAGTTAAATGCTTTGCATGCGAAGCTGCAGCAAAAAGAAATGTTCGGTTTGCATCAGCAGTAGGTTAATACAGCTGCTTTGATTAAACATGAAATAATTCTCTAAGACGGCAAACTGCAGCTGAAACGCTTCCTGTGTACACACAGTGTACAGAGACAGAATGAGGATGTGCAAACATCAGTGATGTGGCATTCTGCTCTTAAGCTTTAGCCTGGAATATTTTTTTTGGAAATGCAGACCGGAGTCAGGATAACAAACAAAGGTAACTTGTTTAAACAATATAATAAACAAAGAGCGTACTCAAAAGGAGTGGAAAACAAAACGAGATCAACCCTCAAGGAACGGAGGAAAACAGAACAAAAGCAGACACTGGACGTGGCACCGAAACAAAACCAGTACACATGAGTTTCAAGCCCCGTTTAAACGTACACGGATATGTTGAAAAACGGAAACATTTCCCCTCGTTTGTGCCCTTCGTTTGCACGCAAACGGAAGATTCGCCTCTGAAAACGGTGCATTCTAAAAACTCAGGCTAGAGTGCAGATTTTGGAAAACTTCGGTTGCACGTTTGCATGTAAACGGAGAAAAACGGAGTTTTAGGTGGCCGACGTCACATTAGAACTTGCACCTGCGCCAAAAGTGCGACCTATGTTTACATTTTCATTTGGCTGTGGTGATCATGGATGCATTCAGAGTAGCAGTCGCATTTATGTTGGCGCAAACCCTTTTCGTATGTTTGCATAAGCAAATACAGCTGTTCTATTATATTGAGGCGCAGAGACCAATGAGTGCTCTGAGGTCAGCAATTTCGCAACAACTCCCCCCCAAACAGGAAGAGCCAGTCCGCGTCACCACCAGCGTCGACGGCACACATACACGGGTTGGTGTAAAAGAAGAGTTTTTGAAAACGGACACGTGTGCATGTTGTTATTTTTGAAAATGGAGAGGGTGAAATGTCCGTTTATGAAAATAGCCGGTTTCATGTAAACGTATTGCAAGTGGAAACAAAATCCAACAATAAAGTTCGAGAAAGCACACGAGAGGGAAAGACTGGCGAAAAGCCTTGGCGAAAATCACAGGACAGATCAGGACGATCTGAGAGCCGAGAGCCAAGATGATGTTAAATACTGCTGGCTTAATCAGCCTGATGCGCCACAGGTGCGCAACTGGTTAGACGGAGCCAGCTGAGTGTAGGAGACCACACCCAGCTTCAGACAGACAGACAGACAGACAGACATGCCTGAGGACGGACATTGGTCATAGCAGACCAGCAGTTTGTTTAGGTGTACACATCAACACTTCATGGTTAGGTTTGGGCACTGAAACATCTTGGTTAGGTTTAGGAAGAGATCATGAAATCAAATAGGAATATTGTTACATACGTGATGTGACATTACGTTTACATCCATCCACTCCACCTTCCTCCATGTGCAGCCTCTCTTGCTCTTTATACTAAGTCAGACTTCCTCATTTGCTCCTGTCATAATTACTACGACCACTGAGGTCACCGCCTCACAATATATGTAAATATGGGTCGTTGTAACCTGCTGGCAATGTTGACCTATATGGCTGTATTTCTGGTGAGGACAGGCTCTGTGACCATAAGACACGGTGGCAGCATGTCACCCTGATACGCTGTAGTTAGAAGGCTTTGGTCCTTTGGCCAAGAGTATTGACAAAAGACTGTGTGACTATGGAGTGCAAGATATTTTCAAAATGTGTTTGAGAACCAGGATGAGCAGTTAAATAATTTTTATTTATAAATGTCTTCAGCACCAAACAACATCACATGTAACACATTGACAGGCTGTGGAACGAAGCAGATAAATGAAACGTGATCATAAAAGCTGAGAATCCCGCTTGAAAATTAACAAGTACGACAGCATGTTGACAACCTGATGCAACGTGCCATTTTGGAAAATAGGGCGAAACTGTATGTTATATGTTAGTTTGCAGCCAAGCTGTTGCCTGTCAGATATATCTGCCTGCACAAGCAAATAAAAAACATAATTAATTTCAGATCAAAACATGTGCAATACACATGCTTTTAGGGATTTTGTCTATTTATGTTCACAGTTTTTGTCAGTTATGTTCATATTTGGAACATTTGAAGACAGACGTATTTTCATCACAGTATAAATTTTAATTACAATGTTCAAACAAGAGAAACATCTTGTTATCTGCTTTGAACACAAACAAAAAAAAAGAGCCTTTTATGAGAAACTCTTGTGGTAATGTAGTTTTGATGCTGCTGCAAACTATGAAGTGATTGTACTGTTCAACCAGATGGTGGCGCCAAAGACATAAAAACACCCCCAATAGGATGTTTTCTGTATCGTTCATCACAGGTGCAGGACAGTGTTTCTTGTCAATAAACATCCAAGTTCTAAACAGTGCACCATTCTGTCTTTAAGTGATAAGAAGACAGAGCTGGTAGACGCCAAGTGTCTCTTCATTTCTGCCACCCAGATTTCAGGGCAGGTCAGTTTCTGTCATTAAATTATCAGCAAACTAGTCAGTCACAAAGAGATGGACTTGCACTTTGAAATTTGAGACAAACACGATGACATTGAATTATTAAAGCAAAGTGGAGCAGTCCTACAATAGCCTGATATTTTTGTGCAATGGCACAAAATGATTGTCTGATAGGCAATCACTGTGAGAATGAATCATTTACGTATCCAAGCAGCAAGCAACTGCATCATATTTATAGTAACAGAACTGAAATTCAGTCCATAAAAATTAATGGCAGCCTGATATCAGTGTTCAGAGTTCAGGACAGTGGGTGTTATTGCACCTCATTCATCATGACAGGTATTTGCAAACATAATATTTAAGCACAGGGGTGTAGGACTTGGAGGAAAAAAGAGATAAAGGAGTGTAGAGCGCCCTCATCTGAGCAGAACCCATAAAGATACTAGATAAATAGGTGTGGATGTCCTGGATCAAGAATTCTGTGCTCCACCTCCTGTTAATGCCAACTGTAAAGACTGCAGGGTGGTGTTATAGAGGGCGAGGTTTTCACATATGCACTTTGTACAAAGCGATAGGCATCACTGTGTAGCCTACACAGCAAACACTATGTACTCCTGCTCTTACTCAAACATGTCAGATTACATATAGACGAGTGTCTAATGAGAATTTCTCTCCCAGTTTGGAACAATATCAGATCAGGACAGTTATGAGTCATTCTACTGAAATGCTCTGCTGTAGTCTGCCTGTATGTAATTCTACCTCCAATAAACGGCCAAGGAAAGTACACACTGTCATATGAGAAAGTCACGTAATACTACCAAGTAACACCTTATAACCTAGGCTGTAAAATGAAGCAGTGCATACCGCTGTCTAGAATATTTCATCTCAAACTCCATTGTTTTTTTTGTTTTTTTTTTCTAATAATAAACATACTCCAAGTATGATCAAAAATCATAATTCAAAGTCCCAGATGACAGATGTGTGAATCTGGATGTATTAAGTGTGAATCAGAAGGCAGCTTTCCAATAGATTATGAAAACGTTTAATTAATAGTAAAGGTTTGATGTTTTAATTGCACTGTGGTGTGAGCCGATTGTGGAAGGAGATACCTTCACAATGAACTGATACTGCCTCAGCGGTGCAGGCGGCAACATTTTGTCCTGAACTGCTCTTCTTGTGTTTCATCGCTTCATTGTCTTCACTGACTGGACTTTTGTCACACAGCAGCTGAAGCTTAAACATTGAACACGATTATACTGATTAGTCTTGCAAACGTTCAGCAGATTCTATCACTCGATTGTCTAAAACTACCGTCTATAAAGTGAGGGTTTAAGCATGAACTGATTAACCACTTCACCTGCCAAAGTCTTCTCTGTAAAGCGAGATGTTTGGATGTGTCCACGTGGTGGTGCCAAAGCCACACGGATCCCTAAATTCTAGCCGTGTCCAAGGTAGAAATTGCTATTGCCTGTGTAAAGCCATCAGCACAGCGTTTGACCTTTTGCTGTCTGCACTGTGTGGTCAGGACTGCTGCGTCAGCCACTTCTCAAATGAGTGAAGATCACTCACCGTTGTGTTTTTTACTGGTGCGATTCAAACAGCCCTGTCGGTATGATCGTGTTTGCCAGCTGGAGTCATTACTGTGTAAATTAAAATGATTAAAAAAAAGTGTTTGCATGCACTCTACAGACCTACAAGAACATCCCACAAGGTGCGGAGCAGCCATGGCTGCGTTTAGTCTAAGATGACTGGATGTAAAGGCCCAGTTAAACAAACATCATTTAGTAAAATGACAGTGAAAACTACCAGTTGTACAAGTGAGATCACGCGTTTAAAGGGTTAAAAACGTGGACGCGTTGCTGAACAAAATCTGATATCCGTGACATCAAGCCTCTGACTTGTCTCCTAGACGGAGAGAGTGAGACTTCAGAGGTAGATTTTTGGTGACTCTCCGCACGGATGCGCGCCGACCTTGGAGTCTCCAGACGCGCGGCGGAGGATTTTGCGCACTGAAACCAAGTAGAGCTGAAGAGAGCGCACAGCGAGCGGACCGCCGTCTGACTGACTGCAGTCCTGCCACTGGGATCCGGGCTCACTCGGCTGCACTTTCCCGCATACATCGCCATCGTACTTATACTATTGGTCGGGATTAAATAGGGGGAAATATAGCGTACAGTTTATTTCAGTTTGGCTTGATTGGCAACTTAGAGGAGTGTTGTTGCAGCCGAGCCACTGAATGTAGCCGTTTCACCTTGTTTGTAGAGAAATCCAAGTGTCGTGTCCCAGCTGCTCAGAGAAAATTCACTCCACATTCGGAGAAACGGAGACGTTTGAGAGGATTTTAGGACTCTTTCCCGAAAGTGGATTGAACAAGGATGATTCCAACTGCCTCACCCAATTAAGCGAGGTATTACATTTGAAAAACGGTAAGAAAAAGTTTTTATTTTCTCAAGATGAGATTGAAATGTGCTTCATTAGTGGTCGTCCCAAATCTAACAGATGAGGTTTCTGTAATTTAACACTGTACATATGTCCACTTTTCTCGCAGGTGATTACAGCAATGCTTCAACGGCATGTGCGTCTGCCCCTCTCCAAATCTTCCAGAGAGGATTTAAGCGCCGCTCATTTCGAATAAGTCGAGAAGTGTGTGAAGATGAGAGCTCTGCAAACACTCCTGTTTCTCTTCCTCCTGCACCAGGTGAGGTGTGACCTGATTGAATGAGAAAAGACAGAATATGTAGAAATTTGTCTGTGGCCAAGAAGGCTGCAGAGACAAAGTTAGAGACAGTGAGAGGCATTAATGTGCTGTCTGTGTTTTTATAATCCTTCTGGTCTCTTACAAGAAATGTCTTTGTCTCGTTTTATATAATTATATTGAATATGTTGCATATTGCTTATATTCATATAGTTTGATGGTATGTCGTTCATTATAGATCTGCATCATGTAGCTCATGCAGTGTAAGACTTATCACTCACCACATAATGCCAAATGACAATTCAGTAAATTCCTGGCATGAAATTCTAGTTGACACAGTCATCAGTAGCAGATTTGTTGGCCAACATGAACCCCTCATCAAGTCTTAGAGGGGATAAGCTTGTTTTGTTTTATTTGTGCTTGCAGGCTATTAATAAAATACTGAAATAACTTATATCTTAATGGACATGATTTTTAAAAAACATTTATTAAAATACAAGGGTGATATATTGAATGCCTTCAGCCTATAAAAAGTAGATTTTAGAAACATAAATAGCCAAGTTGATTTGATTTCATTTTGCAGAACAGACTGTGACTTTGTCAGTGGCTATAAAGTGTAACACTGCATGGAGTTAATTTCCCAAAAAGAATCTGTATTAACTTATTGTTCATATTTGTGACTTTTCCTAAGAAACATTTTGAAGTAGAAAAATATTTGCATGTTTATTTGTACAATAATATAGAACATTCACATCGCATCCTGAGTTGATGTGAGCATTATAATGTAATATATTATGAGTAACAATTCTGCAGCATTCTGAAATGAGAAGTGGAGCTCATGTAGTTTAAAAAATTAGTTGTATATTCACTGAAAACAAACTAGTATTTATGGATGTGCCTGCTTGCAGGGCTTATTGTTTCTTTCCACTGCGGTGACTTTTGAAATATTATAATATGGCTTTGGCATCCTGCTTCTACCACTTGTAGCTCAAAAAAGAAAAAAAGAAAAACCAATACACTCTACCAATACATTAATTTATCCAGCTGTATCACATGGATATTTGTGCTTGGCAATCATTTTAATTTCTTTTGCCTCCAGGCAGGAAAAATGTTTGACCTCCTTATTGAACCCTCGACACCCGTGAAGTGTCTTTGCTGTATTAAAATGGAGGCCAGAGTTTAAGGGGAAAAAAAGCCAACTGAAACAATCGGTGAAAATTGTAGAACCCCAGGTTTTGATACCCTGCGCTGTTCCACCTTTCTGACTGAAACAATGAAATCACAAGTCCCCGTGAATACGCAGGAAATGATTCAGTGTTTACCAGAGATTGATTATCTTAAGCTTCTGGACCATCTGTAGTTTAATTCTGCTTTTATTGCAGGAATGACTTCTTCAGAAAAAAGATCAGACGCTTGAGAGAAATATAAAGGTCTTTTCCCACTTTTTTTTTCAATAGCTGCTGATGTCCTCTGTAGGCATTTGAATAAAGTGTGGGTTTTATCGTGATCATCCTTGCTTTACGGACTCTTGCCGTGATCAGACCTGAAAAGAAAATGCCATGTGATTGAAGAAGTTCTTCACATCTGCGCTATCCTCACAGAGGACCTCTTTAAAGATAGCCTTGAACTGTGCAGATGTAGCGGCATAGTGCTGTCTGCCCTGGCTGCTGTTGTAATCAGCCTTGTGCCTGTTGGGAGCTCTGCCTCCAGAGGGAGAGACAGGCTGCCTCCCTGGAGAGGCTCTCTTCATATGGCTCAGTGGCTTCCCTCCCAGCAGACCCACTACTGTCTGACTGGGGACATATTGGCCCTTATCAATATTCCCCCACCCTCCAAAGGGTAAAAAATGTTTAAATACCACGCTGACACTCATAAAAAGTGTGAAATATGCACCAAAACTTCCTGAGCTGCGAATAATCTCTTTTTTTCCCAGTGTATCCTCTTCATAGGATAATTTATTATGAGGGGACACTGTAAAGATGTGATTGGGGTGACATGCGACAAAGTTGCAAGGCTGCGGGATGCACCTCAGGCGACCGAGCCACCAGGATACCCTTTTATACTGAAGGATATATATGTTTGTTTATTTATATTTTAGTTACGAGCGGCGGTTCAGTGGGTGTAGCGGTTTTTAGCATCATATGCTCGTGGCCGAATCATCCAAAACAAGAAACCAAGACACTTTACCTCTGCCGTCTTTGTACACACATACAGAAAAGACCCAGAACATGAATCAAATGGTGAAAATGTAACTCCGGCCTGAGCATCTGTGCCAGACCCCAGGGACAAATAAGAGGGTCAAAGCCATCCTGGGAGAATCCATTCTTCCCCTTGACATCTGCTGCAGTTATCCTCTGTGCAATGACAGCAGAACAATGTAGATGAAGATAAAACATACTTGAGAGCCCTTGCTCTCTGCCATCCCCCCTGCCTGTCCTGCCCTGCCTCTACTCCACACATTGCATGCAGAGAAAGTGTTTTTTCTCCAATGCTTGGGATTAAGCGTGAGAAGACGTTGACAAAGTCTATTAAGCTTTTGTATCTTATTGCCGGGGTAAGAGCTCTTTGGTAATATTTTGCCATGACAATGCATCTATGTGGCCCATGCCAAGAGGATCAGCGGCGGCGTTAAATGTATAGCTACCTCCTCTCATTGCCGTGAACGCCGCCCAGGGTCGGACAGAACGGGCACGGAGCGAGCGTCTTGACAGAAGACACAGTGTGACACATTAAAGAGGCAAAGCTTAGCTGGTTACCAGTAAGCTGAACGTGTCTTGTCCTTGGGATCCGCTACATGCTTGGAGTTCATCCCTGCAACTTTGATGTGCACTGATTTAAGGGATTACAAGCCGTTCCTCAAAGGATTTAGCATTAATTTCAACAGTTATTTATTAATTTATTAACATCCAGTCGCTTGATTATTTATCTGTTTATCCGCCGATGAAAGTGGAAAATCGTTAGAGCAAGAAGTCAGAACGGGAAGTTCAGTTTTCAGCTGTTAATATTATTGTTTTTATCCCACTTGCATTTTTTTTTTCTCACTCTGCAGTGAGTGAGACAGTCAGTCTCTATTCAAAGTCAAAAAGGGCTCTGGCAAGGACAACAGTTTTACCCTTGTCTTCATAACAAAAACACAAATTCTACAGAAAGTCCCTCTCTAAGGGCTCTTTAACCCTTTTCCCCTTCCCCATGCTCAATTAGGTTTGGTTTTATTATTTATTTATTGTATATTTAAAGGCAACTAACACTGGGAAGTGTAATAAAATGTACAGTGGGGGGATTAGGAGCAGCTCTTTAATCTCACGCTTCTGATAATACTGCATGGGCTGATTGATTAGTTTTTCAGGAAGCTTATGTCAGAAAAACCTAATCCGTCTTTGGATTGTGCCAGCCTTGTAAGGTTTTCCGCGCTGCCACTTTATCATGGCGGCGAATTACAGAGCTGCTGGGCTGTGATAAGGTCCTCGTCTCTTTTACAGACCCCACCGCCCAGCCCCCTGTAACCCCCCCTTTCCCTCTGGACAATAAAAAAAATTGTGTTTATATTCTTCACATCCCTGCTCTGCCTGGTCTTCACATCAACCTCTCCCAGGATTTGACTTGTAAGAAAGAGAGAGAGAGAGAAAAAAAAAGGAGTGGAACTTAAGTCTTCAAAAAAACCCACCAGAGAAATTGGGTGGGGAGAGAGAAAATATGAGAGGAAATGGCAGGCAGGCCAGTAGAAATTTCTGTGGAAGTGATTAAACACGGATTGACAGAGCGAAGGGGCCTTGTACTGTATGCATGTGCTGCCTTCCAGGAATCATTTTGGAGCTTACGTGGTTCCGATGTGTATCTGTGCTCATATTGGGGTCACAGTGTTTCCAGCCAGAGGGCTTGACTAGATAATCCCACATAAACAATACTGTCTGTGGCATTTGCAGTCCTCAGCCTGTATGTTGTCTTAGACCTCTGAAGGCGAGGTTGTCATTTCTGCAGGCTAAATCCCTCAAATGCAGCTCGCAGACACTACAGGTTGTATCGACTGTAATGAGCCCCGCAACCTATTCCTTTTCCAATCATCAATCGTAATTGTGTGTGTACTGGCAATCAATCTATGATAAAGGTCCCGGAATGAAGAGAAACAGGTTCCAAATGATTGATAGGTGTGACACATTTGCCCTTTGCATTTACAATAACCAGAATCTGGCTGCTGGATGGACCATTAAAGACTTAAGTCAAACAATTATGAGCACAATTACTGCCCCCCCCCCCCAGCCCCTCTCCGTTAGGATGAAGTGAAGTTCAGAGCAGCTCTCTTAGAGCAAGTCGCATCCACCGTGGCGGCTCTGGTGCAGGAAACATTATGTTTAATATGATGTTGAGTTTCCTGATCTTGGTCCACAGCTATGAATTTTTATGGGTGGTGTGCAGCCCGAGGCGGCGTTAGATCTGGAGGCTCCGCTACCTTATAGCTTTGTCATTACCGCTCTGCAGGGTCAGAAACATCCAGCACTCTCTGATGCACGACCTCGCTGTTTAGCAGCTCTTTTACTGTCTGCATCGCTTTTCACTGCTGTGCTGCAGCAAAACAAAAGGTGCGGAACCGCTCGTGCTGCATAGGGCAGGTGTTTTGCCTAAATCCTGTGCGGATGATGGAATATCATCTCAGGCATCGCGCTGCCACTTTTCCTTTCACTGAAGCAAATATTGCAATAGTTGTCTCATTGCAGCTGTGAGTTCTGCATGTCAGAACTATCAAACTTGTGAGAAACTGTGTCATCACATAAAACGGCGACACTAGTTGGCACAGTCGCAAAAGTTTCTCCCTTTGAACGCTTTTCATATTTCCCAAACACTCTGACACACAAAGTTCTTAATTACCACCTGGTTTGGTGCTTTGGAGAAGGCAATCACATTACATGTCAGGGCTCGGGAAAATGATTGACCTCTTTAATTAAAACTGCGTTGCTTTCCTGTAAAAGGCAAGGTGTGACAGCTTTAGAATAAGTACAATAAATCTCCTTTCTGATTATTCTCAGTTTTGCATTTCCTCCTCTGCCTCCGGGCTTTGAGGCCTTTCTTTTCAGCTTGTCATTTCCAGCCCTAACAAAGCACTGTCAGCTCCCTTCTGTCTTTGTATATTTCTTTCAAGTACCTGTCTTCAGAGCTACTCAGAGAGAAAGGAAACAACGTCTTTCCTACCTCTTGTTTCTTCTTCAAAGGGAGCTGTTGCTGTGAAATCAGCCGCTGCGCAATCTGCTTTGAGAACAGAAACATTTGCTCTGTCAAATTTAGTGGACGTACGTTTGAGCAAATCACCAAAAAACAATTTTTGAATAAAACACCAGTATCATTTGCAGCGCGGATTTGAAAAGAAGAAGACACAAAATGGAAGTTGTCACACACGCGCACAAACAAAAAAGCTCAGTGAGAGAAACATTTAGATTACCTCTTCCTGACATGAAAGTGGGAAAACTAAAACCAGGACTCTGAAGTATTCTTTCAGAATAACATGCCTCTTCAAGCATTAGCCGAGGAGTTTAACAAGCATGTTTACCATTGTCGCACAAAGTAGAAGGTGTTAAAAACTGGCCAAGAGAATGATAATTACACTGAGTCCAACGTGCTTCGTGGTATTATCCTGCTGAATCCCTGCTATCAGACACACGGAGGTGTGCTGCAGGTGTCAGGAGCCAGCACAGGAGTTGACGCTTTGACCATGTAAGGGGATTATGAAAGTGATGATGCGTTGAAAGGTAACGCCTGCCTAAAAGTGAAGTGTTCAGGGCTTTGCTGCTGTCACATGTGGCAGGTGCTGAGATAACACAAGTATCCAGATTACCTGGAGGCTCTCGTCCCAGAGCCTCTGCTTCTTCTCTCCTGGCTGGAACACTTTCTGAACACCCGACGTCTTTGCTGCATTTAAATTAAATTCTCTCACTCTCACTAACATCCGTGTGTGTGTGTTACATATGTGAAAAAAAATCTAATGATTTTCAGCCATTAATTCACAAGAGGCACATTACTTTTAATTGTGACAATAAAATTTTTAAAAGTGATTTAATTTTTAGTGATTTTTATGTGGGGAAAGCATTGGTTTCACAGAAGATATTCACAAAATGATAACACTTCATCCCTAATCTTTTGATTTTCTGCTAGGAAATAAATACTCACTTTAGAGATTCATTACATCTTAGATTTTTGTGACCATTCAAAGCATGTTGTGGGTTTTCTTGCTTTAAATAGCTACAAACTGCTGTGGAATGTAGTTAGTACATTTACTCAGACACAGTGCTTAAGCACAGTTTTAAAGTATTTGTATTTTACTTCAGTATTTCCAGTTTTTATGTGCAAATTTGACTTTTTATCCCAAAAAATGATCCCAAACTACAGGGAAACACATTGGGGGCTGTTCAAATCTATTAATCTGTCAATTTATTGACAGCGTTGGTATCAGCCTTTCTGACCTGCTCAGGAGAAAAAAAGGTTGCATTTTTGTATTTTTAACACAAATATGAGAACAGAAGAGCTTATAGGAATCCCACCATGAAGAACTACCCCTCCTATCACCTTTCACTTCCTGCTGCTGGGAGAAAGGGCAGTTTGGTTTTAATATTGAAGCAATAAGACAAGAACAGGACTGCTGGGTGATATTGACACTGGTTTGCTGCATCAGGTCCTAGATGTGCTGTGAGGTTGTGTTTGGTTTATACAAGGGATGATCTGGATTCTTTGCCAGAAAGCATTTTAGCCACTCCTGGTTGATTGACACCGATGGTGTGATTAACATATTTCTGTTGCAAATAGATTTGACAAAATGACGTTGACTTTAACCAACAGAAAACAGATGACATGAAGCCCTGAAGGTGACTTTGGCCCAGCTGCGCTGTTACAGGTATAAAAAGAAAAGGCCGCTAAAACTGATGTAATTCTTTTAGATGAGACGCTCAGTACTTGATACTCATGAGAATCCAAAGTTTGTACAGATCTAAATGTGATAGAATTTGTCCCATTGATTAGGGAATGTGTGGTGTTGCAAGCTTCCACACTGCAGGAGAGGTCTGTGATTTGTGCCGTTTAGTGTAATGCTTCCTGTGTGTAAACGCTCTGGAACTGTACCAAATGCTTCAATTTGAAGACTCATACAAACACCAATACAAACAGACAATGTCCAGAAGAAGGCGAGGTGAGGTGTCATTGGAGTCAGTGGCAGTAAGTGCTGGGGGACGAGGAAACAACTCGCTTGGTAACTCTCATCGTATTATTTATGCTAGCCACAGGAGGGTTATGTTACGTGCTATAATTTATGCTAATCATAGGATTTGAGCAGCTTCGAGTGTCATTGTGAGCAGTCAGATCTTATTTTGCCACATGTGTGCAAAAACAGGCTCCTGTACATGGTGAATTTTAGATTATTGTATGAGGCATACATGCATTATAACGCTCTGAGCTCAGCGGGAGCTTGTATGTTGTGCTGCTCTTGTGTCAGAATAAAAAAGGACAGGGGATCTCCACTGGGAACTGCCTGCATATTAAGAATTTCTTGAAGAAGGAATTTGGCTGTAATTAGTGGTCTTGCTCGCTATCAAGGCTTTGATTGTTCATCCACTTCTCCGCAAGAGAGGTCAGAGGTCTGCGGCAGATCGAGTTGGGCTCTAAAACATAAAACTCATAATCTGGAAATATCATTCAAAGAAGAAAACAGTGCATTTTCAAACACTGGTAATGAAGCACAGAGCTTAAATCATAGGTTTGCATTAGACTGCATGTGAACACTGCGCATCCTGAGGCCCCGAGGTGTGGTTTCTGTTTTTCAGTGTGCTGGATGCCGGTGGAGCGATTGATGCAGCCCTCATGTTCTTTGGCATTCGTGTTTGTCTCATGATGAGTGACAGCACACATGAACACTCTCGTGGTGCTGTAGCTCTCACCAACATGAAAAAAAAAAAGCAGTCGTAACAGTAAGGGCCAGGTGCAGCAGCACATTGTCACAATCTGTACAGTCACAGTTATAGAGAGCATGGAACTTTTTTTTTTTTTTTTTTTTTTTGGCAGTAAATAATCCCAGTCGCAGTTTTCACCACACATTGAGTGTGATGCAAGAAACCAAATTTACAGTAATTATTCAGTGCTGATACACCAAAGTTGTGCATGGTTTGACGCTAACAGCTTGTGTTTTTAATATCACTCACTCTAATAATGGATGCCTCATCTCTTTCTACCTCGAACATCTTGATATTGCTCGCACACTCGTTACATATTATGTTTCATGACAACGATGTGATTCATGCTCTTCAGGTTTCTCCAGCACATCTGTCAACAGAAAGAGGTGGAGGCGATGTGAGATAAAGGAATGGTGATACTGGTGTGATTGTAGTAATGAAAACATCAGCACCAGTTTCCTCTGAGCTGCCATTCCCTCTCCTCTCACCATCAACACTTGTTTAGACACTCAGAAGCTGGTGTAAACGTGCAGAGTGTTGACAGGATCAGTTTTTAGGCCCTTGATTGTCGGCGTGACGGTTATATGACCAAATTAACACATTACATTGTATATGTGATGTTTTGTATTTTAACATGTGGTAGGAAATATGTGATACAAGAGAAATGTAATAATGCGTTATTAGCTCTCAATACTCACCACAAATTATTAAAGTATGTAGATGATGAATTCAGCCACAAATTGAATAGTCTTAAGCAGGAGTGTTAAGATACAACCCTGATTCCAAAAAGGTTTGGATGCTGTGTGAAAAATAAGTAATCCCCTTTGACATATACTCAACTGAAAACAGCGCGAAGACAATATACGTAATGTTTTCCTCATCCACTTCATTGATTTTTGTAAATATATGCTGAATTTGATGCAGCACATTTCAAACAAGTTGGGACAGGAGCAACAAAAGACTGGGAAAGTTGCACAATGCTCCAAAAACGCCTGTTTGGAGGTTCATTGGTAACAGGTGATAGTATCATGAAAGCGGCATCGTGGAAAGGCTCAGTCGTTCACCAGCAAAGATGGAGAGAGGTTCACCACTTTGCGAACGCATGATTGTATAAAGGATATTACTACATGCCCATAAACACAGTTCGTTTGCGAATGGTTGCATTCGGATTTTATTTACGTTTTACACGACGTCCTAACTTTGTTTTGGACTCGAGGTTGTATTAGAGGCTGTGGTCTGTCTCATTCTCACAGAGGTCAGGTGGTAATGGCCTAAAAGATTATACTGGTGGGGAGTAGATATGCTACATGCACACACACACTAACCGTAGCTTCTGTGATTGGTAAGGTGCCCCCGGTGTGGATTTGCTGTTGCGATCCACCACAGTGCTGAAGCACCTGCCATGTGTTTCCCTGGACGGCCTCTGATTAAAAGTGATGGCTCTGGAGCGTGAGGCTGTTCCAGCGATCAGAGCACCAATCTATTCTTCAGCAGCGTGTAGACTCTCGCTCTGCGCTGCCTAAGCGCCTCCAGGGCCTTCTCTCCTGGAACCGGCTCTGGGTGTGAATCATTACAAATGATATGCCCTGCAACATCAGGAGGAAGATGGCTGGGGAAGGACGTGGGGCAGGGGATTGCAGGCTGAGAACGGTTTTAATGTGAGTGGAGCTGCTTGTCATGTCGGATACTTGAAAGCAAGAGGCTGCAGTCAATCCAGCTCTGCAACAGTCTGCAGTCTAATGCTAGCAGTAACGGCTGAGCAGCTCTAATATGGCAGGTGTTTTGTTGCAATAGTGCTGGGAAAGTGTTACGGTAGGTGGTGGTGAAGCTGTTGTAATTTCCGTAGGACGGCCAGATTTTTACTACGTAGAAGTGCATCAAGTTAATGAAGCTTCAGACACAGAAAATTAGCAGAGAAATGAATTGCACCACCAAAGTGAGGTCAATTTGCACAGATAAATCCATGAAGAACAGTGGAGTGCATCATTGGAACTGCTCTGCTTGCACTGATGAGCAGGTTAATTGCCCATTCTGTTTATTGTGAGAAAGTTGCCTGAAACCAATTTTCCCCAGACGCATATACCAGCCTTATGTGCTGGAAAAAAGAAAATCAACTATGGAAAACTCAAAAACAGATTATTTTAGCTCACTGATACAAAGAACTTGGTAATGAAGATGCCGCAGAGACTCTCAAACATAACAAAAACAAAAGTGGGACATAAAAGGTGCAGAAAAGCGGGACTCAGATCATGAGAGGGGGCCACATTGTCAACTATGGCAGGTTGAGAGAGATTCCATCGTCGGCATCAAAACAACACCGTAGCCTTGCCCGCGGCCCAGAACCCATCACAGCCAAGCACAATTTTGCCGGCTGCTCGCTTCAAATGCATTTTAACGGCACCTCTTCAGATGATCTAGAAGCCAGATGTCACTGGCTTCTTAATAACTTTCTAGAGGCTAGTTCTGGTCACTGTGGCAATTACCTTGATGTCAGTCCTCTAAAAGATATGTCTACCCACGGGACAAGCAGGCAGCCAGCTCCATAATGCTCATTACAGATGAATGTCGAGGCTGATTCATCCTGACTCTGTGTGTGGCGTGCCGCTACTCAGACCACTGACTGTATTTAAGTTCCTCTAATACCCCTGGATAGTATTGATTGACACAACATTAAATCAAATATACAGAACATATGGGCGTTTCCATCCTGATGAGAGTATTTATGATTAATTTACACTAAAAACATGGAACATTTAAAAAGAAGAACAGTATTTTAAAGGAGAAACGTGCAGCCAAACTATTTAATATCTGTTAAATGCTTCACTTCAAATGCTTGACTCAGGTTTTATGCAACACTAACTGGTTTTCTTTAAGGCTGTGTGTGTGATAATACTTAAAAAGTAAAGGAGGCAAACACTATTTTGCAGTTAATCCCACAGCCAAGGTGCACAGACAGAGTTTTTACTCAGAATGTGCCTTTGACACCCGTGAAAGAATGTGACAGGAAGATCTAGTGCAATAATTGCTTGTGAAGTAAGATAAAAGGCTGGAGATGTATAGGTAATTTACCCAACTCTGCTTCAAGTATAAATAACATTTTTCTTCTCTGATATAAGAAGGAACAGCCTGTCAGTGACTGAGTGTGTGTTTTTCAAGGATGTCGTGAACTCCAAAACTCAGTTTTTTCCCCAACTTTTAAGCTGAGGTACATGTTAATGAGGCCAATTCAGGATATATGGTACAGACACTTTATCTTAGGTCAGCCAATATTGATGTTAAACCAATAACGATATTTGAGAGTTCATGTCTGATTTTAACTTTTAAATGATCTGCATCACAAAAACAATACTTTCCTTCAAATTTCGGTCATCAAACGTTGTGTGAGTGAAGCATTATACAGATGAAAAATGAGCTTCTCTGTACTCTCTGGAAGGCAAATGTTGACACTCTTTATAAATGACTTCAAACTTATTTTTGACATGGCCGTATTGCAATTACTTATCAGACATACGCGATGATACCGATAAATCTGTGACAAGACAGATAATATCAGCCCTGCTCTCATATATATCACTCTGTATGGTCTGATCTAACACTGGCAACACCAATAATGGATCAGGCCAAAACACTGTCCAAGTGTTTTTTGTGTAAATGAGTTAAATAATTATAATTACATTGAATACATTAGATGGGTCAGCCAGCATTACTATTAATCTTAGTTGCTCAACAGTGCACCATTTTTACTTTCAGCCAAATGTGCATTTTAATGCAACTGAAGATGTAAATCTTGTCCCCACAGTAGAATAAAAAATGGGGTGTCCATGACAGATACATCGCTTTTGCCAAAACCTCCTGAGATTACAGAGGTGTAAATTACAGTTATGCAACAGTCTACCTGTCAGGGGTCATGCAAAAATGATGATGGTTAATATGTGCAAGAAATCTCAATGCACAGGTCTGGAGTGTTTATCATGCATGAAGATACTGAATATTAGCTGCAAATATCAGCCACGAGAAGCTCAAGTATAAAAACATAAAATACATTCATGCTGGTGGATATCCATTAAAACAGCATTTATATAGTTCAGATTTATATTTACTGTAGACTCAGTGTCCTCTTTTATAAGACAGGCATACTTTGCTGCTGTGGTGCAATATATACATATAATGTCTCTGCTTGGAGCTTCGTGCACCTCTCTTTGTTTTTGTTTAGGACGCACAGGAAAAGGAAGAAGCTAAACCACACAGACAGATATCTGCGGCGTTTGCCACTAGTCACTTCTCCTAGTGCTGTTGAAATGAGGTCTGGTGTTTTCAGCTCCATAAGTCTGCAGTTATTATCATAATAATGTCTTGTTTCAAGTCGCCCTGAAATGCCTCTAGCACAGCAGCACCGATTAAGAAATCTTAATTAAGCTTTTGTAGATTCTCCTTCATCAGACCTTGCCTCTTTTTTTTTTCTCCACAGCATCTTGTTGTACAAAAACTCAGATTCCTTTAGTCTGTTTTTAAGAGACAGCACTTCCGCCTAAATGAACGAGGCGTGTTAGTGTGTGTGTGTGTGTGTGTGTGTGTGTGTGTGTGCGTATGTGTGCAGGGAGACAGCGAGAAAGGGAAAGAAACCAAAGCCTATGTGTCAGTGCAAGCTTTCAAGTTCCCAGTGCTTCATCTCTCTCGGGGCATTTAAGTATTAGATATCCCTCTGCTGATCCCCTTGTTGTCACAGCAATTTCCCCAGTTGCTCATCATACTTAAACTCCTCTCTCATTTCCATTATAATCATCCCATACAAAGCTCACCTGAGATTTACACTGAAAGACAAAATTTGGTTTCACCTCCGAAGCCGCGCAGCATGACACCTAATGTGTAACGGATATAACAGCTCGGGCTGGTGGGAAGACGAGTGCCACGTCTCCTTTGTTCGCAGCAGTGAAGAAGCGTTCCTGTTGGGAGCCCGCAGTCCCACAGATTTTATGTTCAGCATCGCCTGTTATTGTGATGTTGTAAGAGTCAAATCAAATTAACAGCTGAGCTCACATGAGGTATTACTAAGTGGCAGTATCAGCGAGGGAATACTGCCGCTGGAATTGGTTGATTAAATGACTGTGGATGTGATAAGTGACATAGAGGGACACCGTTGCCTCATTCATCCATGTTTACAGGGACCAACTGTCTTAATTAAGCATGTGAAGGCTGATAGATGGGCCAGGCTCGCTGTCCATGGGAGACACATTGATTTCACATTACATATCCAGATAGCCATTACATCCTGCTTGCTATGTGAAGGTATTACTACTGTCTGGGACATAAGCAGTGCGAAAAGCTCTAATTATAAGATGCACAGAAGATGCATGCAGCACTTTTACATGTTGAATGGAAAGGTTTATGGGAATGTGAGGGTGACAAAACAAATTGTGGCAGACAGACCTAGTTTGTTAGCTTTGTACACATCTGCCTCAGTTAGGCTTACAGCAAAATTATAATTAGTCTGGAAGTAGCGCATAGCAGCTCAGTGAGAATTCAAACAGCCGCTGCTCAGTGCTTTCAACATCTGCTTCTCTCAGTGATCCCCACAACTGGGCCCGGGGAAAGCCGGCACTACTAATTACTAATAAAACTAGCTAAGCTTATTGCCGTGAATTATTAAAGCTTTATCTGAAGTGGACCAGGAATCGCTCCTGAAGCTAAAAGGCTTTGAGGTACAAGGAGGGATCACAGTTCATTGCTGAGTCTGGATTAGCACTTAACACATACTTTACCATACTCCCGTAGAAGCCTGTTTTATTGTTGGGAAACATTACAAGCTAAAGTTCATATGCATGGGATATCTAAGAATAGCACTGCCGATGTGAGACCAGCTCATGTTAAATCCTGAGGATTTTCATTGTCATGTAGCCTGAGAAGTGTTCCTAAAATATTAGAAGCTTTACGCACATATGAGCCCAGCTGGAGTTTATCAGTGCATCCAAAATGATCCCCTAACACTGCATTCTGTGTTTGTTGTTTTTAAACCATCTTTGATGCTGCTAGTGTCTTTAAACGGTAATAAAATCGCGAGTTTATGTACTTTGCTTTTAGCTTAACTAAGGTGACATTTGCACAGTGATTCGTGTAATAAAATTACCATAAACGCCTTTTTCTGTGCTTAACGCCTGGAACTACAACTACATGTACAGCAGTTTAGGGTCATACTAGCAAAAATGTTTATTAACTGAAGCCTCTCTGTGTTAATTCAAACTTCTTCCAACCTCACTTTCTGTTTTGCTCTCTGTGTACTGCACAGACCTGCCAACATCCTCAGCCACCACAAACACATACAAGCACCATTAACATTGTATAAACAAGGGATTTTCTACTGACGTTAAAGACAACAGGCCCTTTGCTTAGACCAGTGTTTTAACCAGTCCCATTTAAATAGAAAATTGCTGACGTTGCCAGATGTTCCAAAACTGACAAGTAAGACGAGGCTCGGTGAAAATGCATGGAATTCTGGAGATAGTAAAAATGTGATGTTACATTTTGGAAAATACTCCTTGTAGTTTTCTTGCTGAGAGTTAGGTGAGAAGATTGATACCCATCATGCCATAGTAACTATAAAGCTACCATCAGCGCCTGGCTAGCTTAGCATATCTTAGCATAAACACTACAGCACTACTACTAATGAGCTTTAGAGGTGCTCATAGGCAGATTTTGTTTTACTGCTGGACAGAGCCAGGCTAGCTGTAGCGCACGTTTACAGTCTTTGTGCGAAGGTAAGCTAACCAGCTTTATATTTACCATAAAGAAATGAGTATTGTCCTTCTCATCTAACTCTGCAAAAATGCCAAACTTTTCTGTGAACTTCAAGAAGATGACACTAAATATTTTAAAATGTACATTTGTGTTATAAGCAGTTAAAAGCATTCACCTGCAGTTGAATGCTGTTTTTGTTGCTACATTTTTTTCCTTGCATACTTGCTCTTCAGTCATGAATTTATATGACTACTCTACTTTGTTTTTCTTAGGTTTTATTGAAAGAACAGAAACTTCAGGAAGGCAACTTGATTCCTTTAATAATTTTTATTGTGGCAAGGAATCAAGTGGCTGAACTTCTTGTGATAAAATGTCATATACTCATCAATAATACACACCTTCAGCAGTCTAGTATTTTCCTCTCCATCTTTAGTGTTGAAGTACTGTTGTCTTTATCTTTAGTGCTGCTGTGGCATTTTTAAAGTGCAATCACCAGAGATAAGTCGTCAGTCAGTGCTGAATTTACTTGGATTTTCTGTTATATGTCTGGTCTTTCAAAGTTATCACTACCCACATACACTACATCATGCTGTTTTGTACTTTTTCCAAACAAACATTAAATGTATCATTGTCTGTCCACCCTGAAACTCTCAAAATATTAAAAACAACAACTCTAATATGTTTGGATATTGGTTGCATAATTATTTATAGTTTAAAACAAGGTTTAATGTCATTTAACGTTGTATTTCTGTCTACCTTTGCTCTGCTTTCTCTGAAGGTCACATGCAGGAAGGTGCATGGAGGAGCCACGGAGCTCATCGAATGGGGCGACAGTGATAATGAAGAGAAGATTTCTCCCACGGGGGCCAGTCCACGGATCCTCAACCCCCTGCGTTTGTTTGCCAAGGGCTCCCCTGGGTTCAAGAGCAACATGAGGGAAATTACATATTTACAGAACATGGAGGACTTCTGGGACTGGTTATCTAACCAGACAGATGTTCAGGGTGCACAGGCCAGAACTAAACGCAGGCCCATCGTCAAGACTGGCAAGTTCAAAAAGATGTTCGGGTGGGGGGACTTCCACTCCAACATCAAGACTGTCAAACTCAACCTGCTGATCACAGGGAAGATCGTGGACCACGGGAATGGCACCTTTAGCGTTTACTTCCGCCACAACTCCACAGGCCTGGGGAATGTGTCGGTCAGCCTGGTGCCGCCCTCCAAGGTGGTGGAGTTTGAGATCGCCCAGCAGTCCACGCTGGAGACCAAAGACACCAAATCATTCAACTGTCGCATTGAGTACGAGAAGACGGACCGCAACAAGAAGACTGCCCTGTGCAGCTTCGACCCGTCCAAGGTGTGCTATCAGGAGCAGACGCAGAGCCATGTGTCCTGGCTGTGCTCCAAACCCTTCAAAGTCATATGCATCTATATAGCCTTTTACAGCGTAGACTATAAACTCGTGCAGAAGGTATGTCCTGACTACAACTACCATAGCGACACACCCTACTCCTCCACTGGATGATCTAGCCGTTGTTAGTGTGCATCAACCTTTTGTTTGATCTTCAAATAATGTAAATATCAACCTCTAAGCTCCTTGCCCCGAAATACCTAAACACCCGAGACATGTTGCAAGAAGTGCATCTTATAATGGGACACACTCTGGAAGGATTTGATGCATTGTTACAAAACTTTTGGATAACTGCAGATAAGTATACAGATCTAACACTTGAGATAGTTAGGTGTCCAGGGACTTGATTTTAGGGGTTGATTTGGGATTCTGAGCTAGCTACCAACCCCATCACAACAGCACATGTTCTTTGTAAACCACTGGTGTAATTAGCATGTTGTCCAGATGTTTTCTTCAAGGCTAGACCATAGGCAAGCAGCCTCCCAGTTGGAAGTGCATAACGACTTCTGCGCCAGTGCTGCATCTATGCTAACATTATAAAACAATTTCCTCACCTCAGCCTGTTATGGGATGAAATATGATAAAACTTTGAATCATGTTTATTAGGACAATACCAAGTCATCTGAATTGTTGTTTGACAGGGCGTAAAATTAGATATTTCACATTTGAAACGTTGCTACATGACTGATTAGTCAAGATGATCAGTTCATTGCCTTCGAGATAGAGCTAACACCCATTTGTACCTGTTAACAGAGCACAGGCAGGACAGTGTTTAATATTTTAGATTAGCTCGATCAATGGTTATTTTTTTCAAGTAGCTCTGAATTATTAATATGGCCTTACAACCTATCTTTGATCCCTTATAGGGAGTGAAATAAAGTGAAGGGATTTATTATGTGCCCATGACGAAATGAATTGATCCAACACATCCAATCCAAAGGCAAGACAGAGCTCAATCATAAATCACTAAACGTGGGTATGTAGGAACCATGTTTAACCTGGCGCTGCCTTTTGCGCTCTTTGAAATGTGTTGGTTTTCTGCCGCAATCATCATAAGGCATGCGTATGCTAAACCAGTCTGAAATCCAACATCTGTGTTTGCAGGATGCACTTTGAGGCATCAGCCTGCCGAAGGGGCCCCGCAGTGGATTAATGTGTCAGGAGAGGCGGGGGGATAGCGATAATTGCAGGACAGGTGGATTTAGTGAGTCTGGCAGACAATTATCAGCACTTTGTCATGGTCCTGCCACCAGCCCTGACATTACCTGTCTTTAATAGGCTTTAATTAGCCTGGGAAATTTCATTTACCTAAGACCAAGAGTGGAGAAACCAAAAGCCAAAAAAAAAGAGGAAAAAAAAAAGAAAAAAAAAAGAAAAAAGAAAAGGCGAAAGTACAGAATCTGTCTGGAATTTTAATGAGAAGTGGGACTAAATTTGAAAATGTCAGACATTTCCCGATTGTACAGCAGGCTTAAGTTGATTGACTCTTGTGTAAAAGTGGATAACATCCAGTCTTGTTGTAAATGGTGTAATGTGCTTTGACTTAGCAATCACTAACATGGTTTTAAAAGGTTCTGTTGAAAACCATCAACACATTAAATGTCATAAGTTGTGTTGACTGCGTATATCCGGGGTTTTTAGGCTAGGGCATGTGCCACTGACTTATCACATTATTTCAGTCAATGTTACTGTATCTCACGTTTTTCCCCATTGGCTGTAAATGATCCTGTCACATTACACATGAGGAGAGGTGTATGATAAGGAAGTTATTAAATCCGACTTGATCTATGTTGATGTTTTAGTTCTACTCCTTTGTGCAAAATGCTGTGTATTAACATGTAACTCTGAAACTAAATGTGTTTACTTATGGCTCCAGAGTAAACAAATGTCAATTTATTCTAATTTTTCCAGAGAAATATATAAATGAGTATATTGTTCCTTATTTCTGGTGTTTGTTAAGCGATATCATGTAGATGATGTAGATGTTATATTTATTGCTTATAGTTCTAGATTGCTTTGATTTCCATTTTTGTACTCCTTGCAGATTGTACCTCTTTTGTTTTCCTGCTTGCTTAATCTTGTTTAAAACTGTTTCCTCTGTAAAATAGGAAATAAGAGCACTGCTGTGTGTATAGTGTAAGTAAAAATGTTCATTTTGGAATATTTGGTTTCATCTGGAGTTCATTCGGTTAAAATGAAATTGTAAAGATCAGTTTAGGTTTTTATGGCATTAAACCTTATTTGAACTTGGCTCACAGCACACTGTCACACTGACTCAGCCCCAGTCTGTCGGTGCTCACCGTTGTCTTGTTTCATTCCTACAAGGACTCCTCAACAGGATAAACACACCATTTTAAGAGGTACATTTCAGTGTAGCTTTTTAATGGGCAATAAATCTGTGTCCACAGGCGTGGATGATACCAGAGGTACACCTCAGGGAGCACATCCATTTTGCTGTGGCCATCAGGGACAGGGGTCTTTTCATTCGCTTCCATTACTCTTATCTGATCAGGGTGAGGCACCCACTCCTTAGGCATCAAGTCACACCGGTTCTTCCTGCTGCACACATCCAACGTTTGGAAAACCAAGAGGAGTGTTAGCATACATTCACTACTCATGATCTTCAGTGGCGATAGTACTCATTATTAGACACTCAAATAATAATAAATCACTTTCAATTTGATAGCTAATTGCCCTGGTTAAACACTCATCATCACCAATTAACACTAATACTTGAATGTGTATTTTGATGTGAATTTACATCTTGTTCATTTTTAGGGTCAGTAGCATTCAAACCAGCAACAGTTTACTTCATCATCAGAGGTAAAAGTCAGGTTTTTTTTGGGGGGGGGAATCAGAAAGGCAAAAATGCTAATATTCTTCCAACACAGCGGCAAGACATGCTGCATTTGAATATGTGCATCATCTCAGCCCACAAATGCTTTCTCTCGCTACAAGCCATCTGTACTCCACAGCTGGATTTGACAAGTCCCTGACCCTTTGCTGAGTTTGTCAAAATGCACCAAGGCAAACAAAGGAAGCTAAGTGGATGAATCTGAGGAAAGCGTAGTAGTTGAGAAAAGCATCTTTGAGTTTATCACAAAATACGAGTGGGATGCACTGAGCACTATAGATTAATAACAGTGTTTCTGTCATCTGTCACTTCTTTACAGTGGAAATGTTGCTGTTAGAAAGGCTGCATCAGAGGGCTAACGATGTTATTTGGACTGATATGACACTGGCATTTTCACATCAAAATGTACCACTTTTATCAAGCCCACATTTATATTTAAGCATCTGAAGTTCTGGCTCCATGTCATTGCCCACTGCTTCTTTAACAGTGTCATTTCCTCCGACCCAAAGGACAGAACAAATTTTTGATTGTGACGATGCCACTGCAGGCATCAGCTCCTTCAAGCGTTACAGTTAGTAGAGGAAAGCGAACGAGCAAGATAAAAGGTTGGAGAGGCGTCCTAAAGCATAGATGGTATCAGGTCTTTTCCTAGGATCTGTGCTGAGAGGGGCGGACGAGGATCAGCAAGCTGCTGATGAAGACGTCTCTGTTCCAGCAGGACAGAGCGGCCTCACGCTCACTTTAATTAGAGCTTGTGCTGCGCATTCACACATAAAACGAGAGGAAAAAATGTCTCATGTGCTGTGCAAGGTTCAACATGTTACCATGCTGATGCAGTTTAAGAACATTTTCTTTTGATTATCATGTTGGTGTTGTTGTCCAATCTTCAAATTCAAAGAAAACCAAAAGGAGAGAAAAAAAAAATCACCTCAGTGTGAATCCATGTCCATTAACACAGCCATTCGAAAGAAACAGAGCAGATAATATTCACCCTTTCTTGTCACGATGATTTAAACAATCCCCGGTTTACAAAAAACAAAACAAAACAAACAAACAAACAAAAAAAACTGGCTACTTCAGACTGCTGGAAAATGGTTTAATGGATTATGCAGGCATTCTTGCAGACAACTTCATCTTTTTTGCTTCCAAACAAAACAGGTTTCAACATCTCAACAATGACGCTGAACGATGAGTAATATCATGTAAAAATGATGCTACTCTTTTAATTTACAAAATCCTCTGAAGTGTCGGTCACACCACACTACATACGAGACGGACTGAATAAACATGACAACCCCCCCATTCAAACACAGAATAACATTGCCAGTAGAAGTGATGCTCAGCATCCTACAAATATCCAAGCATGTTAGAGAAATTTTTGCACGTACTCAATTCATTTAATTCTGCACAAATATGTCAGATAATTGCAGAAAATAAATTGTTAAAGACAAAATTGGTACTTGGACACTTTCTTTTGACAATAACATGACCATGCATTAGTCTCTCCACTTTTAGTTAACCACAATATATTGAGAATATATAATATTTGCAAGTTGGTGATACTAAGGACAGAAATTCTCAAAATTTAATCTATAACAGTTCACAGACGTATGATCTGGAATATGTCATTCAGATGGGAGACTGAGTAAATACTTCCATATACTTCCAATGTTTTAATATATTAGGGCCAAAGTATAGACACCTTTCCGTCTTACATGTATTATAAGGATTGACACTGGGTCTTCATATGGCAGATTACAATTTTTCCCCACAGAGATGCAAGAGACTTTCTTGTACACTGGTCTTCTGAAGATGGTTCAACTGTCATTTACATAGAAATGGTGCCATCAATATGGGGCATACACATCTTTTAAAAAGTGTAAAGAACTGACCTTGCACTGAAAGTGTTCATGCTTTTTAATGTCTAGTCACAAAACGGGCTAAACATTACAAATATATAATATTTCCCATTTAGTTAAACCTTTGTTACGTTCCTATAGAACTCCATATCAAAATGACTATTCATGGGAACTAGTGCAACCTGGAGGAGGCCTGGTCTTTGTGACAAGGCAGGCACAGAGTAAAATAGACAAAGTACTCTGGAGCAGCTCCAGAGCAATGGCAGATATATTAAGGCCATTTTCAAAATTACAGGGAAAAAAACAGTAGCAGACAGCTTGACTTGCTACCCGGGCCGAACCGAATTCAGATGGGGCAGCAAAGCAAGCAAGCAACACCAATTTTACCAATTTTTTCCCCAATCCACTGATGTCAGTCGTCCACGTGCCAGCCTCCCCACATGCCTGGCCAGAAAGCTCCACTCTTCTGTATTCAAGTGTGTTCAGTTTTGGTGGAAATAAGAGTGGTACCCTCGCTAGTCCTTCCTTTGTAAACCCATGCTTCACACCTCCAGTAAAGTCCTGGGGCACAGTCGGGCAGTCAGGACTGTTTTAGACGCTTCCTGGGAAGACCAAAGGGTGGGCACTGTGCTGAAGCCAGGGCGCGAAAGGCCTCGGCTACCAAGTGAGGATGGGATTGGATCATTGACTTCCAGCCTGCAGTCTCCATTATATCTGTAGCATGACTGTAAGCACAGGCAAAATGAGGTTAACACTCAGACATGAGAATGTGCACATTAAAAATCAATAAACATAAATGAGATGGTAATGACAAAGCAAATAAGGGGGACGTGATATGTGAGTTGCATGGTAAACTTGAAAAAGGGCCGTTAGTGCTTTCTGTATTTAAGTTAATGTCGGGCTAGAACGTCTGTACATGTTGAATACAGCAGACGCAGATATAAGTTGGACATTTGAAGGTGCCCTGTGAAAACACACTGCATCACCAGAAAGAAAAACTTCCCACAGCGACCACCTCCCTTCTTCTTAAAATTCTGCAAATATTCCATTTCCAGGGTTTATCCAGGTATGAGTCTATTAATAACTTGGATACAAAGATATGGAGCTTCAAACTGAAAAGGCAAATAGCACTCTGTCTGCCTGGGCTAAAACAATGAATTCTAATGCATCTGGTAAGGGGACGAGATAAGAGTGTGTTATTAATCTTGTGTCACATATATCAGCTAATTACATACTTGCTATTCCAGTTCTTTCCATCTTTACAGCCAAGCTGTCTCAGGACACTGCACCTATGGCAAGGAGATAAAAAGGTAAGCATTCAGGGCTGGTAAACAGAAATGGCAGCAGGAATTTATCACCGGAGGTTTTTTTTGCGATACTTGCCTGTTGATAAAATCTATGGCTTGTGCTTTGAGCTGCTCTGCACTGTGCAAGTCTGCTAGGATGAGGGTGTCGGCCACATTCTCCACTGAAAGGCTGTTGCACAAGGCCTCTTCACACATGACCTTTAAACGCTCGAGAGCATACTGGGGTGGGGGGGAGAAGGGGACACAGAAAGCAGTGGTTACACCCTGGATTGTCATGGTTTGAGGGTTTCTCTCAGCTTTTCTGAATACACATAAGAGCTATAGGTGCAATCACTTAAATATTTTAATGATGGCACCCCTCACAAAATGATGTCCGACCACCAGGCTCCTGCAGTTTCTATTTCAGTGTTAAAAAACAAGAATTACCCAGTTTCACCACATGGCTTATGTAATTTATCACTTTAGCAACACTGGGATGATTTTGGAAGGAGTGGTGGGGGGTCGGGGGTGGGGGTGGACTAAGGGTGTTGCTCAATATTCTGGTCCACTGTTCAGCAAAAACTTTTACATCAAATCCAAGATCAGCATGATATTCATAATACAGTTTTGCTTGCCCTAAAAGAGGGGAACTCATCTGTGACCTGGTGAAAGAATGATGGTGTCTAGAAAGGATTTGTGAGATTATAGTAGGCTTCATATCACAGTCCCCCAAGAAATATGGCTTTGCACATATAAAGCTGCATTGATTTTAAATGTAACTTTACACAAGCTGCAAAATGGGGCACAAAAAAATGTGTACATCCACTGGCAACACAGTAACGCACGGAGGAAAATCCAAACTAGTGAATGAACAGCAACTCGTACGTATTGAAATTCTCCATTTTGTGATGCTGTACCATATCTCAAGTCATTAAGTTATAACAAAACACTGCCTTAAAGTGGAAACAGGCAACTTTTCAACCCCCCAGTGCTGTCGCAAATACAAGCAGATCGCTTTCTGTTTTCCTCAGAGCCCAGAAACTACTAAAACGCACAGGATCGACTGCATTTGGTTCAAAATATCCATGAAGAAATGATCGACACGCCATGGAAATGACGTGTTGAAACATGTTGTGAGGACGTCATTTCATACAGTAATTCTACACAACTAAAGTAATTTTAATGCACAGTTTCTCATTACTGGGATGATGTCACATACGTTTGCAGGCTAACAGCAGTGTAATTACACCACAGACCACATTAGCCTTTCAGCCTCACTGACTTGCATACAGTGCTGGTTGCTTTATTCACTGGAGGCTGCAAACACTCAAGTCCAATTGTTGTAGAAACCTCAAGGTATGTTACTGCCCATGACTACATCACATATAAATGACTGTTTCAGTGTTTATGCGGCCCGATGTTGTTACTAACTTGACATAATACCTTGTGGTGATGCACAAGTCTGAAGCTGACAAAAAATAAATAAATGTAAAAGGAATGCAGCATTTTTAAAACTCTAATTCTCGCCTTGTTAAACGTAGTGGTTACAACAAGCGAGCTCTTTATTTGTGAGTTGTATGGCAGAATAATTTCAGGGTGGAGCTGGTGGCTGGAGCTTAACTAGACACAGGAATATATCAGACGCAAATGATGAAAAAATCCATTTGCATTTAACTTACAAACTGATGGAAATAACTGGCCAAAGTCCGGAATAAAGGCAAGTGTTTTTCTTTTGGAAAAGAAGTGGAAGGTCGATGAAAAACATTAGCAAAAGCTTCAGTTGCTTAGGTGCTTACTTTATCTGCAGCTGCCAGCAAATTGTCTGCCATCTTCTCCAGGTTCGGGGCCTTTCCTGTATATATGAAGCCCATCATTTCCTTAAAGACATCTGGGTCCACGTCACTGATGTCAACTCGGTTCTGGAAGGGAAGACAAGAGATTTAAGATTGGCAACTGAAAACCATCCATGAAAGAAGACTCATTACCACTGAGTTAGGATGTGGATTCATTTTAAATGTAACAAAGCATTTTGAGCAATAATTACTGTAAGTGTAGCACTGTGCAAAAGCAGACATAAATTAGCTATTGAGGAAAAGGTAATATGACCAATAATGAGAGGTTATTCTTACCTTTTTACTCTCTTCCATTTCATGTTCAAACATAGCATTAAAGACGGGTGACCTCGCTGTCAAAGAAAGAAATTGAACACTTAGAAATATAATGAGCAGTCAACAGCACATCAAGGATGTTAGCACACCAAATCAATAGTTTGTATTAATCAAGGCCTAGCAACACTGCTAGTGTGAGAAAAAAGAGGCTTTAATTAAACAGCATGAGGCACAGTTGGTCTTGTGTATAAAACAACCCCAAACAAACTAATGTCATAGGGACAAAACATCAGTACTGAACTATGATGGTCTTAAAATGTTGCACAATGCGTGTAGCTGCCACTTTGTCAGCATTTTCGCCTGACCACTGCAGCTGCCACCATGTCTAATGGACACAAGCTGGAGAGGAGAGTCAGCCTCTCAATCTCCGGGATCCTGCAGTCATCTGGGTCAAGCAGGGCCAAGAAGGGGTAGCGGGGTGGATTAGCGCCCACTGCAGAACTAGGCCGCTACAAATCAAGCCAGAACACAAACCCTCTGTAGCCTTTTGAGGTGCTTATGGCCCCCCACCAGAAGCCATTAAAAAGAGGAATAAGCTCAGTTTACACAGCCTGTTCAAACCAGGAATGCTGCACTGTTATTCCGCCTCGTTGTTCTGTATAAAACATATGAACGCAGCAGTGGAGGTAGTAACAGAGACAAATCGATATCTGTGTAAAATGGGGGAGCCGGCAGGGTGGCTAAGGGTGTGATGTTTTGATGACGTGTTATGTGTGCGGACCACCGCTGGGGGATTTAAAAAGCAGCTAGCAGCAGTGAGTAGCTAACTCAAAGAAGGAGTTAGCAGCTAAACTGTACACGAAGCACAGTTACTTTCCCTGCAGAGTGTGCATGGCTAGCAAAAGAAAGCACTGCCCAACATGAATGTTACACGCTACATTAGACATGGACACTGTTGTGTCGCGCGTTACGCCTCTTTTGATTCCAGAACATCAGCATGCCATTTAAAATCTCACACTGTGCCAGCATTGTTTGGTTCTGTGCAAAAAAGCAAAACCAGGGTAATGACGGGCCTCCTTTGCATCAGTATGTTTATAGAAATGTGTCATTAGGAACATCTGGGGGGGCTTTTCTCCTGGTTGCTGCTAGCTTAGGTGTTGAGGGCCGGGGACAGTCTTACCTGCAAGGATGGATTTGTGGGCTTTGAACTCCTGCCCTCCGACGTAGAGGCTGCAGTCTGTGAAGCGTGAACACTCCCACAAGTTCCCCAGGTCATCAGACAGCTGACACTCTGGTACCTTCAGCATGTTCATGTTGGACTGGCCCGAAATGTTAACCGAGTCCTGGACAACGCTAACCTGCACACGAGAAACATTGCAGAGAGCGCGACATGCTGAAGCAGCCTCATCAAAGTCTAAACATCCGAACAAATCCACCCACAAACATGTCCTACTGCATTGGAGAATTGTCTAATTTGTGTTTAATTTGCTCCTTTTAAAGCGTATTTTCAAGACTGAAGAATCTACGGTGGGAGGGAATCATGCTAGCAAAAACACAACCACTTGAAACCAAAATTAATTAACTCTGCTGAAACACTTAATTGATGACGAAAGGCATTTTGTTTTTAATTTGACTGTAATTTGTTTATCAAAGTGGCAATTTCCCTGAAATTACTGCATCTTTCTGGAACTCTTGTCTGGCACACTGTCAGGCTGTGGCAATATTTGGCCAATTGCATTTACATTTACAAAATTCATTGACACTTCATTTAACTTGTCCCTTGAAAGAACATTTTAGGAGACATTTATTCTTCTTGACACACCCAATTCAATTATTTTGAAAACAAGCATCATTGTAAGTGATTTAGGAGAGAGGACGCATTTCACTTTCTAAGAGGTTAATGTCATTTGAAGCAAATGCCAACAGTATGTTTGTAGTTAAATGGCACTCGAGCTTACACTCTGGGGTAAACTGGTCATGACAAGAATAAAGAGACTCTAGCCTTGATTCACTTATGGTCACATTAGGTGAACAGTGATGTTACTTCAAAACTGTCATCAAAAGATTCATAATTTGTAGCCACATATAACACAATAGCATCTCAGCAACACGGTACTGATAGGCAAGGATGGAAAATAAGGATAACAGAAATAAAACAGAAACAGATTAAAATAGGCTGACTGCAATGAAAAGAAACACCTTAATGGCAATTTTCTGAGCATTTCCAACATTTACAACCAATGGAATTTGCACTCCAAACTCAAGTCTACTCAGGCCGTGCATCAACATGTTTTGCACATCTAGCAAGCACAGAGAAGTGTAAACAAAACCAGATCAGAACACGAGCTGAGTGTCATACGACACAGCCTCTTTGTGCCTATTATACATGTAGAATACCCCTAGTTTTCTAATTTACTTCCAAACCAAAAATCATTTCTAGTACATATAACACTGAACAAACACATGTGCAGGATGGTGTGTTTTGTTCCCTAAACCTTAAAAAATGACAGAAACTGAGAGATTGCCGTGTTCTGTGGGCAGAAGGGGAATGTGTGCCCGGCAATGAGTGAACAAGGCAATAAAAAAAAAATAAATCTTACTGTACAGTTGCATTCACCATCATACACAATCATTGCCAGCTGAAGTGAGGAAAATGTGGCTCTTTTTGGAAAATGACAGCACTCATACTTAAAAACTGCAACTTACAAATGTGAAGCATAAAAAGGAAAGCAGTGGTATTTACCTCACAGAACAGGGTCAGCTTGTCATCTGGTAAGAGTCCATTGGCTTCATCAAGGAGAAAATCTCTCCTTATAAATTTTTTGAAGCCCCAGTCTTTGCCTTGGACAAATCTATATGCTCTTTGGCTTTCTGCAACAAGAAGAAAACAATACCAAGTCTGGATAATGCCTCACTTTTGTCTCCAAGTTAGAACAATGAGTAAAGGTGAAGGTACAAAAGGAACATCAAACATGCAGAGTAACTGGATATAACTGTCTGATTGCTTGTACTCACCCATCGCTTTTGTCTCCTCTCTTTTAGCATTCAACAAAGAAAACTTGAACTTTGCTCTGACTTCACTTTTTGGACAACTAACAAGAAGTAAATATAATGACAGATAATCTTTGCTTTCATCATCCAGTCCCTTTGGATTGACTCGCAGACACCTGGCAAGTGAACAAACAATGCAGCACATCAGAAAGGTTACAAAGACGACAGCCATAGCTACTTTCATCACTTTTGTCAAAACAGGACCATGACGAGCCTTCAGGGGTTCCTGCTACCAGAAACTGTTAGGAGTGGTGAGTGGGGTGGGAATAAATTCACTATCTATCTATATATAAATAAACTAGCACTTTGCCTGTTAACTCAATGCTAACACATAATGACAGTACAGATTACCATTTGCGCTAATGGAAAGTAGCATCACGACCACGCTCGCATTGTCTTCAATCATCAATTTTGCTTCACATGCAGACATAAAACAACGTGTGCTCATGCTTACAGGCATATATTTCCTATGCTCTGTGGAAATAAATTCATACCTGCTGACTTCACATTGCTAACTCAGTCTGCTACTCTGCAGCTTAAACACCACACACTGACCAGCTAGAGCAACCTCAAAAGGTATTGACCACTTGCAGTATGCACACTTGCACAATGCAGTGTCACAATGATGCTGCTGAAATAAAAGAAAGACTGACTGACATGTGATGAGCATTGTCTTTGGAAATATGACTCATGATATGCAGTCTAGAAGTGCATGATTCAACTTTTTCCCCACAGCAGTCCATATGTTAAATAAGCAAACGGATATCACAATAAATCTTAATATCAAACTGCAATATATGCAAAATTGCAATACTGAAGGATGGCAAAACATAACAAACAGCACCAAAGTATCTTGATGGCATCAAATTGGGAGATTAGCAAATCATCCCAGCCCTACAGACTGTGTGCAATTTATCATTTTCGTGCAGAGTTAGTACACATTAACATTTCATATTTGTGTTTAATGAAATTCAAGGATGTGAACCTGGATGAGATCAAATCTGACAGACTGCTGATGCACATTAGTAGCATGAATGCGATTTTCCAAAACTCTGAAGGCAATTGTTCATAAACTATCAAGGAGGAGTACTAACCATTTCATCTTGTCATTAGGGCCAGAGGAGAAGGTAGAGCTCTTCAACACCTCCCCCATTTCTTCTCTGCAAAAACTAAAGTTGTTTATGGTCCACATGTAGGAAAACTTCACCACTTTGACCTTGGAATCAGACAAAACACGCAGGACAATCAGACCAAACCTCTTTGGTTTCGTTTATATTTTTAAAACACTATAAAAAAGGGCAATTTAAATGGCTTGGCATGCCAATACCTGTGTGTAACACCAGCTCTCTGCCACAGGTCCACTTGACATCTCCCCTGGGGGAGGAGGAGTGGGAACCCGTGACATCACGGGCTTCGGGGTACCACTCGCTCTCGTCCTTAAAGCACTAATTGTTCCGAGAAAACAGTAAGTTACAAACTGGAAGTTATCATTTTATTGACATGTATAATACAGGTGAATCATTTCCAGTGAGAAATATTTCGTCTTCACTTAGAGATATTTTTTAGAGTACTCGTGAAGGGCTTTGTCACATGACAATACCAGTAAAACTAATGAACTTGTGGGGGACTACTGCGGTACATCTATCAGTGTGTAAGTTCATTGAACAAAAACAGAGAAACAGTCAATTTCTTCAACCTCCCCTTCCGTTAATGAGTCCTGGGGTTGAAAAATGGGCAGAAAAGTGTTATTGCAGAACATTATGATGACACAGTGAAGTTGACCTTTGCCTTTTTGGATATAAAATGTCATCACTTCACCATGTGTGTGTGAACATTTGTCAAAGTTAGCATAAAAATTCTTGAGTTATGGCCAAAAGTGCTTTTTGTGAGGTCACCGCAAACTTGACCTTTCACCAAAATCTAACCAGTTCATTCCATTGCTGAGATATTGCATTCAGGAGAATGGGACGAACGGAAGGACAACAAGAAAATGAAATGCCTCCAGCCACATGTGTCGCTGGCGTGGAGGCATAAAAAGGTGCTTACTTAAATACTAAAGTCACAGTTTAATGGCTATGTGGCCATCGAGATTCCCATTCTAACAGCTTAAGCAAAACTATTCTCAATCTGATTTATTGAAACTGTGTCATCAGAAGAAATAAGCACAATAAAAGAATGACAGTGTTGACATATTGCATACAAGTGTGTGTTTAAACAAGCCAACAAGAAACCGACAACCAATAGCTGCACCCAGCTTTCATGTAAGGATAGTTACAATACTTTAAATGAGTCTTAAAACAATAGTCAGGTGCCCATATAAACACTGAAAAATGTCTTACTGGCTGCAATTATCCCTCCTCTTCATACTGGCCATTAAATAATCACCTCCTAATTCACTTTCTATGTAAGTGAGAACAGGAGGAATGATTATAACGAGTAAAACCAGTCTGAATGTTTATATGGGCGCATGACTATTGTTTTAAAATAAACTTGAAAGCATCATTTTCTGAATACCTCAGACTAAAACAACTGGCTATTCTGTTAAATGTAAAACTTTTGAAACAAAGCACACTAGACTGAAAGTCTTTCTGAAAGTGAAGCTCATTAGATGAAAGGACAGACAGACCAACCGACTAACCGTTCTCAGGTCCCAGCACTAGTGGGGGAAAAACCCAAAGTCTTGGTTATGTTCCATGAAAAACACTATTAATGCTCAATTTACAGCTTAAGAGTTTCCAGTATTATCCTGTTTTTCCCTGGAACTTAACAATGCCATTTGGTAGTACAACATTAACTACTCCTCTTTGCATACATGAATACTGGAAGGCCACAATATAAATACAAAACTGAAGAAAAAAGCTTTAAAATAAGTACCATAACACTGCAATGGTAGCATACTATACAAAAAATCTGCCCAAATTTGGACAGCTTTCAGTTTCAGTGGTGCTGCTAAAAACTTGCATACTTGAGCCTGAAGTCTGATTTTAAGTGATGCATGGTGGCAACCTCCTGACAAAATGTAACTACAACATTTGAGGAGACATCCTGTTATACTTTGTCTTAACTCGCCACTTGTGTGATCATTGCATGATCGTCAAATTTCTCACAACTTGAGGACAGCCTCTAACTGATTCATTCTGTAAATGAGCAGCAGAAGGACACATAATTTGCTATCTAGACAGTTTAACTGGAAACACACTGTGGAAAAACAACTTCTCGTGTCACACTGTTGCCTAACTGGTGAGGTGAATTTGGTAGGTACTAACAGTGCTGTTCAGTCACTCCTGTATAGGATGAGATGTCAGTTATAGGCTAGTCTATGGCCTGCAAGCCTGTGCAGATAACGGTGATTACAGCAAATGCAACAAAATGAATGTTACCTTAGTCATATAACAGTCATTTTTTCATGTGCAAACATGCCAATTTCATTTCACTTGAGCAGCATAACTGTTAAGACAGCAGTATACCAAAACCAGAACACAAACTGCCATGTTCACACAGGAGTGTTTGCTATAGCGCAATTGCATTTGCAAATGTTTTCCGTTCCCTCCTCACCTGACACATCCCTTTTAGAGTGTCAGCACATTTTATTTCATCTTACTCATAAAGGAAACTTCTTATCAGAGCCTCTAAACCCCTGTCATTCCTCTGATCAAGCCATCTCAGAGTAAGGTATCTCCAATTATTCTTTAAAAAGTTCTTTCCTAAAAAGCATACCTTATTTTCTGACAACTGGGAAAAAAAGATAGAGGCAAAGACCTAAAATTGTAAGACAACTCTATCTTTACTTCTGAAATAAACTACACTGTATGCACTGTACACAAACACCTGGCTTCGCACGGCTCACTCTCTGGCAAAATGACAGGAAGGCGAGAAGGAATGACGATGGTTGAAGACTACTTCTTCCACCATCTTCCACCATCAGAGTTCACTTTCTTTCCGTGTGAGTGTCCCGCCATGTGATTTACAATGTGCATCACAGAATACCGGCCTCTCTGGGTAAAAATGAAATGTATAGAGACGTAATATGAATGTCTTATAGTGTGTTTTCACTGGGCTACTTGTTTGTGTCTGTTTCCTTTGTCTCCTTTCCATTTCCAAGATTCTGCTTGAGGCTAAGACTATTTAAATACTGAGATGGTATGAACTTATGCCCATACAAGCAAGGACTATAAATGGAGATTTTATGCTTGACCTTATAAACCACATTAAGTACCATTGATGAAACGGAGCAATATTGAACAAACAGACCTCAAGTTTAGTACAGAGATTTGCTTGCAGTAACAATCTTAACAGTTTCGTACAACACATACTGCAACTGAACCGCCGTTAATGATAATGGTTAAGTGTGAAATCACGATGCATCAGCACGGAAAATAAAACTTTCATCACCTCTTGAATGGTAGAAACGTACAAAGATGGAGTTTTTCTAAGTTATCACAGGATCCTTCATGGCCCCATCTTCATGTTCCACTCTACAAAGAAAGAAAAAATACATTAGGCATAGAAAATGGACCAGACCAACCTATCTAAAAGTAATTGAAGTTAGCCACTAAGGTTACTGAAGCATCTGGCAATAAAGCCACAGTTCTCACAACAAACCAAACCTCTCACACCTATCAAGGCATATAAAGGATCCCAGAGTCAATAAAGTGGTACCACTGACGTTAGAAAACTAGAGCTTTGCAACCAGTCAAGAAAGAAACACTATTTAAAATTAAGACATTAGTAAGTGTTACAATAACAGATTGTTAGCCTTCACTGGCAGCGTAGGCCTTACATATGATGATATGGTCAATGTTAACTGAATTTGTGATGATTTTTCATATAGCCTAGCTTGTAACTGACTGCTCGGCCTATAAACCAGTCAGATAAATTAGCCAACTCAAGATTTCACCTGCAACTTTGTTTGGCTAACACATTAGCTGCAGTCGTGATGCCTCGCCTTTAGAGATAATGCTATCCGAACAGGCAGCTAGTTTGCATTAACAAAGTTAAACCATCGTATCGTAAATGAGCTTCACAGCTTACTTTAGCTTAGATGCTATTCGAAATGTAAGCGGATGTGACTACCCTTGATACAAAAAAATCGAAATCACTAGAAAGCAACAGCTCAATGTTAGCGTAACATCAGTGTCAACACTAATTTTCAAATCATCATCAATATCGCTTCACGGTTTCACTTCGTCAGACTTATCGTGCTTTGGAATTTTAGCTAGTTTAGCCAAGAACAGTCATTAAAAAGGGAAAACAATTAGATTACGCGAATCTGTCATTACTGTGTGAAATACGTATTTAGCTAACACAAGCTAACATAAATGTTCTCAATAGCTAGATTAATGTTAACTTCACTTTAGCCTTAAACCGCAAATGAAGCTAACAATGATCAGCTAGCTTAACACACTAACATGTTAACAGCAAATCTGTCTACATATTAATAGGCTGACTTACATTAGTTATCTGTTACGTTACTCCTCTGCTGCACCACAAACTAGCTAAGGATACCTCAAGTTAAACTGTTAATGTGTGTTTAGACCCCGCATTATCCGGTGTAAAACAAAGGGCCTTCACTGGTCCCTGTGACAGGATGCTAACTAACCAAGCTAACATAAACCCTCACGTTTTGGTACAATCTGCTGGTGGGAAAACAACGGCGGCTAACTAGCAGCTAGCCAAAGCTAATCTCTGCACTGACTGCTCACAAAAAGTTTAAAAAGACATGGTGACGGCGTACCTTTCAATTTCATACTTCCACATATATCGAATAACGCATATAGCTTTGTGTCACAGTCGCTCCTTGCACCCTCCGTTACTTTAAACTCTTTTCATTCAGTCTCTTCACAGGGTTTCTTTGTCTAATTTATATCTGTGCTAGCTTACATCTGTCTAGCTGGCTGGTAGCTTAACAGGCTAGGAAATATATTTATTGCGCATGCGCGAAATTTGGTTCACGTCCTCCTCGATCTCGTTTTACCAACCGCTCCAGACTACAATAACAACTACTATAATAATAATAATAATAAAAATAAGGACAATAATACGGACACATTAATTCAAGTGCACTACTGAAGTACACTCTTACGATAATATCGCTTTATTTGCTGTTTTTGTTACCCATCAACTGTATTTAAGAATAATGTAATTAACTTGTACTCGAATATATTTGTCTGAAAGCTGTAAAGGTTATTCTGGAGTCTTCAGATGCTAATTATTCGGGTGAAATTCCTAATAAAATTCGATAAATATGGCACTCCTTTGTTAGGAGGAAACAAACAGTGTATGAAGTAGTTTGTCCATGGACCATAAAATACATTTAACATATCAGTGACTCTCAAAGGGACAATTCTACAGATTGAGTAGGCTACTTTTATTCTGATATATCAATAGGGTATACTGCTTACACTTTGACAAAAAAAAAAATAAAAAATAAAAAAAAAAAAGGAATGAAAGACATTTAACTTTTTGTTAATATTTAGCTACATTTAGTTATTTATGGAAAAATTTCTCCATCTCTTGGTCAGAGGATATTGTGTCACATTTTTGTGCATTCACCTCCTATCTAAATAAACAATGATGATGATGAGGAGGAGGTTGTGTTTACAAAAAAAATAAAATAAAATAAAATGGCTTAGACCCTCAAAATAGGGACAGTTTGGGCAGGTCTTCTCCTCTTTATAAGACTATTTATAAGGCATAAGTGTTGCTTTTTAAGGTCATTAGAATTTGGATTATAGGTGACTGCTTTGGAAAAGGCTGGAATAGACAACTAGTACTGATGGTTGAGGTAAGAGTTAGAATGAATGTAGTCATTCACATGTCACATGAAGGTCCTCATATAAGACGAAATGCAAACTGTATGTGTTGGGGAGGAGGTGTGCTCATCATCTGCCCATTATATGCCTATAATCGTCCATATTCATAGGCTAAACACACAGAAAAATTAAATAAATAAAGGAGTCTTGATATAATGCAGCTTACATGATAGATGAAAACCCCAACTGCAGCTCATTCTCAGCCAGCCTTCACACTGTCTCTTCTGTCTGCTTCTGATGTTTCTCGTCTAGCAAACACAAAGCAGCTTGGGGTAAGCCATTCTCTGAAACAATACTCTATAATGGCTCCCTGTAGGCCTGTGATAACTAATTCCCTTTCAGATGGATGGACACTGTTCTGCAGAATGAGCGATAAATGGCTCCTCTGCACCAATCAGTCTGCATTCATGGACAAAGTACAGCACAGTCTGTGAATATTTGCACTGTATAGTGACGACAAACACCAAAACAGCTACTTATGTAAGTCAGTCTGGGTTCGGTCAAATATACCGTAAACACAGCAGCAAAATGTCACATTCTGATACCGAAGCCTACATCAAATGTCTTTAATATCATAGTGCTGATACTCTGACCCATCTTGAAGTAGAAGGGATGGATGATAAGATTGCGGTTGAAGAGATACTGGAATGCTTATCAGGAAGTTAAGTCAGTTTAATTCAAGGGCAGGGAAACAGGCTTTACTGAATGTGTCCACGGACAACACAGTCCAACACTTCAAGAGTAGCGAGGCTAAGGAAGGATCATTTAATTGTATTTATCTGCTTTTCATTCAGTTTGTAGTTGTTTGTGTGAGCTCCTGGTGCTAATCAACACTAAGCTTTTTTAATTTCACATCAGTTGATCAGTCATATTTCTATTCTGTCGTATGGCTTCAGAGTGAAAAGCACTGAATACCTGCTTTGCATCTTTGTCCTGTTTAATGTGTTCATAGCCCTCTGCATGAATATCTGCTTAAACAATGCCTGTGACAATCCCCTACCTCCTATCTACAATGCTGTTCTAATTAAGAAGATCTCAAAATACCATTGATATTATTCCTGACAAGTATTCAATGCCTTCAGTGATGAAGACTGATACAGACAGGACTCATGAGCAGGAAGAAAAAAGGCTACAGAGACGAGATGAGCCCCAGTGACCTTATCAGAACATGGCCATACAGATGTCGAGAGAAAAATTGAGTCTGACTTCAGTCTCACTTTTTCCCAGTGTCTTGGAAATAAAGTCTCAATACTGAGCAGAGGAGATGGTAGAAAACCCCAAAGATTCCAATTTCATCTAATTTGATTAAATCTAAGTAATAAAATATATGGTAATGCCCAAATGCCGAGTGAATGGATATGGAAAATAGCTATTAGTTGATCAGATTACGAGTCGTCCTGATGAAAGTTCGGTATTCACAGTAGTGTCCAATGCAAATCACACAGGAACTATTGTTATAACTTAAACCTTATGCGTAACAACGTGAATGCATTACATTCTGGTGTATTGAGTCTGCTGCTATATCAGAGAAATGCATCCCTCTGTCTTGTCTCATTGATTTCTCTGTGGATAATGCTTGAATTTTGAAGAAGCCCTTGATGTTTGGTTCTGAGGGAATGACTCTAAAATGTGACAGTGACTGGTGATTTCTGACATAAGTGGAGATCTTATTATTGTCAGTATATATTTTATATGTACGAAAAGAAAATACACCATCAAACAACACAGTATACACTGAAAGTAGCTTTTACATGTTTTAGCAGTGGACTCTTTATCTGAATATGGTTTGATGAATCCAACGACATGAAGTGCCAATAATTCTGTAGGCAGTCATTAACATTACCTACTGCATCACCTTGAATCTCCTTGCCAAACTAATCACTGTCTGACAGAGAATATATGGAATATTTCATGAAAAATATGCAAAGTGGAAAAATGAGTCTCTCCTTTCACTGAGAAGATCAGCTTTCACTCTGTGACATCCGATGTGTCCTTTACGTCATTTCAGTGCGCGTCAGAATTTTGCATACGCTTCTGAAATGTGCACACCTCTCATCTGTTGCCTGTATTAATGACACTGAAATACATGTGACATATTAATCTTTATCGTTTGGTTTCATAAGCAGCTAGAAGAAGTTGCTAGGAGGTTTAGCATTTGAGAGATGCCAGTTCTGTCATGATTTTAGCTACAGCTTTAGTGCTAAACACCCAGTGCTGAGGTGTTTCACGAGCTCCAGATATGCTGGTTATTGCTGTTCATAGTACTAGGATGCATACTATAATCAGTATTCCTTCTATGTATCGCTTATGTTGGAGAAAAAAAGGACAAATATTACACTGCCTCAGGGAAGCCCACTCTCTACTATTATCTTCATGAAATTGAGGTAATCTTTTTAATGCACAACAAAACACAGCGGCAGTTGAAGTCAAGCAGCATTTCTGTGTTTGCAGTACAGTCAGTTTCCCACGTGGACTGACTGTAAAGAGTTGAAGTGCTCATAATCCATGGACAGATATCTGAATAACTTCATACATAATTAGCTTGATCCAGTGTAATCCATTTTTTCCCTGATCAACCATGCGTACGGCTCCTTTAATCACAGTAACAATTATGTTGGACGTGTAGCACAATGCCACACTGATGACTACATTTATGCACTGATGATTCACCTCTTTGAAGTACACTGATAAGCCAGCCATTCAGAAACAAAATGTAAAGTTCAAAATAAATGGTTTTTCCAGCGTCTGACAGAAGGTAACTTATAGACTTAGACTTCACTTTATTGATCCCAATTTGAGAAAAAGTCTTTAATTTCTCTATATTCACCAAATGAATTCACTCTTGTGTCATGCCATCGGTGAAGGTCTGGGTTTGAATTTTGTTGTCATTGAAAAACTGAAATCCACAACACAATACTACTCTCAGTACCCATATTTAAAATGTGTGGCTCCATTGAACCTGAGCGCTGGACCGGGACTCCTATACTTAGATGTAATCACTGAGAAAGCTTTGAAAACCTTTCTTCCCTCTTATGCGTGAGACCCTCCCACTAATGAAAAGAGATTTTGCTTCCTTCAGTGAGTTTGTGAGATTCTGCTAACTGAGCTGTTCAGCAGACAGTAATACGGGTAGTAGGACTTCCATTGCTGCTATATGTTATACTTTGTGAAATAAAACAAGTGAATGGCTGAAAAAAACTCCCTTTAGCGTGTGAAGCTACATTGTAAAGTTACTGTCTGTCCCTGGAGACAACTCCTGAGTGATTCTGAAACAGCCTGAAAACAAGACTTGTTTAAAAATGTGACAATTTAAAACTAAATTTACAAACTGTATGATGTGCCAAATATCTCCAGGATTATAGCACCTGAGTTTAACACCAGTAGGGAGAAAATTAACTGTGAGGGGAGTGCAAGAGGGTGAGTGTAATGAAACTGCAGACAAGATTAAGCTGCACTTTTTTTTTTTCTCCATTTTCATTCTCCTTAATTAAGTGCTTTCCATGTTTTCCTTCCCAACAATCTTTGAGCCTTTTCAGGATTTTGACAGGGCTGATTATGTAGCATGAAGCAGATGCTCTGTTGCCAAGATGTCCATTGACAATTATTGCTATTCTTCAGAACTCATTTCCCATGGAGCAGTGAGAGAAATTGCACACTGGCTGCATGTTATTAATAGTGCCGCTTGGTATGGAAATGAGACACTAATTTACCCAAAATGCGCCATTTTTATTCTGGTTTGATTATCAAATGAACTTTGACATTCTTGAAATATGTATTACAGTTATTAGTTTTAAAATTAACAGATTCCAACCACATTCTTCCATATTCATTTGATTAGAGAGAACATGTCTAATGTGATAATCTGTCCGTGGTTCTTAGTGCGTTTGGCATCTTGGTCTTGCATTGAGCCAGTTGCATGTCTGTTTACTCGTTTGTGTGTCTCTCAAACAGCAGAATACAAATACATCTGGTTAGTCATACTCATATGGGCCGCAGTGCTTAGATGTAATCACAGAAAAAGCTTCTTTGTCCTCATGCACTCCCTTTTCAAGTATGACAAGTATGAGCTCAGTTTTGACATACTTAAAAAGGCAGCAGCTATTTTAAAGCAACTTTTGCACAAGATTTAAAGTGACAGTTGTGTCTCTGATTAAATGTGATATAAACACAACATCAAAATAAAAATATGAAATCTCAATATTGAATAAAAAGTTTTCAATTAAAAAATTATGAACTAAATAAAGAATTTATATCCCATAAATCTAACTCTATGTACTTTATGCATAACATGATCCAATGGGGGGGAAAAGTTGAATGTGTTTGGATGAATTGTGAATTTAATAAGCTGCATTCACAGCCCTGTTAGGTAAACATCCATTATATTTCAAAAACAGTAAACAGACACATTCATAAATTGAGCATGTATCATTTCTCTCATATTATGCATGTGCTTCTACACTGAAGTTCATTGTTGGCTCTGTACTACCAACACACTGGTTTGAATTAAATAATGGCAGTAAAATGTCAAACTGCAGCCTCAATTTGACGCTATTTACAACCACATCAGATGAACAATGCAGGATCGAACTTATAGATGTGATCACAAAGTACTACATTACTGTTATGTTATCATTCTTCATTATAGTGTGTTTTATTGGAGCACAAATATTAGAGAATAAAGAAAAATAGAGATACGGATCAAGTGTGCTGTTACTTCAAGGACCAACCAGAGAGCTCTTCATTAGATTTGTGCCTATTTAAGTATAGATTTAACTTTGAAATGCAATTAACTGTTTTTGGATGAAAAGACCAAGGTCACACATTTATATGTCAAAGCTTTACACATTCAGACTGCTTCTTCAAATGTTTGGAGCGTCAATAACGGCGGCAAAGTGGGGATGTTAAATTTGAGCACGCTCCGTCGTACAGTCAGCGTCTCATATTTGTAAACAGCATGCCGTCTGTCTTGTCAGAAGTGAGGATGATTGCGCGCAAGAGTTGAGGGAGAAATAAGACATCATGACTTGATGATGAGGCGTCTCATTTCTCAAGCAGGGAGCTGATGATAACCTGTCGTTCTTCTGGTCTGCTACACCTGCACACTAACTGGCTGCTGGGACCGGCTCTCTTCCTGACAAGCTCCTGTCTTCTCTGCCCTTTCATCTCCTCGCTCCACAAAAGAGAGTTTAGAAGTCTTTTATCTATGCCTGAGGGTACAGTTCCTTGTCTGCCAAGAGAGGAATTCAACCAATTAAGCCTGAGGTACTATTCATATGAACCATGCATCACAGGAAGGGCTCTAAATGTTTTTCAGTATTTCACTCTGCATAATTGGCACACCTCTTTTGAGTCACAGGAAAACTAGTAAAATTTAACACAACCTGCTGTTATACTGTGTGTAAATGTGGATCATGTTTTGTCGTCTCAAGGTGCTAGTCTGAATTAACATGTCTGATCGGAGCGCTCACTCACTGCTGTTTAGGGGGTAATTTATTTACTTTTTATCAGCTGCTCCGTTTTAAATTCAACTTTCACGCCAGCATTTCATTTTTGAACAGAGAAGATATCTAAAAACCTTCCCATTGGAAGCAGTCGGACATTTTTCTCTCTTCCGTGACTGTTAATCAGGCTGACCTGCTAACACAGACATCATGGTGGTCCAGAGGTCTAACATGTACGGAAACCTGATGTCCTCATTTCGAGCCATCTCTCGCACTTTATACTTCCCCGTTACTCTCTACTTATAACCATCCAATGAAGGTGCCATTTTAAAAATATTGCCTTTAGTAACATTTTAAAGCTTAAAATATTCCTCTTCGGGATGGTACTTGAAATGCTCCGAACTCCCTCCACTCCACTCTCTCTCTTTCTTGTATTCACTCCTTGTATATTTCATTTGCAAAGCACACAGCCGTGCTCCAAAGAGATACCCAGAATGGATGCATTGCTGAGAGACTGTCGGTGAGCAATTGCTGATCCAGGGGAGTGATAAAGAGAGCCGGGCTGTCTGAAACCTGAAAAAAAGAACCTGGAGAGAGTCATGGAGCATACAGACCAGGAAGGTCAACAGCTGCCAAAGAAGGGCCGGACCGTCTCCACAATGTCCTCGGCTTCTCCTCTATTTACTGACACTTGCGACATTGGGAACATGCGGTGAAGGAGTGTGTACGGAGAAAGAAGAAGTATGTGTAGGACAAAGAAAACCGCAGACTGATGCACATTAACATTAAGTTAGAGACCTCATGGACCGCAAAAGCAGGACCCACACAAACACAAGACTGATTCAAAATCATGACACAATGATCTTGGCCTTTACACATGAACGTCACAAGTGGATTGATTAGGAGATATGCAAACGCGATAATCCGCCGGACAACCTCACTATCGCTACCTTTGCATATGGTCATTTTAAGGACGTGCTTATCTCTGGCACCCAAATTTACCATGCTAATAGATTTATTTCCTTACAGCCCTTGACAATAAGTTCCCAGCACATTTGCATTCGTTTGGCCTAAAAGTCACATTTACTGACATGAGAGTTTCGCATCAATAGAGAATAGGTGCTGTTTGTTGAGCGCTACGCCTTTTAGCCAGCAGCACCCTGTGTTTCATAAATCATTCCTTTCAAAAGGATTTTACATTCAGTCCTCTGTCATCTCATCATTTGACAGACAATTGGATCTGATTTTGGATCACTTTACTTGTTCTAGCTACCAGGTTTTCAGCAGTGTTAAGCTACTTATTTATCTGCAGGCTTCCCCCAATCACATTTCTAGGCAGGTGCATGGCTGCCTTCCACAAATTACATCCAGGATAATTTCATATTGATTAATGCAGATGCGTTCCTCTTGGCTCTCATACCCTACCTGCAGTCTATTTGGTATAAATTACTGAGGCCATTTTGCTGCACAAAGCCAGCCCTCTCCAATAAGGTGCTGGCTCATGTGTCGACTGGGGCCCCCAAACTACCCCTCTGCCTGCAGGAACCACTAAAGCTTTTAATTGCCTTCTGTGCAAATGGTCCTTATGCACTTGATAAAGTATCTGGAAAGTCAGGCACGGGTTGCTAGAGGCTTAGGGGAGTCTGTGCACTTGCAGTATGTGCAAACGAGATAGAAAGTGTGTGTGAAAGATAGGGTGAGAGAGAAAGAGAGAGCGATACGAGTTTATAGATAGTGAGACTTAGTGACGGCTGGTTGGTGAATCCTATCCATGATATTACAACCTTTATGAGTAGGGTGTTAAAGTTACCCTTTATGAGTGCAGTCACCACTCAGCAAAATACTTGAATAAGCCAGCTAGTGGCCCACAGGATTATTTCCTTCTGTGTACATTTGCTACAGTAGAGTGGCTGATAACCCTGGGTAAAGCGATAAACAATCAAAGTGCGGCTTCAGTGGAAATGATTGCATTCTGTGCCCTGCCCCAGAGATGGGGGCCATTATTAACGTGGGTCCTGTCCTGACAATGCTATTTTCTGGAAGGTAATTGCAGATTCAGATCTCTGAGAGGGCCTGACTGAGAGTAAATGCCACCTCTTTAATTATGGTCTCCTCCACGTCTCCTCTATTGAGCCGCGGAGATGTCTATCGCTCCACGGGATCCTGGGGAAAATGACTCTAATGGGAAATGACCAGTGTCTGGGAAGCTGGCTCAGATTAGAAGCGACATTTCTAATTGATGGCTAAAGAAATCCCTGGCCGGATGACTGGGAAAAGTCACTTTGGAGCAAATGTAATTGGAGTGATTGGAGTTCTAACAAGAATCAGTGGATAATCTCTCCTGATTTAAGCTTGTGCTAATGCAGACAACAGCTCAACAAGAGGCAGCACAGCATGGACGGCTGTAGGAATTCATACAAGTCAGAGTTTGACACCCCATGCTTCGAACTGTAGGGTCAAGGGGATGTGCAAAGTTTCACACTGTATTGTATTCTATCTCAAGGTGACATGCTACATCAGGACACATGAAGGTGGATCGGTTTGAGACCATCTGGTACCATCGGATACCATGGTAGAAACATTTAAGAGGTTTTAAAAGATACGTTCACCTTAAGACACTCTGTTATTACAGAAACCTACTGCCAGTTCAGTGATTGGTGGTGAAATGTGTTACTCCTGTTGATAGGATAGAACTTGAAGGGGGATGGTGAACATTTGTCGGAGAAAATTATATAAGTTAGAGTCTGTGTTCTGCTGTTCAGACTGAGAGAGTGAGGCTTCACCCATGGTTTTCTGCTTAGCATTGATGTAATACAGTCGCACAAGTATAAACACATTAACAGGCAAAGCTGACAACCTCTCCTCAGTAGATCAAGACATGAAATCCATATAATCTTTTGAGTTTTATTTATTTATACATGAATAAATATCCTGGCACGCTGCACTCAGTGCCTCAGCTCTGAGGTATGACAGTAGCTCTCACAGCATTCCACACTAGATTATAATCTATTAATTGATTTATCCCACAAGCTCTTAGAAATCAAATCAATTAACATTTGGATATGGGTCAATTTAATCAAAACTCATAGGTTAACTTACCTGAGATAGTTAGCAATTTATTAATGTATCATCTTGGAAAATTAAAAGGTTTGAAGTCACAATATTTTCATTAGAAAACACTTGGAATTAAAGCCTTCCATTCAGAGAATACAGTGTTTGTGGTTTTCCCACTGGTGCGTGTTTGGCTTAAGACAGGAAAGTCAGGAAAAGTGAGTATACCAAAACCAGTAACACATAACAATCTGTGATTTACTTATTTTATTAATTTCCAATCTTTCGCTTCATATATAATCCAATTAGAACACTGAAGACCACCAATGTGAAGGATACAATTACTGCATATAAGAAGGACTATTTATATGATTGATGATTATAGATAATAAAATGACAGAACCTTCAAAAAATATTTTATAAACTGGCATAACAAAGCTGGAATCATCAAGTGGTGGCAGAAATCAAGACACGTTCAAAATGTCAAAAGAGCGTCTTGCATTGCTGTGTTTGTATCTATCATCAAGTAAAACCAGTGGCAACAGAGGCAAACATCACTATTTTAGAGAACAATGAAAAGGTCTTTTTCCGTACAATGGCCTTGATTTCTTAATGACAATGTTTGGACTCATCTCTGATTTCAAAGTGACTTCTCTCTGTTATTATCATTCTCCAGTGTTAGGCGTGTATCTATGGTCGCAGTAACAGCTTGTGCATCGGCTGTGTCACTAGACCTTTAAGACTGTCTGCAGCCCGTTGTGTTGTGGATGTTCACCAGCTCTTGAATCCATCACTGCTTTCTGTCAGTGGTAACAAATTTGCTGCTCTTTTCCGACTGTCCGGTCATTAGTTGACATTCTGGTGCAGGGAAACAGGATCTCTGAGGTTCTCCAACTGGTGCGAAATGTTGAAATGACAAAATAATAACAACATCTGTCTTGTGTCCAGAAGTATTGACATAACATTACAGGTACCAAATTGTTTGTGTTGTGAAGTGTGTCTCGAAGATACCTCAAGCTTATGACTCTTAAAGCTCCAGACTGTGTCAGGGTTTCAAGAGTTGATGGCTGAAGGTTGGCTGGCAGACAAATATATAACAAGATTTGACAGTGGACATATGTGCAGACAGCATGTACATAAAAGTACGCGTGACTCCAAGTGTACATATATGTGTGTAAAGTTTTGTGATTTAATATTTGCTGTGATATTTGACTGTCTTAGAAGTAACCTTTGTGGGAATTTGAAATAAAATACACCATATTAGCGCAAACTCAGACTGTGAGACTGCAGCAGAGAAGAGACTCTCCTCCCAATTAAACAGACTTCTTCCAAATGATTCTCTAATCATAGCGACGGCAACTAGCATTTCTGCACATGGTGTAACAGTGATACTGGGACTTAAAACGTTTGAGGTCTTTTCATTTTTCCTTTCCAAAACAATGAATGCAAGAAAACAAGTGTATGGAATTAATGAAATGGTGTGTTTATCTGCTCTAATGTAGGCTAAGCTGCAAGTGTTAGCATCTCAACAGTAATGTAACCTAAACCTATACTAAGTAACCAAACATGGTTATGTTATACCGGACTGATATTATGTATATTTGTCCATATTATACTATAATACTAGGACTAAGTGGCTCTGCACTGCAATGTAAATTCATGGAGCTAACATTAACTTAATTAGCCTCGGTGCAGGTGATCAATCAGTGGTCATCAGATAGAAATGAGAAGCCTGTCAGTCTGTCTGAAATCAAGGACCTGTGTGCAGACAGTATGTGCGAGGAAGGAAAACACCTTTGTCTCTTTCTGACCCTGCTTCCTTCCCCTTTTTTTTTTCCCCATTTGCAGACATGAGTGTGCTGTTTGCAGTTTACATACGTCACCAGGACTTCTGGTTAAGGTTAAAAATGTTGAAAGCTGCACTGCCAAAAGTTGAGTGTAGCTTTAGTGGAAACTGCCCCTCAGTGCAAAGGCTTCATCCACTTCCAAAACTGAAATATGTGAACTCTCCCTCTCATATATATGTTTTGAAATTATTCTCATTTCTACCTGTTTTCAAAGGTCAACATTCACGTCTTATTCAATGAGTATTTACTGACCTTGTCACCTACTTTGTATTGTGTGTGGACAAATGAATTAAGATTCAAGGGCCCTGGTAATGGAAAAGTGTTTAATTTCCCCCTGACATTAAGGTGTTGTGCCTCATAGGCATGTGGTGGCACATTACTCGCCGCCTGCTCTCTGGCTCTGCCGTTGCCCCCCATGTTCCACTTAAACACCTCAATCACAGCAAAAGATCAAAGGAGCTGTTAAACTAATCAAGTGGAGACACAAGAGATGAAACTCCCCCTGTATTCTGTGTTTTTCCTATCAGAACTCTCCTTCTCTCTCTCTCTCTCTTGCTCACCTCCTATAACCCTATTAACGAACACTGTAAATTCAAGGAGGAGGTTTGCTCGCTCAATTGTCTGCAACATATATAGAGCAAACAATGATCCTAAACAAATGGGCGTGTACTCTGTAAGAGCTGCATTATTGAACAAGGGGCGAGAATCATCTCGGGAGTGTTCTGCCTCTGCAGTACTTAACGATAGGGAACAACAATTTCACCATCATCCTCTGTGCTAGACTCATAGTCTGTGTAGTACCTGTATAGTATTACATAGAATGTACTAAGAACTATTTCTGGCAACAGCTCTATTAAAACAGAATACATTTAGTTCTGCAGTTATATCTGCACCAGATCAAACGCATGCATGTACTTTCTAGTGTTATTAAATTCTAATGATACAAATAAAGCCATAGGCAATAATGGGAAAAATGAAATGAACAGATCTGACAGTAATACATTCATAAAATTCTGATCTATATCTCCTGTCAGAAGGCAAGCTTAGGAAGTAGCACAGTGAAATATTTCCTCTGTAAAATAATACTGTAAAAAGACAAGACCCAAACTGAATTTGAAGCTGTGCGGTTTCATAATAAAACACTTGGAGGTTGAAGGACAGTTCTTAAGAGTCCATACCCCAGCTTAATAACACACCGGCACAGACCCTCTGCCACTTTTCACTAGCTCTCAAAAGGCTGCCATATTGGATAATAACTTGTTATCAAGCAGCTGAAAAGGAGGTACGTTTTGGAGAAAAAGGTCAGGGGGTGAGCTCCATTTTATTTTCTCCCTGAAGAAAACAATCTCAGAGACCTAACACATCTCATTTGCTGTTATTTCCAGAAAGTTTAATAGAGGCTTTACGATACACATCATTTCTAAAAACAATGAAAAAAATACATGTGACCATTTGCAACCTTAATACAAGCAGAATACAAAGCAGATTCAGGTTCAGTAATTCTCATAAACTCCTGAGTGTTATGCTACATTTAATAAAGCAGGAGCGATGCTTTATATGTATCAACATTGCTGCGGGCCATTGCTTTCGTGCACAGGAGCACATGATGACATCTTTGAACAGTGTAGCCTTTTTGAGAGCTTCATCAAGCCCAGATTTATCATTTGTTTCAAGTGTGACCTATATACTGATACACTGTGCCCATGTAAGAATTCATTTTGGTTTAATGCAGAAATGTAATGTACCGGAAAAGGGGTTAATTTGACAGGTCTTTACATTTCAATCACTAATTAAGTGGTTTCATTTAGGAGCCTAAATAAAGCAAACAATCAGTGAATATATGTTATTGCAGAAATAAACATCCGCAGCACCGAAATGAAGCAATTAATGGTAAAAGACACAAACTCATTAGTTTAATGGGGAAATTACAAAATAGAATAATGCCTAGGGTGTTTTTTTTACGCCATTGTCCGTTTGTTTTTGTTGTTTTTTTAACTGATGATAAATGCGTCTGCATTAATTATATGACCACACTTCTTTGTCATTTTAGCAGGTTTCTTAACTCTGTAATCATAATTGCAACATTTGTTCTATTATTGAATGGCGTGAGATTAATTCATTCATGAGACATTTTAAACAATTAACTAAATATTGCATTCCTAGCTTTCAGGAAAGGCCTTTCAGGACACTGTCTTCCATCCTAAGATAGTGAAAACTGAGAACAACAATTAAAAGCAAAAAAAAGTACATAGAAGAAGAAGAAGTTTCGATCTGATTACAGAGGAGGGAAAGCGGCTCCTGACAAGGCACATAAACTCTTTGGAGCCCTGCTTTGAGTCTCCTTCTACCAGTCCTTTCACAAGAAAGTTAATGATGCTGGCAGGAAGATGAATCACCTCAGACAGCACACAGAGCAGCTCTGACAAGTGAGCACCAGCGAGTCTGACACCTGCAAGTACCAGAAGAAAGACTAATAGTCATGTCAGCTGCTACCTGTAGAGTTGAGCTATGTCTGTCTGTGCTGAAAGAAACTGTCCCTCTGATTGTAGGTGAAAAGCAGCCTGAGGGATGCGGCTGGCTGGACTCTAACAAAACAGAAAGTCGGAGGCCAATGAGAAGAAATGTTTGGTTTATTGCAGATTTCAGAAGTAGTTTTAGGCAAAGTATTTGTGTCGTGTGCTCTCTATGGGGAATCCTTTGTGTATTTTCTTCTTTGCAAAATAATTCATTACTTATTTGCTTATGAAACTAGGCTTAAGATGAACAGTCTGACTCTCACAACGGAGATCCTGTGCAGTACATTCAGCCTATTTGCACTGGTGAAAATGTGCTGTTTGTGAAGTGTAAGTTTATATCAAAATGTAATACCTGATTCAAGGTTTGGCCAGAGAAAGCTTAACTTTGTGCATACATGATATTTTAGTGTAATGCGTGATAGATCGGTACTCATGTGTGTGCTGTATTTTATCTTCTTCAGCCTCATTACAAACAAGTGTGTAACCCACAGAACTTAATTACAGTAATTTCTAGAGGAGATTATGATAATAATACAGATAATATGTGGTGAAGATGGCTGAAAACAGAACTTTCTTTCTTAGCATACTAAGTATATCAGGCTGAATGTGGGAATGTACATAAATTGATGCAAATGAGGGCTACAGTATTTCTAGTTGTTGTTATTTTGCAGGCATAAAAATGATGACATCCTAGATTTTAAAGTTTCAGTTAGTTTAATCATCAAACAGATTCGGTAAAGTGGAGAGAGAAACAGATAAGCCTACAGAAAAAGCAATGTTGTGAATGCAGACTGTAGAAAATAAGGACGTGGTCTTTTCAGCCCTGGAGGTTGCTGCTTGGTTGCGAATTGGTATGAAAAAGTGTGTTTCTAACTTTACTTAAGGTCAAATATCAGGGGAAAAACTGTGTTTAAACTGTGTCACAGTCTTGTAGGTACTGAAGTCATTGTACTGGAAAAGTTAATTGGACCCTGTTGTTGCTGTCTGTTAGGGATGCTAACAAATGTGAGTTCAAATTTCACTTTTCCTTTAACTCTGTTTTGGTCACCACTGACTCGTGAGGGAAATATGTAGCTGCAAGATGCTGCTCAATGTTCAGTGAGCCACTCTGTACCTCTGTTTGATGCGGGCAGGTAGCGTCCACTGGATTTTATCAGCACATGTTTCAAAAATAGTGGCCCATGGGGACTCGATGAGAGCTTTTACAGCTCAAACATGCTGAAAGTGTGCCGGCTATAAAACCAAAACAATGAGTTATGTGTTGCTGATCATGCAGGAGTCACATTGTGGAGCTTGCTATCAGATGTGACAACTCCAGCAACAGCTCAGAAAACAAAAATACTTGATGGTCAACTCCATGGACCAAGTGTCAACAAACTGAAATGATCCCATGCACAGCCACACAGATGATGGCTTATTACACATCTGCTCAGGCTGAAGGTGGGTGAAGCAGTGCTCAGGATTACATGAGGTCACTGGACTCCATGAACTCATAAGAATGATAAAGGTGTAACTTTTCCTCCCTAACAGGTGCAACAAAGCTAACAAATAAGTCAGGAAAACGTCAGTCAAGGAGAGAGTGTGCATGCCTGCACAGCCCTGAGAAGAGGTCTGATCAACCAAAGTAATTGAAATCACCTGTGTAGGTTTACCAGGGGGTGGGGGTGGGGCACAGGGCCTTTAAGTGGAACACAATCAACACATACAGGTACCACAATGCACTAATATATGAGCACAATAATAATGTGGTAAGACTTTTGCTGCTCTAAAACAGCACTTGGGCTATAGAGTGATGTTAGTCTCTGAAAAAAAAGAAATCAGTAAGTTCATTCAAAAATTCATGGCTCATTTTCACTTGAATATAATCACAAGTTGTTTCTTGCAACAGTGATGCAGTCTGTAAGATGAAGAAAACATTTAAGCTACGGTGTGTCACAGAGTTATCTCTGGCAATATCTTGTATCATATTGTATGTCTCCCAGATCCAGGTTGAAATACTGTATACTATAAAAACAGTGAACATTTTTTCTTCAGTTTTCAATTTTCCAGTTTTTTTTAGTAATAATCCAACACTAAATCTTTTCAGTAATCGCAAGATCAATTCACGGCTTGGGCTGCGCAAATCTTCAATATCAATAAAACTCAGAGACCTGATCCAACTTTTGGGAAACTATTTTGAACTGATATAAAGATATTCAGCTCCTGGTTTCTCATAAAGGTGTAGGCAGCATGAATGATAGCTGCGTTTCCACCAGAAATACAAAAATGTAGTCAAGGTAACTACTTTTCAAGGATCTAAATGGTTTCTTCAGCTCGTTCTTGTCTGCATTTTCATCATGATCTTAAGTCCAGTGAAGATTAGGCAAATTAGTCCACTGACATCATACACATCATTTTTCACTTGTCGGTCCATCTGCTTTCTTCTGTAACTCCATGCTGATGTGTTGATGCACAATGAACAAGAAGCAAACTGGTTTGTGGCAGCAGATCTTTAAAGGTGGCTAAAACAAAATGCTGTGAGTGTTAAACCCCAAAGTTCCTGCACTTCTGGCATGTACAACCCCCTTGAACAGCAGGTTTTTGAGTTAAAATGATGATCAGCATTTGTGACTCTCTGCCACAAACTGTACAGTTTCATAATCAGAATTAAAACAGAACTGAAATATCCATCATGTAAAACTAAAACTAAATTCAAATTGAAATCAGCTCATTCAAAACTAACCAATCACATCTGAAACTCTGATAGTTCTCAGAGCCCTGCAACACCTCGTCCCTCCCCCATGAGCAGGAAACATCTGTCAGAAACGCCTTGCTCACTTAGCTTTTGGGTTAAATTATATGATCAAATTATTGGGATTGATGGGTTTGATAACATCACGGATTTTCCTGCTTCAGTGCAAGACCTAACCATCCCTGTAACGTTCACATGCCTACACAACTGTTTCCCATTTGCTTGTTTCCCGCTACTGAAGATTCAACATTTTCTGCTGATCTTTTCTCAAACCATCATGCCTTTTAACTCTGTATGTCTTTACCTCCTGGCTCTTATCAAACACACTTCTATCTACAATTAATACCTCATATAAGGAAAACTGTATGGATTCAAATCACCTCAGCACAGCACTCCTAGCACTACTAGCACTGACATGTCTTGATGAAATAAACAACACCAACAGAGCTGTGGTCTCATGTTAGCTGTATCGGCTCATTATCAGTGTTTTTGATATGCCTTACCAGTCTGTTTTTCGTATTTCATAAAGAACTAAACAGAAGCAACAAAAGCATGAAACAGATTGTCGATACCACTCTGTGACAGTCCGGTTTTATTAACATTAGAGGATGTCATCACAGCTAAAATCACAGCTATGTGTTAATGAGAAATTTCTGCATGTATCATCTTTTAAAAGGGAGCCATTATCAAAAGCGGTAAAACAAATGTGACAGCCTCGAGAGCGTCCTTTTTCCCTGGACCCTCGTAAAGTCCCCACAGGGATGGTGTGATGAACGATTCAAGGCCAGCTCTGGCCCAGGGATGCTCCACTGAACCATGCTTTGATCTATCATCCGGCCTTCCCATATTAATGATGAGGTCACAGTGTTGAGGGTCACGGCATTGCTGATAAAAGCGCAAAGCCTGCTATTTGTTATGAGCCCAACTTGACTGATCATAACTCTTTTGATGAAAGGGGACATGATTTCACACCCCTGTGCTGTCACACTCAAGACATGCCCGTGTTCTTTATAATATAATGTCGTTTGAGGATCACAGTGAATGAGCCCTATCATAGTCAATGGAGAAGTAAATGAAGTGGTTGTTATCACTCACAGGACGATGATTATAGTCTTCTGGGGGCAGTTTGCGACACCCACTATGCTGATATAACACATGTACTTACTGTATGCACTGTTAAAAGTTTGCAGGTTAGGCTTTTTGTTAGGTGTTACTGTAGCTCAGAGCCCAGATGAGAGGGCCAAAACAGCACTGAAAACTGCTGTAAACTGATATCTTATAAAGTTCTCATTTCAGAAAATAAGTAATAAAGTAAT